>NC_084804.1:25705460-26027860 GCF_963583255.1 Pyrus communis
TTGATTACTCTTGGTTGGAATTTCATGTATTGTGGATTCAATTTGTTTAACTGCTTGATCGATAACTTATTTGTGTATGTTTGTTGAGAGTGCACGCTTAATTTTCATGCATGAATATGACGCTAGAATATAAGTGAATTTCACCTAATAGTTATGAACTTATATTTACAAGTAGTGGAGGTTGCTTATAAACAATCGCGTTAAATGAATTCCTGGCAAGAGTATCATACTTTTCATAGTTACAAATGCCTTGTCGATGCTTATGATTTCCAAAGAACATAATGATTCTAACTTGTATCTTTATCATGCTGTTCATATAGAGAACTTGTTAGGAATAATTTGGTTGCGATGCATATTCATCCAATTCAATGATTCTAGGGAAATCTGAAGGTTAATTTAAGCGGACCTAATTAACTTGGAGTGTCGAGTTTCATAATTCATCGAAAGACCAATTGAAAATCAAATTGTATGCAAGTGTGACATGTGTGGAGAAGAACCTTCTAGCTAGCATTCATCCATATTTTCATCACATTCATATTTACATTCTGCCTTTAAATTACAATCTGTGCATTTAGTTTAATTTCGTCAAAACCTCAATCCCCCTTTACTTTAGTGTCCAATTTAGTTAGATAGTGTCTTAGTTTGTGTTTTTAAGTGTTTTGATTCAAGTTATTACCTAAATTCGTCCAAATTCACCAAAGTGCTCAAAACTGCCCAGAAAGTGTTTTTAAGGCAGTTTTCAGTGTTTTGGTGCTGTTTTGAGTCTTTTGATTTGTTTTAGTGTTTTTATTGTTTAGTTTTGCATTCTTTAAGTCTAGTTTAGTGTTTTAATCTTTGTTTTACGTTTTTGAGTCAGTCTCCAAGTGATTTTGCCATCCCTCCTAATCCCCGGTTAAGAACGATCCCTACTTATACTTATACTACAATTGTCACAAGAGGGTTTTAATTTGTGTGCTTATTTAGTTCGCATCACTTTTCCATCCACCATTTTCAATGAGTTGTGGGCACTTCTCAGAAGCATGTCCTTGGATAGAACACAATCCGCATACAATTGGTCCTTGCATCCTCATCCCTTCGGCCATCTAAGACACAATGGAAGTAAGATTAGCTAATTGTGAATGAATGTCGGGTGTGGAACTTATCTCATGAACTTGCTGCCGTGGGGGTCCTCTTTGGCCTACTCCTTCGTATTGTTGAGCGTTCAACGCTCGATTAGCAATTAAGACCTTGGCAGCCATGGGTGGTTGCATTTTACATTATTTGGTGTTAGTGTGCAGCCAAGTGAGTAATAGGATCAATTGGAAGGCAAATGAAGTAAAAACACTTCTTTTGGTAGCTGAGCATTATTCCAAACGTGGAGAGGATTCTGGGGAGTTAATTTGGAGTCCAAATGAGGAATCTAGGACTAATTTGGCTGCTGGAATTTCAGGAAAAGATGTGGAAGGAAAGTGGTGCAATTCGGCCATATTGGGTGGTTCTAAACAAGGCAAAAACGCTGGAGTCAGATTTGGTGGTTCCACACAAGGCAAGAAGGTGTAAACCTGATTTGCAAATTGTGAAAACAAGGAAAAAATGCTCAAAACACATGCCATATGTGGAAATACCATTTACATCAGATTTGAGCCATTTAACTCACCTTAAACAATTACCTTGTGTGTCATCTTCTCAGCCATATTTTAAAGTAGTGAAAACCTGATTTGGAGATGGAAAATAAGGAAACAAAGTTCAAAACAAATGCCATTCTCAGAAATACCTTTAAATCAGATTCTAGCCTTTTATATCACCATCAACACTTACCTTTTATGCATCCTTCCAGCCCCTATTTAAACCAAGCGAATTAGGCACCAAAGAGAACTTCTTCTTGGCTTCATTCCATTATTCCCACACCCTAGCCGCTCCACCTCTGTCCATTTTCTCTCCCATTTGCAGAAACCATTCAACCCTAGCCTCTCCTCCTTCATTTACAACACACTTGGAGAGCCAACGCCGAAGGCCACCCTTAAGGGATTTCGATATCAGTTTTGCTTCAAGGGTTCCTTCTCCTTAATTCTATGTTCACTCATGTTGTATATTTTTATGTCAAACATCCTGTAAACATGAAGTGTAACTAATCTCTTTCTAGGGATTCGATGTAGCCTCGCAAGATTGCCATGTGTTTAAGTTAGAATGCTCAGTTGACCCATCTATTTCTTGTTTCATTCTCTGATTTAATATTGACTTTGTGTGTTGATTTTAATATTTGATCACCATTTGAATTAACCACAGGTTGTTTAGCCAAGATTAGTGATAGGAGCATATTCATGCGACTTAAATGGCTTGTTCTCGTGCATTTACGTTATGTTTCTTTAGTTATTTTAGTACTTTAAGCTATTTTCGTGTGTTTGTAGGTTCTAAGGGCAAGGTATGCAAAAGGATGCCTTTTGGTGCCTTTTGGAGCAAATTAGAGATTGGAATGGATATCATATGCTTGGAGCCAAGAGGATGGACGAAATTGAAGACTTGAAGTAGGAAAGTTAAATCCTAAAAGACCTCATGTTTGAGCATCATTGAAGACTCCTACGCATTTTAGAACACAAAAACAACATTCCTTGCAACCTTAGGACATTATCGTATGTTTCCTTGTGTCTCCCTTCCTTGCCATGCAAGGAAGGGCTTTGTTCCCTATCTTAAACACTTCCACATATCATTCACCACTTATCATTCATCACATATCATTCATCACTTATCATTCACCACTTATCATATCATTCACCACTTATCATTCATCACATATCATATCATACACTTATCACTTATCACTTATCACAACAACAACCTTGCACATGCACATTCATCCACATGCACCCATAATCATTCACTCATCTTTAATCCACATGCATCTTCCATAAATCAAATCAGCCACATCCACATGCACTTATTCCACTTCATCATTACACCACATTCTCTCTCTTTAATCCACTTGCATTCCCACATGCATTTCCACCCACATGCAACCATAATCATCCTTTACCATTTCAGCCACATGCATTCATACAAAGCTTTAATCCACATGCACTCCCACCCTTTAATCACATGCATAAATCAGCACATGCATCTCCCATTCCCATCAGATTCCCATCATATTCACATGCATTCCATCCTTTAAAACATTGCACATGCACTCCCATCCATTTCATCATTGCAGCCAACACATGCTTTCACATGCATTTTCAGATTGTCCCCTTGCACATGCAGCCACATATTCATTGCACATGCAATTCCAACCCACATGCATCCTTTAATCATTCAAACATGCAGCCACATTCCCTCCTAGCTGTCATGTTCCCCCCATTTCACCTATAAATAAGCATCCATTGCAATTCATTCTCATTCACTCTTCCATATTCCAGAAATTCGTCAAAACCTCTCCACACCCTTGCAGCAGCCACCAAAACACTTTTCTCCTCCATTGCAGCCACTCCAACCACTCCCCAAACCATTCACACCATCAAACTATCCTTAGACCTTGTGCTACAACGAAGAGGAAGATAAGAGGGCCTAAACGTTCATACAATTCAAGTTTGAGTTGTTGGAATGTTTAGGTGTTTCTTTGATTTCAATGTTTAATTTCAATACTCTTTGTTTTGTACGAATGAGGAATGGAAGAGAAGAGGGCCTAAACGTTCATACAATTCAAGTTTGAGTTGTTGGAATGTTTAGGTGTTTCTTTGATTCCAATGTTTAAATTCAACTAAACCCCCCTTGGCTAGGGGGGAATTCGAAATATATGTTTATGCTTGCATTTTGATTTGATTACTTCTAATTGCGTTTCATAAGTTGTGGATTCAATTCGTTTAACTGTTTGATTGATAACTTATTTATGTATGTTTATTGAGAGTGCACACTTAATTTTCATGCATGAATATGACGCTAGAATATAAGTGAGTTTCACCTAATCGTTATGAACTTATATTCACAAGTAGTGGAGGTTGCTTATAAACAATCGCGTTAAACGAATTCTTGGCATAAGTTTCATGCGTATTCCATAGTAACGAATGCCTCGTCAACACTTATAATTTTCATAGAGCGTAATGATTCTTGCTTGTATCTCTATTATGCAATCATGTAGGGGACTTGTGGGGAATGTTTTGGGTTGTCGTATGCAATCATCCAATTCAATAACGTTAGGAAGATTTGAAAGTTAATTTAAGCGGACCTAATTAACTTGGAGCATTGAGAATTCATGGTTTATTGAAATGCAATTGGAAATCATTTTATTATGCAAGTGTAACATGTGTGGAGATGAACCCCTTAGCTAGCATTCATCCATACTTTCATCATATTCATATTTACATTCTGCTTTAATTACAATTTGTCCATTTAGTTTAATTTCGTCAAAACTCAATCCCCCTTTACTTTATTGTCCAATTTAGTTAGAAAGTGTCTTAGTTTATGTTTCTAAGTGTTTTGATTCAATTTATTACATAATTTCGTCCAAATTCACCAAAGTGCTCAAAACTCCCCAGAAAGTGTTTTTAAGGCAGTTTTGAGTGTTTTGGGTGATGTTTGAGTCTTTTGGTTTGTTTTAGTGTTTTAAAGTTTAGTTTTGCATTCTTTGAGTCTAGTATAGAGTTTTATATTGTGTTTTTACGTTTTTAAGTCAAATCCAAGTGATTAACAATCCCTCCTAATCCCCGGTCCAGAACGATCCCTACTTATACTTATACTACAATTGTCAAAAAGAGGGTTTAATTTGTGTGCGTATAAATCACGCATCAATTAGAGCATACATCATGCATATTCTTGGTGGATATGTGAATGAATGAAGGGAATGTTTTGCAAACAACCTGCCGAGTGTTCCCTTTGGTTTTATGAAAGTTTCTTGTGCGTGACACATTCTTGATTAGGACCGAAGTTGCACATCACAATTAGGTTCAAGATTAGGAACATTTGATCAAATCCACACATCATATGGTTGATCATATCTAAGTGAAACAAACTCAAGAAATAGGTAGATGGCTGAGTATGAACTGACTTAACAAACATGGACTTGGTTTAGCAATGGTGAAATCGAATCCCTAGGTTCACCTCCATTGGTGCTACCCCATTTTATTATTTGTTGAGTCTTTTTCTTGTGTTTACTTCATTTTCTTGTGCTTTCAAGTTACAACAACAAATATGTCTAAATTGATCTGTTTTATTCTCTAATAGGGTTCTTGCAGAACAAGTGGTTGTATAGGTCCAATTAGTCCCTGTGGATTCGACACCCTTACTTGTGCCATTATACTAAACATATTTTAGCACTAGGAAGGAACAACAACAACAAAAATGGCGCCGTTGCCGGGGACTGATTTCAGTCCCTTATAATTGCTTGTTTTGATTTTAAACCTTGCTCTTTTCATTTTAAGTAGATTTCTGATTTTTATTCAAACTTGTTTTATCTGGTTTCAGGTAGTATATGTCCAATAGACTTGCTGAATTAGGCCAAAGACTTGAACGGTTAAAGGGCAACACTTTGGAAAGCTTTGTGCCAACAAGTTCCTCCATTGTCCGTGAAGAAGAGGAAGAGAATTCGTCTAGTTCAACAAGTGAAGGATCTGAGCACTTTAATTGGGAAAGAGAAGAAGAGATGGCGGGCAACCAGGATGATCTTCGAGCTTTGGAGGACTATGCTGATGCGTGATTTATACGCACACAAATTAAACCCTCTTTTATCAATTGTAGTAAGTATGCAAGTAGGGATCGTTCTGGACCGGGGATTAGGAGGGATTGTTAATCACTTGGATTTGACTCAAAAACGTAAAATAAATTTTAAAACACTATACTAGACTCAAAGAATTGCAAAACTAAACTTTAAAACACTCAAACAAACCAAAAGACTCAAACAGTACCCAAAGCACTTATAAACACAAACTAAATGTATTTCTAATTAATCTAACACTTTAAAATAAATGGGGGATTGGTTTTGGATGAATTTAAACTAAAACAGAAACTTGGAATTAAAACAGATTCTAAAAAAAAAACGAAATTAATGAAATAGAATGATGAAAAACTAGTTAGAGGGTTCCTTATCCACACATGAACATAAGCATATAATTTGACTCCCAGTTATGACTTCAACAAACGATGAATGACAATGCTCCAAGTTAATTAGGTCCGCTTAAATTAACCTTCAGATTTCCCTAGATTCATTGGATTGAATGGGATACGCATTACAACCAAATTATTCCTAATCAAAGTCTCTCACATGGAATACGCATGATAGAGACATTCAACAAAGATCATTAAGTTCAACGGAAATCATAAACATTGACTAGGCATTCATAACTATGGAATACGCATGTTAATCCAGCCTAGGGTTTACTAAACACAATCGTGACTAGCGATTTTTACTACTCATGAATATAAGTTCATAACGATTAGGTGAAATTCCCTTATATCCTAGCATCAAGTCTTAGGCATGCAAATTAAGTGTCGACCCTCAACCCACATACATAAACAAGTTCTTAATCAAAACAGAAAAGTAACCCACATCTAAAGTTCATGAATTCATAACTGGAGTAAATCAAATCATAACCAACATATGTCCATGGCTTCAAATTCGCCTCTAACTAAAAAGAAATTAGTTTCACATGTTTAACATAATTGAATAACAAGTTAAATTAAACATGAAAACAGAAACAAGAAAAGAAAGAACAAATGGATGGAAAGTTAGCTACGGGGTTCATCTCCACATATGTTATACTTGCATAATAAAACGATTTCCAATTGCATTTCAACAAATCATTAATTCTCAACGCCCCGGGTCAATTAGGTCCGCTTAAATTAACCGTCAAGTTTTCCTTAAGTTAATGAATTGGATGGGTTAGCGCAACGCAATTCACCACATTCTCCAAAAGTCCTTTACGTGAACAGCACAATAAAGATACAATCAAAGATCATTAAGCATTATGAAAACTATAAGTGTTGACGAGGCATTCGTTACTATGATGAGCATGAAACTCGTGCCAAGAATTCATTTAACGCGATTGTTTATAAGCAACCTCCACTACTTGTGAATATAAGTTCATAACGATTAGGTGAAATTCACTTATATTCTAGCGTCATATTTATGCATGAAAATTAAGCGCGCATTCTTAATAAACATTCATAAATAAGTTATCAATCAAACAGTTAAACAAATTGAACCACAACTTATGAAACGCAATTAGAATTAATCAAATCAAAATGCAAGCATAAACATATATTTCGAATCACCCCCTAGCTAAAGGGGGTTTAGTTCCTCATATCTTTGAAATCAAAGAAACACCTAAACATTCCAACAACTCAAAATTTGAATTGTATGAACGTTTAGGCACTCTTCTCTTCCTCGTTGTTGTAGCACAAGGTTTAAGGATAGGTTGGTTGATGGGATGGAAGTGTGGAATGGAGTGGAAATGGAGAAAATGGAGAAGGGGAAATGTTTGTGTATTACAATGGAAAAATGAGATTATGGTGCGGATTCCTCTCCCCTTAAACATGAATGAGTGATAGGTATATATAGGTGGAAGTGCATGGATTGATGAAGATTAGTGGGAGATAATGGCAATGCATGGATAATGGATAATGAGAAGTGGACGATTAATGGGAAGTGGAGAGATGGTTTGCACGGTTTTGGGTGGATTAAATGGATGGCTATGGATTAAAGGGAATTAAGGGGTGGTGCGGCTGAATGAATAATGGGAGTATTATAATGGAGTGAATGGCTTAATGGTTGAATAATGGGAGTGTTAGGTTTTTATTAATAATGGGAGGTCACGGCTTGAAACTTTTCTTTTGTTAAATGGGGGGGGTTTAGTGGGAAGGTATAATGGCATATTAGGGTGATGGAATAGATAATAAAATGGCATGAATGGGTGCTCCGAATTAGGGAATAGAATATTAGGGTTATGGAATTATGGTGGCTGATTAATGCACGGTTTTGGATTAAAGGGAATTAGGGTTTATGGATGATGGATAGGAATGGTGGGATGCACGGCTTAGGAGGAAGATTGTGTGATGCATAGTTTTGGACGTTCATTCCTCGTGCTCTATTTGCGTACACCACATTCCAGCTCAGTTTTGCTCCAAAAGCTCCAAATTGCATCATTTCATGTAATATGTCCTTTAAACCTGAAAACACATGAAAGTAGCTTAAAAGACTACTTTAACGAAGAAAACATAACAAAAATGCATAAGAACTAGCTAACTAAGGCGCATAAATATGCTCCTATCAAATTCCCCCACACTTAACTTTTGCTAGTCCTCGAGCAAAACAAAACAACTAAAGTAAACAAAACGAAACAAAACAAAGAAAACAACCTAAACCTTCCAACGTTTGCCTCAGGGATTTCCAATGAAACATGACATGTCAAAGATCATTACTCACATAGCTTTTAGTCCTACTTCCCCTTAAGCACATACTTTAATCATAGTCACCATTCACTAGTTCGCATTTAATCAATTAAAACATATTTTGAATGTAGTAACATGCCTTAGAGAATTCCCTCAATTCCTCACTCGTTATGCACTCAATTTTCACTCAAATTTTCTGACTACACACCCTACACTAGTTATATGTGAGAAGATTGATGTAAACATGAAAGACTAGTACTCACATACGTTATACAAAGAAAGCAATTTCGGGAGTAATTAAACGTGTATGGATATGATCTCATGAATGGGATTCTACTACTTAGATGCGAGAACCAGTGATACCATATGCTCATACCAAATTCAAACTCCACAATTGAAATGCACAACACTCAAGATAGAAGTCAAGGGTTGTAACGGGGCTTGGGGTATTGGCTCACAAGGGAAGGTAGGGATAAACAAAAGTTCTTTAAGCAATAGCAAGTAAAGCAATGAAATTAAGACCTAGAATTCCCTTAGAATGCAAAAATCAACTTTTAGACAAATAGGGGAAACACAAACAACTCTTAGGGCCTAATTCATTGTTTTGGGCCCTTACTTCAACAACCAATACTTTTCAAATTTTTTTTTTTTTTTTTTTTTTTTTTTTTTTTTAACCGTGCCTATGGCATAAAAAAAAAACTCACATAAATACACTTTCCCCCACACTTATTTCCTGCAACACATTAATCAAAAGGAATTCATTGCTTACTATGCTTCAAGAACAAGGGTAAGGATGGTCCTAATCTAGGCTAGGTGAGGATAATGCGGGTTAACAAAGAAAGTAGGCTAGACAAGGCTCAACGGGGTTAAATCCTATAAAACAAATGAAAAGGGAAATATGGCAATTTGGCTATGGTGTTCACTACACAACTTCATCTTGAATACGTGTTATGCAAATCAATGACATGCTTTGAATGAAATGGGCATGAGTTCTAGCATTTGGAACTAAGTGATGAAACGCCTTCTAAGTAGCAACCAAGCAAAGAATAATGAGATCATGCAACGACTTTAGAAAACAAAGAATGCACAGATTTTAACTCTCCAAATAAACATTTAAGCTCAAGTCTCACAGGGATGTAGTGTTAGTTTGAGCTCATTCCTTCAAGCATGTTATAAAAACTAATTTTTTTTTTCTTTGTGATTGCATGTGAATTCGTGAACTATAACTACAACCAAGCATAAACCAAAGAGTATATCAAACGTCCATCCATGTTTGTAACTTTCTTTAACCGTCATGCAATTAAAAACCAAATCCTCATCATTGTGTTGGAAGGTAACCTACGACACAAACACACAAAAACAACTCTTTTTGGTTTTTTCAAAACAATTTTTCAAATTTTTATGGGATTTTCGAATTTTTAAGTCAAAACACATTAAAACAGTTTAAAAACATTTTAAAACAGCAAGGATCAATACTTGAAGTTATGGGTGATAAAATCCAACAAATTTGCATCAACATACTTAGTTACCCCCCCACACTTAAATCAAACATTGTCCTCAATGTTTTAAGCTTAAAACACACCAAACAAAAGAAAACATATAAAACAGCAACTAAACATACTAAACATGGCAGAATGTAATTAACAAAGAGAAGAGTTTAGGTACGCAAATCTGGTTATGGAGTGTAAATTCCATCTTCTCCTTGATAATTGCATTGAGGCTTTATCTTGGTGATTCCACAGGCTTACTCTTGAACTGGTTTCTGCCCATCGTTGATTTTCCTTTGTGCTACTTCTTGAACTGGGCAGCATGATGGTTCTTTTGGTCTTCCCCGAAGGTCTGAGCTTTCCCCCTTTATCTGTTTCTTTGTTCAATCTTTGCAGGAGTGGTCCCTTCTCTGGAAGTGTATCAACCGTTGAAGATGACTACTCGAGAGCAACGCCAGGTAAGCAATCAGGAATAGGTTCCAGGCAGTTGGCTCCAGATCGGAAGACTGACTCCAAGTGCCGGCTGATTGCTTCTTTCACTTTGCCATGCGAGTAAGAACAAGGACAAAGAAAAAGACAGGGAAAGAGCATGATATGAGATACTTTTGCTTTTGACCTTTATGATATGAGATACCTTTGCTTTTGAAGAAGCGGTGCATGAATCAGCACATGCATTTCCTCCTGGGTCATCTTTACTCCAGGCGTCTGGTATCATCTTTGGGGAAGAAGAAAATTTTGAGTAATTCAAAAGGCTTTGCTGGGAGTGCGCCCTCAGAGGTGAGAGAGAGTTGGTGGGCATTTTCTTCAAGTCTGCCTTGCCATAAGAGATGAAGGTCGACAAATATAGGGATTTTCTGAATAGAAAGTGGTGGTACTGCTCTTTTACCCTCTGTCGACAGACGTCTCTTCGATTTCTGAACGAACGGCTCTTCGATTTCTGCATGGCAAAAGTAGTCACGGGTGCGGCTCTTTTGACAAAGCTGCACGCGTTTTCTGAAAAGCAGAGAAAGCGTCGCCGAACTTTGCGCTTGTCGGCTAAAGACGTGTAATTGAGATGATGGCCTCCACGTGTTATCAGCTTTGTCAGATATCTTTTGACAAAGCTGAGCGCGTTTTCTGAAAAGCCGCGAATGCGTCGTCGAAATTTGCGGAGGAAAATCCGGATCTCTGAATCGGTGGACGCGTCGCCATGGCTTTTTATGGAGCTATCGATCACCCCAACAAATACACTCTGAAGAAATCCCATTCTTGAAAAATCGACTCCGGCCCTTTGAGAATTAATTCCATCCACCCCTTGAACACTTTTGAAAAATGGCAAACTCATCGAACCTTAGCTTGGAATTGAGCCTTAGCAGTGATACGGGCGCGCCGCGTCAAGGTAACGTATGGCGCCCTTCTTTCTTTTCTTCTAACGGTCCTCTCACAGGTGAAGACTCCGTGATGCAGGACGCCACAACAGCTACAATAGTAGCTAAGAACCTCCTCACTCCAAAAGATAGTAGGCTGCTGTCAGGACGGTCCGATGAGTTGGCCGTTCAAGAGTCCCTCGCACTTAGTGTTCAGTGTGCGAGCTCTGTGTCCAATATGGGCCAACGCCTGCTTGCCCGCTCCCGTCAGGTGGAATCATTGATGGCAGAGGTGGAAAGTCTCAAGCAAGAGATCAAGCAGCTGAAGTATGAGAATAGAAGTTTGCATGTGCTTGCAAACAACTATTCAACGGGCATGAAGAGGAAGCTTGATGAGCTGCAAGAATCCAATGTTCGAATGCAAAGTGACCGTCAAAGTGACCGTCAAAGGCTTTCGGCTTACTTCCAGAGGCATATTTTTCCTGGGTCATCCAGCGCTTGGCCAAGTATTGAGGCCTGGAATGCTCTAGCTCCGATGCCTTCCGCTCCGAGGGCTTCCGCTCCGATGCCTCCCGCTTCTATGCCTCCTGCTTCTATGCCTCCTGCTCCTATGCCTTCCGCTCCGACGCCTCGTAGCGGGGCTTCACGTAAACAACCTTTGTGAAGCTCCATCTTTCTCCATGTTTAGTATCTTTTTTTTTTTTTTTTTTTTTTTTTTTTTTTTTATGAACATGCTTTGTTTTATTTAGTGCATTGGGTTGCCTCCCAAGTAGCGCTTTCTTTTATGTCTTGCAGCCGGACGAAGAACCCAATCACTCCAGGATATGTTCACGAATCGGATGAGAACTCCAAGTCATAAACTAGTACCTAGAACAAGAAACAAAACACAAATCAGAAACTAAAACTAAAATACATAATAAAGACGAACAATCCAAGGAATTAGCAAATTTTCTAATCCCCGGCAACGGCGCCAAAATTTGATGCGTGATTTATACGCACACAAATTAAACCCTCTTTTATCAATTGTAGTAAGTATGCAAGTAGGGATCGTTCTGGACCGGGGATTAGGAGGGATTGTTAATCACTTGGATTTGACTCAAAAACGTAAAATAAATTTTAAAACACTATACTAGACTCAAAGAATTGCAAAACTAAACTTTAAAACACTCAAACAAACCAAAAGACTCAAACAGTACCCAAAGCACTTATAAACACAAACTAAATGTATTTCTAATTAATCTAACACTTTAAAATAAATGGGGGATTGGTTTTGGATGAATTTAAACTAAAACAGAAACTTGGAATTAAAACAGATTCTAAAAAAAAAACGAAATTAATGAAATAGAATGATGAAAAACTAGTTAGAGGGTTCCTTATCCACACATGAACATAAGCATATAATTTGACTCCCAGTTATGACTTCAACAAACGATGAATGACAATGCTCCAAGTTAATTAGGTCCGCTTAAATTAACCTTCAGATTTCCCTAGATTCATTGGATTGAATGGGATACGCATTACAACCAAATTATTCCTAATCAAAGTCTCTCACATGGAATACGCATGATAGAGACATTCAACAAAGATCATTAAGTTCAACGGAAATCATAAACATTGACTAGGCATTCATAACTATGGAATACGCATGTTAATCCAGCCTAGGGTTTACTAAACACAATCGTGACTAGCGATTTTTACTACTCATGAATATAAGTTCATAACGATTAGGTGAAATTCCCTTATATCCTAGCATCAAGTCTTAGGCATGCAAATTAAGTGTCGACCCTCAACCCACATACATAAACAAGTTCTTAATCAAAACAGAAAAGTAACCCACATCTAAAGTTCATGAATTCATAACTGGAGTAAATCAAATCATAACCAACATATGTCCATGGCTTCAAATTCGCCTCTAACTAAAAAGAAATTAGTTTCACATGTTTAACATAATTGAATAACAAGTTAAATTAAACATGAAAACAGAAACAAGAAAAGAAAGAACAAATGGATGGAAAGTTAGCTACGGGGTTCATCTCCACATATGTTATACTTGCATAATAAAACGATTTCCAATTGCATTTCAACAAATCATTAATTCTCAACGCCCCGGGTCAATTAGGTCCGCTTAAATTAACCGTCAAGTTTTCCTTAAGTTAATGAATTGGATGGGTTAGCGCAACGCAATTCACCACATTCTCCAAAAGTCCTTTACGTGAACAGCACAATAAAGATACAATCAAAGATCATTAAGCATTATGAAAACTATAAGTGTTGACGAGGCATTCGTTACTATGATGAGCATGAAACTCGTGCCAAGAATTCATTTAACGCGATTGTTTATAAGCAACCTCCACTACTTGTGAATATAAGTTCATAACGATTAGGTGAAATTCACTTATATTCTAGCGTCATATTTATGCATGAAAATTAAGCGCGCATTCTTAATAAACATTCATAAATAAGTTATCAATCAAACAGTTAAACAAATTGAACCACAACTTATGAAACGCAATTAGAATTAATCAAATCAAAATGCAAGCATAAACATATATTTCGAATCACCCCCTAGCTAAAGGGGGTTTAGTTCCTCATATCTTTGAAATCAAAGAAACACCTAAACATTCCAACAACTCAAAATTTGAATTGTATGAACGTTTAGGCACTCTTCTCTTCCTCGTTGTTGTAGCACAAGGTTTAAGGATAGGTTGGTTGATGGGATGGAAGTGTGGAATGGAGTGGAAATGGAGAAAATGGAGAAGGGGAAATGTTTGTGTATTACAATGGAAAAATGAGATTATGGTGCGGATTCCTCTCCCCTTAAACATGAATGAGTGATAGGTATATATAGGTGGAAGTGCATGGATTGATGAAGATTAGTGGGAGATAATGGCAATGCATGGATAATGGATAATGAGAAGTGGACGATTAATGGGAAGTGGAGAGATGGTTTGCACGGTTTTGGGTGGATTAAATGGATGGCTATGGATTAAAGGGAATTAAGGGGTGGTGCGGCTGAATGAATAATGGGAGTATTATAATGGAGTGAATGGCTTAATGGTTGAATAATGGGAGTGTTAGGTTTTTATTAATAATGGGAGGTCACGGCTTGAAACTTTTCTTTTGTTAAATGGGGGGGGTTTAGTGGGAAGGTATAATGGCATATTAGGGTGATGGAATAGATAATAAAATGGCATGAATGGGTGCTCCGAATTAGGGAATAGAATATTAGGGTTATGGAATTATGGTGGCTGATTAATGCACGGTTTTGGATTAAAGGGAATTAGGGTTTATGGATGATGGATAGGAATGGTGGGATGCACGGCTTAGGAGGAAGATTGTGTGATGCATAGTTTTGGACGTTCATTCCTCGTGCTCTATTTGCGTACACCACATTCCAGCTCAGTTTTGCTCCAAAAGCTCCAAATTGCATCATTTCATGTAATATGTCCTTTAAACCTGAAAACACATGAAAGTAGCTTAAAAGACTACTTTAACGAAGAAAACATAACAAAAATGCATAAGAACTAGCTAACTAAGGCGCATAAATATGCTCCTATCATATGCTCAACCAATCATACCAAATTCACCTTCATGCATCTTGCTGCCCACAGAAGCTAGAAACTATGATCTTAAATCTTCACATTTCCATATGCTTCCTTCTTTTTATGGCTTACCTAATGAAGATCCTTTAGCTCATATTAAAGAATTTTACAATGTTGTGAGTGGTTTACCTTTGCAGGGAGTAAGTGAAACAAACCTGAGGATGAGAGTGTTTCCTTACACCTTGAAAGATAGGGCCAAGGGTTGGTTGATGACTCTAGCACCCGGTTCCCTCACCACGTGGGATGCCGTGGCTAAGAAGTTTTTGGAGAAGTTTTTTTCCACTCAAAAGACAGCCACATTAAGGGGACAAATCTTCAACTTCAAACAAGATGATGGGTTACCTCTTTACTTACAAATGCAAATTTTCTATGATGGACTGACCCAAACATGTCAATCAACTGTTGATAATACAGCAGGTGGAGCTTTGAAGAAAAAGAATGCTCAAGAGTCATATAACATTTATGAGATGTTGGGATCTAATGCTCAACACAAAGATTTAAGGGGTAAGAGAGTTGGAGTATATGAAACAAGTTCTAGTCATGATCTTTCTTTGCAGGTAGCTAACCTAGAAAAGAAGCTTGAATCTGTGCTCAACATGGTGCCAAAAGCAAATGAAGTGTCTGCCATTTACAACATTCCAAGCCACCCTACTCATCAATGTCCATCTAGGGAGGCTTATCCCGAGTTTGTCCAAGAGCAAGTGAACCTCATGAATTCTTACAATCAAAGGCCAAGGAATGATGTGCATTCCAATACATATAACTCAAGTTGGAGAGATCATCCCAACCTTTCATGGAAGAACAACAATCAATTCCAAGACTTCCAACCAAAACATGCCACTACACTTGAGGATACGGTTAAGTTGTTAGCCCAAAATACCTTGCAATTCCAACAAATCACAAATAGCACTCTCCAACAACATTCGGTGGCTCTAACCAAAATGGAGACACAATTGGGGCAGATTGCAGATGCCTTGAACCAAAGAGAGGTTGGAAAGTTTCCAAGCCAACCCGTGATACTTCAAAGGAACCAAGAGCAAGCCAAAGCAATTACTACACTTAGAAGTGGTAAGGTTATCAATAATAGAGTTGGCAATGAAGTTACTAATGAATCGGATCATGTGAACGCAGGGGTCACTCAAGGAGAAAATGAGAAAGCAAATGAGGAACCAAGCCATGCTACTTCCTCATTTGAAGCACCAAATCTTCACAAGGCCGAGAAACCTTACACTCCACCAATACCATTCCCTGGAAGACTTGCCAAGAGCAAGCAGGATAAGTCATTTAAGGAAATTTTTGATATTCTAAGTAAAGTGAATGTTAACTTACCTTTGCTTGATGTCATTAGGAACATGCCGGCTTATGGGAAGTTCTTCAAGGAGTTAAACAACGACAAAAGGAAGTATGGACCACATGAGAAGGTAGTGGTGTCCGAGAATGTAAGTGCCGTGTTGCAAAGAAAACTTCCACCAAAGCTCAAGGATCCAGGAAGTTTTTCTATCAACATCACCATAGGGGACAAGAAAGTAGAGAAGGCGATGCTTGACTTGGGTGCTAGCATCAACTTAATGCCTTATTCCGTGTACCTTCAACTAGGTTTGGGGGATTTGAAGGCCACCACTATCTCATTACAACTTGCGGATAGATCCGTGAAATATCCAAGAGGTATAGTAGAGGATATTCTAGTTCAAATTGATAAACTAATCTTGCCTGCGGATTTTGTAGTGTTGGACATGGAAGAAGCTCCTATACATGACCGAGAGTTGCCTATTTTGCTTGGGAGACCTTTTATGGCCACGGCCAAGACCATCATTGATGTGCAAAATGGACTCCTCACTATGACAGTGCTAGGAGAGACAGTTCAATTCAAAGTGTTTGAGTCTCTTTCTCATCCTTCCACATCTCTTGATTGTTATGCCATTGATGTGCTTGATTCGCTTATTTTCTCTAAGTTCTTGCAGGCACAATCTAATGAACCATTACAATCTGTTTTGAGTCAATCTCAAGACGAGTTTGATGAAGAGGATGCACTCATGGAAGAGGTAGCTGCCTTGGAAGCATTGGCACCGTATCCTTTGAATGTTTCACCTCTTTTAGAGCCTTTAGAATCATCGATGTCACATCTAACCCCTTCTACTGTTAAGGCACCAAAACTTGAACTTAAACCACTTCCACCACATCTAAAATATGCATATCTAGCTGAATTTGAAACTCTTCCAGTTATTATAGCTTCTGACCTCACCCCAAATGAAGAAGATAAGCTAATTAGGGTGTTAAAAGAGTTCAAATCAACTATTGGTTGGTCTATTGCAGATATCAAGGGAATAAGCCTTACCATGTGCATGCATAGGATTCTTTTGGAGGAAGGAGCAAAGCCAACCCGTGAACCACAAAGAAGGCTCAATCCACACATGAAAGAAGTTGTGAGGAATGAAATGTTGAAGTTGTTAGATGTGGGGATCATATATCCCATTTCTGATAGCAAATGGGTGAGTGCTATTCAGGTAGTACCTAAGAAGGTGGGAATCACGGTGATGAAGAATGAAAACAAAGAGCTTGTGCCCACAAGACCCACGGCTAGTTGGCGTGTTTGCACCGATTATAGGAAGTTGAATTCTAGTACTAGAAAATATTACTTTCCTATGCCTTTCATAGATCAAATGCTTGAGAGATTGGCAGGTCACTCACACTATTGTTTTCTTGATGGTTACTCAGGTTACAATCAAATTGCAATTGCTCCGGAGGATCAAGAGAAAACTACCTTTACTTGCCCCTTTGGCACATTTGCATATAGGAGAATGCCTTTTGGACTTTGCAATGCTCCAGTAACATTCCAAAGATGCATGTTGGCAATCTTTTCCGACATGGTAGAAAGGTTCATTGAAGTATTTATGGATGACTTTTCAGGGTTTGGTTCCTCTTTTGATGAATGTCTTAACCATCTCTCTTTAGTACTTCAAAGATGTCAGGAAACAAATTTGGTTCTCAATTGGGAAAAGTGCCAATTCATGGTGAAACAAGGAATTGTGTTGGGACATGTAATCTCTAGCAAAGGAATTGAGGTGGACAAAGCCAAAATTGACATCATCACTGATGCGGAATTTATACGCACACAAATTAAACCCTATTTGTGACAATTGTAGTAATGATGTAAGTAGGGATCGTTCTAACCGGGGATTAACTAGGGGTGCTAATCTACTTTGAATTGACTTGAAAACACAAAAACTAAATGTAAAGACTCTTAACAAGACTACTATGACTCAGAAGAGCTTTGAAATCCTCAAACTGCCTAAAACAATCAAATTGACTCAAACAAAAACTAGAACTTGATTTAGACGAATTTGAAAGTGTTTATGACTCCAAATGCTTAAAGACACAAAAATAAGACAAATACGAATGATTAAGACTCAACGAAATATGGGGGAAATGTGTTTGGACGATATTAAATTGAATGGACAGAAAATAATTAAGGGCAAAATGTAAATATGAATGTGATGAAAATATGGATGATGGAATAGCCAAGGGGTTCTTCTCCACACATGTTACACTTGCATACAAGATTGATTTTCAGTTGGTCTTTCGATAAGTTATGAAACTCAACACTCCGGGTTAATTAGGTCCGCTTAAATTAACCGTCAAGTTCTCCTTAAGTTAATGAATTGGATGGGTTAGCGCAACGCAATTCACCACATTCTCCAAAAGTCCTTTACGTGAAAAGCACAATAAAGATACAATCAAAGATCATTAAGCATTATGAAAACTATAAGTGTTGACGACGCATTCGTTACTATGGAATACGCATGAAACTTATGCCAAGAATTCGTTTAACGCGATTGTTTATAAGCAACATCCACTACTAATGAATATAAGTTCGTAACTATTAGGTGAAACTCACTTATATTCTAGCGTCATATTCGTGCATGAAAATTAAGTGTGCACTCTCAATAAACATACATAAATAAGTTATCAATCAAACAGTTAAACGAATTGAATCCACAACTTATGAAATTCCAACGAAAGTTAATCAATTCATATTGCAAATATAAACATAGTTTCGAATCACCCCCTAGCTAAAGGGGGTTTAGTTCCTCATAACTTTGAAATCAAACAAACACCTAAACATTCCAACAACTCAAACTTGAATTGTATGAACGTTTAGGCACTCTTCTCTTCCATTCCTCATACATACAAAACAAAGAGAAATGAATTTAAACTTTGAAATTAAAGAAACACCTAAACATTCCAACAACTCAAACTTGAATTGTATGAACGTTTAGGCACTCTTTTCTTCCTCGTTGTTGTAGCACAAGGTCTAAGGAGATGTTTAGGGCTTTAGGTGTATGTGGAATGGAGTGGGAAATGGTTGGATAGAGGCTGCAATGGAGGAGAAAAAAACTGCACAGAAATGGATGGAGATTTGCGGCAAGGGGGAGTGTTTGTGTTGTGAATGGAAGGCATGTGTTTAAATGGTTGAAATGTGTAGATGATTATGAGTATGATAAGTGATAAGTGTATGATATGATAAGTGATAAATGAATGATATGTTAAGTGATAAATGAATGATATGTTAAGTGATAAATGAATGATATGTTAAGTGATAAATGAATGATATGTTAAGTGATAAATGAAATGATATGTTGTTATGATAGTTTGGTCTTCAATTTCGTCCATTCCTTTTGCTCCAAACATAAGCTATCCATTCCAAGTCCGATTTTGCTCCAAAATGCTCCAAAATGCGTCTTTTTGCTTCCTTAGCCATATGAACCTAAAAACACACGAAAGAAGCGTAAAGGACTAAAATAACTAAAGAAACATAACGTAAATGTACGAGAACAAGCCATTTAAGTCACATGAATATGCTCCTATCAATCACCAATTTGGCAGCGCCCACAACCGTGAAGGGAGTGAGAAGTTTTTTGGGACATGCAGGCTTTTATCGTCGTTTCATTAAGAACTTTTCAATGATCACTCGTCCATTATGCAATCTGTTAGCTAAAGACGTTGTATTTCATTTTGATGAAGCGTGTATGGATGCATTCAATACTTTGAAACATGAATTAACCTCGGCCCCTATTATTATGGCACCAGATTGGTCGTCATCTTTTGAATTAATGTGTGATGCCTCTGACTATGCTATTGGTGCTGTTTTAGGGCAAAGGGTGAACAAGGTCCCACATGTGATCTACTATGCAAGCCGGACTCTAAATGATGCTCAACTTAACTATTCCACAACTGAAAAGGAGTTGCTTGCTATTGTTTTTGCTTTAGAGAAGTTTCGGTTATATCTTGTGGGATCTAAAGTTATTGTGTTTTCTGATCATGCAGCCCTTAGGTACTTGTTGACAAAAAAGGATGCTAAACCACGTTTAATTAGATGGATACTCTTGCTACAAGAGTTTGACTTGGAAATTCGAGATAAGAAGGGAAGTGATAATGTTGTGGCTGACCATTTGTCACGGCTCAATGAAAACCATGGAGTTGGACAACCTTTGCCTCTAAGTGAATCATTTCCAGATGAACAACTCCTTGTTATTCAAGAAAAAGAACCATGGTATGCTGATTTTGTTAATTATCTTGCTTGTGGTGTAATTAGAAATGATCCTTCTTTTCAGGAAAGAAAGAAGTTCCTTGCCATGGTAAAGCACTACGTTTGGGATGAACCATATTTGTTTAAATATTGCCCTGACCAAATCATTAGGAGATGTGTCCCAGAGAGTGAGCAACAAAGCATTCTAACGTTCAGCCATACATTGGCATGTGGAGGACATTTTAGTGCCAAAAAGACATCTCTAAAGGTTTTACAATCTGGTTTCTTTTGGCCTACTTTATTCAAGGATGCTTTTGATTTTTGTTCTAAGTGTGATAGGTGCCAGAAAATGGGGAACATTAGCCGAAGAAATGAGATGCCATTGAACAACATTTTGGTGGTGGAGCTCTTTGATGTTTGGGGAATCGATTTCATGGGACCATTTGATAGGAGCATATTCATGCGACTTAAATGGCTTGTTCTCGTGCATTTACATTATGTTTCTTTAGTTATTTTAGTACTTTAAGCTATTTTCGTGTGTTTATAGGTCCAAAGGGCTAAAGGAGCAAAAAGATGCATTTTGGAGACTTTTGGAGCACTTTTGGGCTAAGGATGGATAGCATATGCTTGGAGCCAAAGTGTTGGACGAAATTGAAGACCTAATTGAAGACCAAAGTGTTGGAACCTTGTTCCCTTTAGTTTTAGGACATTTAAACCTTTCCTATATCCTTAGCCGTGCATAACATTCCAACATTCCACTCCTTCATTTCAGCCACACTCCCACATATCATTACTTATCATCACCACTTATCACTTATCATAATCACATATCATACACTTATCATCACCACTTATCACCTAACACAAAACCTTGCAGCCACATCCATTCCACTTCATTGCACATGCATCTTCATCCACCACACATTCCAGCCCATTCCTACACATGTGCCGTGCACCTCCACAATCTCATTCATCAACACATGCATTCACATGCTTTCACAACCTAATTCACATGCACATTCATCCACCTTTCTCCCTAAAACCGTGCACATGCAAACACATTCATAGTCAGAAAATCACTCATTGCCGTGCACATTCACTCACCACAAACATTCCACATGCATTCATCAACATATCTAGTTGTCACTCACATGCATTTCCTTCATCATTTCCAACCCACATGTCCCTTTAATCATTCAAACATACACCCATTCACCACCAGAAATCATCCTTGCCGTGCACATGCATACACACTTCATTTCAGCCACATGCAACCATTAAACATTCAATCATTTCACTCCACTTAATGCCGTGAGTTCCCATCAGATTTCCAGCATATTCACATGCATTCCATCATTTAAAACATTGCACATGCACTCATCATCATAACCTAGCTGTCATGTTTCCCCTTTCATCATTCCCTCACATTCTTTAAATCAGCCAACACATGCTTTCACATGCATTTTTCAGCACCAAAGAAGCCATTGTCGTGCACATTCACCTTCATTTCCAGATTGTCCCCTTACACATGCAACCACATATTCATTGTACATGCATTTCCAACCCACATGCATCCTTTAATCATTCAAACATGCAGCCACATTCCCTCCTAGCTGTCATGTTCCCCCTATTTCACCTATAAATAAGCATCCATTGCATTCATTCTGATGCACTCTTCCATTTTCAGAATGTAGACATCAAACCACCCTTGCCGTGCTCTCCCTTACAATCCAAACACCATCCTTCCATTTTCACCACTCCCCAAACCATTCACACCATCAAACTATCCTTAGACCTTGTGCTACAACGAAGAGGAAGATAAGAGGGCCTAAACGTTCATACAATTCAAGTTTGAGTTGTTGGAATGTTTAGCTGTTTCTTTGATTTCAATGTTTATTTTCAATACTCTTTGTTTTGTACGAATGAGGAATGGAAGAGAAGAGGGCCCAAACGTTCATACAATTCAAGTTTGAGTTGTTGGAATGTTTAGGTGTTTCTTTGATTCTCTTTGTTTTGTACCATGAGGAACTAAACCCCCTTGGCTAGGGGGGAATTCGAAATATATGTTTATGTTTGCATTTTGATTTGATTACTTCTAATTGCGTTTCATAAGTTGTGGATTCAATTTGTTTAACCGTTTGATTGATAACTTATTTATGTATGTTTACTGAGAGTGCACACTTAATTTTCATGCATGAATATGACGCTAGAATATAAGTGAGTTTCACCTAATAGTTACGAACTTATATTCATTAGTAGTGGAGGTTGCTTATTGATGCGAGAATTATACGCACACAAATTAAACCCTCTTTTTGACAATTGTAGTATAAGTATAAGTAGGGATTGTTCTGGACCGGGGATTAGGAGGGATTGTTAATCACTTGGATTTGACTAAAAAACGTAAAAACATAATATAAAACACTATACTAGACTCAAAGAATTCAAAAATACTTTAAAACATAAACTAAACAGATTCTAAGCACTAAAGAACAAGAAAGTAAAGGGGGGGTTTGATTTGACGAAATTAACTAAATTGCACAAATTGTAATTAAAGGCAAAACGTAAATATGAATGTGATGAAATATGGATGATGGAATAGCCAAGGGGTTCCTCTCCACACATGAAATATATGCAACGTCAATCACTTTCCAGTTATCACTTCAATAAGTTATGAACCTTGACACTATGAACTATGAAAAGCATGATACTCTTGCCAGGAATCTACTTAACATGATCGTGACTAGCGACCTTCACTACTTGTGAATATAAATTCATAACGATTAGGTGAAACAAACTTATATCCTAGCACCAAATTCAAGCATGCAAATTAAGCGTGCACTCTCAATCAACATACAAGAATAAGTTCTAAATCAAACGGTTAAGCAAATTGTATTCACGACTTATGCAACGATAACTGGAAGTAATCAACTTATTTTACATATATAATCATGGTTTCGAATACACCCTTAGCCATGGGGGGTTTAGTTCCTCATGATTACAAAACAAAGAGAATTGAAATTAAACATTGTAATCGAGGAAAAGAAACACCTAAACATTCAAACAACTCAAACTTGAATTGTATGAACGTTTAGGCACTCTTCTCCTCCTCTTCTTTGTAGCATAAGGTCTAAGGGATGTTGTTTGTGTGTTGAATGGATTGGGGAATTATGGAAATGGATGAGGAGTGGTGTTTGGATTATAAGGGAATGGGAGCTCACGGCAAGGAAGAATGGATGTGTTTGTGGCGTGTTGTGTATGAAAATGAGATGTCCAATTGAATGGGAATGCAAGGGTTTTTATAGGAGGAATGGAGGTGTATATGGCTGTTTGTTTAAGCATGCATGTGGCTGGAATGTGGTGGAAAAACAGCTAGGAAAGTTGGTGGAAAGCTGGAAAGCATGTGGCAAGGTGTGTAGGTGCTGGAATTGCAAAGAAAACCCATGGCAAAGACTTGTTTGGGTGCATGTGATGATTTCTGTGGTGGGTTATGCATGGCAAGGCTGGAATGTGGTGTAATGATGAAGGAATAATGTCTTGGTGGCTGGAATGATGAAGTGGAATGCTGGAATTGCACAAGGGAAAAGCTGGAAAGGAAAGAGATAACCACGGCAATGGGTGTTTGGGGTTGGAAATGCATGTGTTTGCATGTGAATGCTGTTTGTGTGAAGTGTGTGTGAATGCTTGTGGATTAAAGAGTGAATGGTGGCTGCAATGATGAAGACATGTGGCTGAAATGAAAGGGAAATGCAAAAGGGAAAAGCTGGAAATGGGAGTGAAGAGCACGGCATTGAGTGTGGATGAGTTGGAAAAGCATGTGAATGATTTGTGGTGCAATGATGAAGAGAAGTTGCTGAAAATCTAAGGGGAAGGCACGGCAAAGAAGGATTTCAGGATGCATGTGTGTGTGAATGGTGGTTTTGCATGGCTTTGATGGGTTGTTTGATTGGGCTAGAGGTTTTGCATGGCTTTGATGGATTGTTTGATTGGGCTAGGCCATTTGTTTTATGTCCAAAATGCATACAAGGCCTTCAAATTCGTCCAACACTTTGGCTCCAAGCATAAGCTTTCCATTCTAAGCCCAATCTTGCTCCAAAATGCTCCGACATGCACCTTTTTGCCTCCTTAGTCATATTAACCTAGAAACACACGAAAATAGCTTAAAGTACTAAAATAACTAAAGAAACATAACGTAAATGCACGAGAACAAGCCATTTAAGTCACATGAATATGCTCCTATCACTTATAAACAATCGCGTTAAACGAATTCTTGGCATAAGTTTCATGCGTATTCCATAGTAACGAATGCCTAGTCGATGTTTATGATTTCCGTTGAACTTAATGATCTTTGTTGAATGTCTCTATCATGCGTATTTCATGGTTAGGGACTTTGATTAGGAATAATTTGGTTGTAATGCGTATTCCATTCAATCCAATGAATCTAGGGAAATCTGAAAGTTAATTTAAGCGGACCTAATTAACTTGGAGCTTTGTCATTCATCGTTTGTTGAAGTCATAACTGGGAATCAAATTATATGCATATGTTCATGTGTGGATAAGGAACCCTCTAACTAGTTTCTCATCATTTTATTTCATTAATTTCGTTTTTAGAATCTGTTTTAATTCCAAGTTTCTGTTTTAATTTTAAATTCGTCAAAACCAATCCCCCATTTATTTTAAAGTGTTAGATTAGTTAGAATTACATTTAGTTTGTGTTTTTAAGAGTTTTGAGTCAAGTCATAACTTAATTTCGTCCAATTTTGTGTTTGTACTCAAAACTGCCCAGAAAGTGGTTTTTAGGCAGATTTGAGTGTGTTTAAGGCAGTTTCGAGTGCTTTGGGTACTGTTTGAGTCTTTTAGTTTGTTTTAGTGTTTTAAAGTTTATTTTATGTTTTTGAGTCAGTTTCCAAGTGATTAACAATCCCTCCTAATCCCCGGTCCAGAACGATCCCTACTTATACATATACTACAATTGACAAAAAGAGGGTTTAATTTGTGCGCGTATAAATCTCGCACCAAATTTTGGCGCCGTTGCCGGGGATTAGAAAATTTGCTAATCCCTTGGATTGTTTTATTTTCGTTTGTTTTTATTTTATTCCAGATTCTTAATCTTGTTTTGTTTCTTGTTTTAGGTACTAGTTTATGACTCGGAGTTCTCATCCGATTCGTGAACATATCCTGGAGTGATTGGGTTCTTCGTCCGGCTGCAAGACGTAAAAGAAAGCGCTACTTGGGAGGCAACCCAATGCACTGAATAAAACAATCGCGTTAAACGAATTCTTGGCATAAGTTTCATGCGTATTCCATAGTAACGAATGCCTCGTCGATGTTTATGATTTCCGTTGAACTTAATGATCCTTGTTGAATGTCTCTATCATGCGTATTCCATAGTTAGGGACTTTGATTAGGAATAATTTGGTTGTAATGCGTATTCCATTCAATCCAATGAATCTAGGGAAATCTGAAAGTTAATTTAAGCGGATCTAATTAACTTGGAGCATTGAGAATTAATGGTTTATTGAAATGCAATTGGAAATCGTTTTATTATGCAAGTATAACATATGTGGAGATGAACCCCGTAGCTAACTTTCCATCCATTCAATTCCATCAATTTGTTCTTTCTTTTCTTGTTTCTGTTTTCATGTCTAATTTAACTTGTTGTTCAATTATGTTAAACATGTAGAACTAATTTCTTTTTAGTTAGAGGCGAATTTGAAGCCATGGACATATGTTGGTTATGATTTGATTTACTCCAGTTATGAATTCATGAACTTTAGATGTGGTTTACTTTTCTGTTTTGATTAAGAACTTGTTTATGTATGTGGGTTGAGGGTCGACACTTAATTTGCATGTCTAAACTTGATGCTAGGATATAAGGGAATTTCACCTAATCGTTATGAACTTATATTCATGAGTGGTAAAGATCGCTAGTCACGATTGTGTTTAGTAAACCCTAGGCTGGATTAACATGCGTATTCCATAGTTATGAATGCCTAGTCGATGTTTATGATTTCCGTTGAACTTAATGATCTTTGTTGAATGTCTCTATCATGTGTATTTCATGGTTAGGGACTTTGATTAGGAATAATTTGGTTGTAATGCGTATTCCATTCAATCCAATGAATCTAGGGAAATCTGAAAGTTAATTTAAGCGGACCTAATTAACTTGGAGCTTTGTCATTCATCGTTTGTTGAAGTCATAACTGGGACTCAAATTATATGCATATGTTCATGTGTGGATAAGGAACCCTCTAACTAGTTTCTCATCATTTTATTTCATTAATTTCGTTTTTAGAATCTGTTTTAATTCCAAGTTTCTGTTTTAATTTTAAATTCGTCAAAACCAATCCCCCATTTATTTTAAAGTGTTAGATTAGTTAGAATTACATTTAGTTTGTGTTTTTAAGAGTTTTGAGTCAAGTCATAACTTAATTTCGTCCAATTTTGTGTTTGTACTCAAAACTGCCCAGAAAGTGGTTTTTAGGCAGATTTGAGTGTGTTTAAGGCAGTTTCGAGTGCTTTGGGTACTGTTTGAGTCTTTTAGTTTGTTTTAGTGTTTTAAAGTTTATTTTATGTTTTTGAGTCAGTTTCCAAGTGATTAACAATCCCTCCTAATCCCCGGTCCAGAACGATCCCTACTTATACATATACTACAATTGACAAAAAGAGGGTTTAATTTGTGCGCGTATAAATCTCGCATCACCATTTCCATCCTCTTTTGGATACTTATACATATTAGTGGCAGTAGATTATGTATCCAAATGGGTTGAAGCCATTGCTACAAGAACTAATGATCATAAGGTTGTTTTGAATTTTCTTAAAGATGTGATTTTTTGTAGGTTTGGAACCCCAAGAACTATTATTAGTGATGGTGGCAGCCATTTCTGCAACAAACCCTTTGAATCCTTGATGAAGAAGTACAACATCAACCACAAAGTGGCAACCCCGTACCATCCTCAAACCTCGAGACAAGTGGAGATTAGCAATAGGGAGATCAAGAACATTTTGATGAAGACCGTGAGCCCTACAAGGAAGGATTGGTCATTGAGGTTGAATGATGCACTATAGGCATATAGAACAACATACAAGACCCCCATTGGCATGAGTCCTTATCGCCTTGTGTTTGGGAAAGCTTGTCATTTGCCAATGGAGCTTGAACACCGTGCATATTGGGCCATCAAGAAGTTCAACTTTGATTACAAGGATGCTGGAATAGCAAGGAAGCTCCAACTTAATGAGTTGGACGAACTCAGAAATGAGGCATATGAGAATGCCAAAATCTACAAGGAACGGACTAAGCTCTATCATGACAAGGCCATCCTACGGAAGGAGTTTCACCAAGGTATGAAAGTACTTTTGTATGACTCACGTTTGAGACTTTTTCCAGGTAAATTGAAGTCTAGGTGGGTGGGACCATTCAAGGTGCTGCAAACATTTCCCCACGGAGCTGTGGAGATAGAGAACATGAAGAATGGCACCTCTTTTAAAGTCAATGGGCAGCGATTGAAACCATATTTGGAGAAAGTGGAGGAAGAGCAAGTTTATCAAGTTGTAGATTTTCTTGAGTTTACAACACCGTAAACAAGCTACCATGTCTTGCCTAGACATTAAATAAAGCGCTTGCTAGGAGGCAACCTAGTGTGGTTTGTGTTCTTTCCTTATATTGTGTTTATGTTGTCACCATTCCATATTCTTTGCCTACTTGCATTGCATACAGTTTTAAGCATCGAGGACAATGCTTAGGTTAGGTTTGGGGGTGGGGGATGGAAGGTTTGTTTTTGTGTTAGTTTTGGTTAAGTGTGTTTTTGCTTACTAATACGAATGTATATGAGGGCTATGTTTGCAAACAAACTATTGGGTTGCTATGAAAAAGTTTTGTATCTTTTTGTCATTTATAAAGCTGTAACTCTTGAAAATATGATGATAGAGGTACCATACTCAAATTCTGGAAGAAGAATAGTGGAGACTACCCTAGTGAGTTATTTTGAGCCTAATTGCTTCTTTGAGAGGGTTTAAAGTGTTTCTATTCCTATCTTTTTCTTTCAATTTCACTTTAAATGATCTCATTACTTCTATTTTGATTGGATACTAAGAATTACTCTCTTTTGCAGATACCATGTGTTTAGTATCATTCATGAATGAACTCAATGAGACGATGTTAGGCTATGCATGTTTTAACTACTAAAAGGCTTAAATCCTAGCCCTTTGTGTGCTCCATTCACCCTTGTTGCAGCCAAACAGTTTAGCCTAATTCTTTCATCACCCACACCATACTCTACCCATTTTAGCCCATTACAAGCCATACCTTCTAGTTTGGGGAATACCAAAGTGATGAAGACTAAAGGTAAATTGAGCTTTAGAACAAGATTGTGGCGTGTATCGAGGTCACCTATGTTGAAGTTGTTTCTAAAAATAAAGTTATAGAAAAAAAAAAAGAAAAAAAAGAAAAGAAAAAGAAAAAAAAAAGAGAATCAAAGTAGATACAAGTTCCAAATCTCCTCATTATAATGCATAGGTCCTGGATTAAGCGTCATATTCTAGCGTCATATTGAATCCACAATTCATGCATGAAAATTAGGTGAAATTCACTTATATTCTAGCGTCATATTCATGCATGAAAATTAAGCTTGCACTCTCAATAAACATACACAAATAAGTTATCAATCAAGCAGTTAAACAAATTGAATCCACAATTCATGAAATTCCAACCAAAGGTAATCAATTCATATTGCAAGCATAAACATGGTTTCGAATCACCCCCTAGCTAATTAGGGATTTAGCCTCTCATGTTCACAGAAAGAGAAATAAAATCGAATTTAAACATAAAGAACAAAGGATTGATTACACCTAGAACGCCCAACGAATCCACTTGAACTTCTGCGCGTTTTAAAGTCCTCTTTCTTTGTTCTCCTTGATGCGGCAGAGAGGGTTTTTGGATGATTTGGGATGATTTCTGGGTTGTAGATGTGTTTATGGGGATTTGGTGGTGCGGCAAGGGGTTGTGGGAGGTGTATGAAGGTTGGATGGTGGCTGGAATGGTAAGGGAAGGTTGCGGCAAGGATGGGAATTGGCTGCAATGGATGGGGGAGATGGAGAGGTGGCTGTGGATTAGAGAGGAGAGTGAATGGTGGCTGCGGCTTAGGGGGAAAATTAGGGTGAATGATGAATGGGAGCTACGGCTTAGGGGGAAAATAGGGTTATGGTGGCTGAATGATGTGTAGAATGAAAAGTAGAGAGAGCTAGGGTGAATAATAGGGTGCGGCTGATATGGGAACTAGGGTTATGGTGAAAATAAATGGGGACTTGCGGCTGAGATGGATTTTGGATGAATGAAAGGCTACGGATTCAAAGGAGAGAATGGAAGGGTGCGGCTAGGGTTAGGAAAATGTATGATTTCAGAAAACAAACCCTAGCTTATTTTGGTTAATTAAAATTAAATCAAAGGCTTATAGAAAAAGGAAATAAAATCAGAAATTAAAAGGGATGGCTGCAAGGTGCGGCTACGGTTAGGTTAGGAGAGGGAAATAGGGTTTAAGTGAATGACATTGGACCTAAATACCCCCCCTTGCACGGCAAAGGAAGGGGAGAAGAGAAAAGGGCACGGGAAGGGTGTTTAAGAGGCCTAGGGCCTTCGTTTTGTGTCCTAAAGTGCCTACAAGGCCTTCAAAGTGGCTAGAAAATACGAACGTTTAAGATTAGGAAAGGTTACCAAAACGGGAAACCTAGGGTTAACTTTCCTACTTCAAGTAGGAATCCTTGTTTGAGTAGGAATCCTCGTTTTGGTAGGAATTCATCGTTGGAGTAGGAATTCATCGTTTCTTCAAGTCTTCAACTCATTCATTCCTCATTTGCTCCAAAAGACTCCAATTTGCATCTTCTTGCACACTTTGGCCTTATAATCTGAAAATGCACAAAAGTGACTTTAAACACAAAAATAGCTAAGAAAACACAACATAAATGCACGAGAACAAGCTAATTAAGTCGCATGAATATGCTCCTATCAGGAAGGCTGGGCCACTAGAGAGTCAGAGACGATTCGAAGGAAGGCAAGCTGGGTGGTGGCTGGGTGGTGATTCTGGTGAAGGAAGGCTGGTGGCACAGTGGCTGTGTTTGAAGCTCTTGATGGAACGGAAGTGAAAATTGAAATGGGGGATCTAACCTAAAAACAAATGAACGGCACAGATTAAATCTAAAACAATGAACGGTTGAAATAATTCTCTTATAATTAAAAAATAATATATATATATATATATAATATTTATTTCGATTTGGTATGGGAATACCGAAAAAATGGGGATGCAATACCGAATCCCATACCGAAAATTTTGGTTTGGTTCGGGATGACATACCGAAAATTTCGGGAATTTTGGTTTGGGATCGGGATTTTTTCGGTTTGGTTTGGGATTTTTGGGATTTTTTTCCAGCTCTAGTTGTAACGGGTTAAGGGTTATTGGCTAACAATGAAAGGTAAGGATAACAAACGTTCTTTAAGCAATAGCAAGCAAAGTAATGAAATTTGACACTTAGAATCACTTATGATTGCAAAAACTCACTTAGACACACAAGGGGAAAATTCACACAACTCTTAGGGCCATATTCAACGTTTTGGACCCTTTCTTCAACTACCACAAACATGTGAGCATATTTAGGCGACTTAACTAGCTTATTCTTGTGCATTTGTGCTATTATTTCTTAGTTAATGTTGTATTACAACTCAATTTCGTGTGTTTGTAGGTCCTATGGGTTAAAGTATCAAGAAAGTGCATTTTGGTGCATTTTGGAGCTATTTTGGACACTATGTGGATAGCTTGCATATGGGCTAACATGGATGGACGAATTTGGACTTCAAGAGGCTAGAAATGTGATAAGAAGAGGAAGGAACTAAGCTAAGGACAAAGTGGATAAGGAAGTAGCTCAAAAGAGGAAACCCTATCCAAAACCTTATCTAAACCTTATTCAACATTATCCAAAACATTATCCAAACCTTATCTCATCTTATCCTATCCAAACCTTATCATGTCTTAATCCTAATTGCAAGGGGACCTAAATAGATAATTCTAGAACCTATTTCTAGAAGCATCCTATTCTAGAAGGCCAAAATCAGCCACAAAACCAATTCTTTCTAGAAACCCTACAAAAGTGGCGCACCAAACCTTTCTAGAAGGCCTTACCTTGCCTTGCAAGCCAAGCCACCCTTTCCCTCACTTGTGCCGCACCTTCCTAGGCCTAAATCCCTTTGGATTCTGATTTCTAGGGCCTAATCCCTTTTGGATTTGGGTTACACAAGCCTAGTATGAAACTAATTGGGCCAAACCCCCTCCTAGGTGGATTTGATCACCTGTGGCCGAATTCTAGGGCCCTAGTCCATAAAATCTGTTAAGCCTAACCCTAATCTACTTAACCCTAGGACTATATAAACATCAAATCAGCCAAAATTTCGTACACCCCCTTATGCTATTCAGAAACCCTTGTGCCGCAACCTCCATTCTCCATTCTTAACCTCCATACACCTCCATATATCTGCCTACACATCTGCCGCACCTTTCCCACCATAATCAACCATCCTCCATCCCTCTAAACAAGGAAACACCATCCAAAACCCCCAATTCCACCACACACACTTTGTGCCGCAGCAAGGAGGAGGAAGAGGAGCCAAGCCGTGCATGCCATTCATCTTGGAATTGCTGAAGCGTTTAGGTGTAATCTTTCTCATGATTTCAATGTTTAAATTCTATACTTTTTGTTGTGCAAGCATGAGGAACTAATCCCCTTTTGGCTAGGGGGAATTTCGAAACCATGGTTATAATTGCATGATGATTTGATTACTTTCAGTTGTGATTTCATGAATGATGAATTCAATTTACTTATCTGTTTTAATTAAAACTTGTTTATGTATATGAATTGAGAGTGCACGCTTAATTTGCATGCATAAACATGATGCTAGGGTATGAGGGAACTTCACCTAATTGTTGGGAACTTATATTCATGAGTAGCTAAGATTGTTGGTCACAATTATGTTAAGTAAATTCTTGGCATAAGTATCATGCGCTTTCATAGTTACGAATGCCTCGTCAACACCTATGATTTCCATAGAACCTAATGATCTTTGATTGTCTTTCTTTTATGCGCTTTCATATAGAAAACTTTTAAGGAATAATTTGATTGCAATGCGCTAATTCCATTCAATTCAATGGCCTAAGGGAAATCTGAGAGTTAATTTAAGCGTACCTAATTAACTTGGGGTGTTGAGGTTCATAAGTTCATTGAATAAGCAACTGAAGATTGTGTTGTATGCAAGTATGCCATGTGTGGAGAAAAACCTCCTAGCCATCTCACCATCCACTTAATTCTATCAATTTCATCCAAATCTGCCTAGTTTACATATTTGTTTTGTTTGTTTGATTTTCGTCCAAAACCAAATCCCCAATTGTCTTAGAGTGTCTAATTGGTCGAAATATGTTTTAGATTGTGTTTTTAAGAGTTTTGAGTCAAGTTAGAACCAATTTTCGTCCAAGTTTGTGTTTAGGCTCAAAACTGCCCAGATTGTGTTTTTAAGGCAGTTTTGAGTGTTTTTAGCCTATTTTGAGTCTTGTGAACGTGTTTGAGTCTTTTTAAGTGGGTTTAAGTGTTTTAAAGGTCAGTTTTCTTTATTTGAGTCAGTTTAGAGTGTTTAGCAATCCCTCCTAATCCCCGGTGTAAGAACGATCCCTACTTATTTATATGCTACAATTGTCAAAAGAGGGTTAATTTGTGTGTTAAGTTAAATTTCGCATCACAACCAAGCAAGAATAATGAGATCATGCAATGAATTTGAAAACAAGAATCACAGATTAATACTCTCCAAAGAATGTTTAAAGCTCAAGTCTCTCAGGGTTGTAATGTTATTCTAAGTTCCTTCCTTCAAGCATATTACAAAAACTTATTTTTTTTCTTTGGGATTAAACATGAATTCATAAACAACAACTATAACCAAGTATAAACCAAGAATATATCAAACTTCCATCCATGTTTATAACTCTCTTTCACAGCCATGCACATAAAAATCAAATCCTCATCATTGTGTTGGAAGGTATCCTAAGACACAAACACACAAAAACAAGCACAAAACTGACTCAAACTGACTCTTTTTAGTTGTTTCAAACTGTTTTTCGGATTTTTTCAAAGTAACACATAAAAAGACTTCAAAACATGTTAAAAACACTTAAAACAGTGGGAAACAAGTTTAGACATGTTAGGTGGTAATACCCTACGAATTTCATGCAAAAATAGCTCAAAACAGAATGTTACCCCCCCCCCCCCACACTTAAACTAAACATTGTCCTCAATGTTTCAGACTAAACTAACAGCAAAGGAACACACAAATAAACACATCACACATAACATAAAGTAAGCAACAAAGGAAAAGTTTTAGGGACGCAAATCTGAGTTTGGAGCGATTCCTAAGTTCTTCCTTTGTTGATTGCATGGGTTGCCTCCCAAGTAGCATTTTCTTTTACGTCTTGCAGCCGGATGATGTCACATTGATCAACCTTCGTGGGAACCCACGGCATAGTGGGTGGTCTCCTCCACATCATGTTCTAGGAGGTTTTTCTCCACACATGGCATACTTGCATACAACACAATCTTCAGTTGCTTATTCAATGAACTTATGAACCTCAACACCCCAAGTTAATTAGGTACGCTTAAATTAACTCTCAGATTTCCCTTAGGCCATTGAATTGAATGGAATTAGCGCATTGCAATCAAATTATTCCTTAAAAGTTTTCTATATGAAAGCGCATAAAAGAAAGACAATCAAAGATCATTAGGTTCTATGGAAATCATAGGTGTTGACGAGGCATTCGTAACTATGAAAGCGCATGATACTTATGCCAAGAATTTACTTAACATAATTGTGACCAACAGTCTTAACTACTCATGAATACAAGTTCCCAACGATTGGGTGAAGTTCCCTCATACCCTAGCATCATGTTTATGCATGCAAATTAAGCGTGCACTCTCAATTCATATACATAAACAAGTTTTAATTAAAACAGATAAGTAAATTGAATTCATCATTCATGAAATCACAACTGAAAGTGATAGGAGCATATTCATGCGATTTAATTAGCTTGTTCTCGTGCATTTATGTTGTGTTTCTTTAGCTATTTTAGTGTTTAAAGTCACTTTTGTGCATTTTCAGATTATAAGGCCAAAGTGTGCAAGAAGATGCAAATTGGAGCTTTTTGGAGCAAAAGAGGAATGAATGAGTTGAAGACTTGAAGAAACGATGAATTCTTACTCCAACGATGAATTCCTACCAAAACGAGGATTCCTACTCAAACAAGGATTCCTACTTGAAATAGGAAAGTGATAGGAGCATATTCATGCGACTTAAATGGCTTGTTCTCGTGCATTTACGTTATGTTTCTTTAGTTATTTTAGTACTTTAAGCTATTTTCGTGTGTTTGTAGGTCCAAAGGGCTAAAGGAGCAAAAAGATGCATTTTGGAGACTTTTGGAGCACTTTTGGGCTAAGGATGGATAGCTTATGCTTGGAGCCAAAGTGTTGGACGAAATTGAAGACCTAATTGAAGACCAAAGTGTTGGAACCTTGTTCTCTTTAGTTCTAGGACATTTAAACCTTTTCTTTATCCATTGCACATGCATCTCCATAAACCATCAACACATTTTCACCAACAATCTGCCCAAAAGCCGTGCATCACACATGCATTTCCAGCTCCCCCCTCTTGCATTCCCATCACATTCCACATGCACTTCCACCTTTCCTCCACCATTCATACACTTTCCAGCCATCTTCCACACCCTTTAATCATTCAAACATACACCCATTCACCACTAGAAATCATCCTTGCCGTGCACATGCATACACACTTTAATTCACCCACGTGCACTCATAATCATTCACACCTTGCATTCACATGCATTTCCAACCTAATCACTCACCCACACAATCTGCAATCATTCAAACAAACACCATCATTGCCGTGCATACCCTCATTCTTTCATCATTTCAGCCACTTCATCATTCCATCAGATTTCACAACCTAATTCACATGTACATTCATCCACCTTTCTCCCAAAAACCGTGCACATGCATTCATTATTCATTCACTTTGCATCCTTTAATTTAATCACATGCACATTCAAACAAACACAACACCTAGCCGTGCAAAACATTATCATTTCATTTCACATTCATTTTCAGCAATCACTCCACATGCACCCAAGCCACATGCACTCCCATCCATTTCATCATTTCAGCCACAAGACATTATCATTGCACCACAATCAGCCATTGCACATGCATTTCCACCCACATGCACTTTAATCATTCAATCACACCATCACACATTCATTCTCCAACCTTGCCGTGAGTTCCCATCAGAAAATCCACTTCATTGCACATGCATTTCCTTCATCATTTCACAACCTAATTCACATGCAAACACAATCTGCCATCATTCACAGAAAAAACCATCATTGCCGTGACTTTCCCATCCAAATGCACCACAAATCAGCACATGCACCACCAATTCAGCCAACACATGCTTTCACATGCATTTTCAGATTGTCCCCTTTGCACATGCAGCCACATATTCATTGCACATGCAATTCCAACCCACATGCATCCTTTAATCATTCAAACATGCAGCCACATTCCCTCCTAGCTGTCATGTTCCCCCCATTTCACCTATAAATAAGCATCCATTGCATTCATTCTCATTCACTCTTCCATATTCGAAAACACCACAGAAATTGGTCCCTTGGGGCCGTGCCCATCACACCATAATTCCATCCATTCCATCCATATTTCAGCCATCAATCCATTGCATCCATAATCCCCAAAACTCACCTTAGACCTTGTACTACAACAACGAGGAAGAGAAGAGTGCCTAAACGTTCATACAATTCAAGTTTGAGTTGTTGGAATGTTTAGGTGTTTCTTTGATTTCAATGTTTAAATTCAATTCTCTTTGTTTTGTACGTATGAGGAAAGGAAGAGAAGAGTGCTTAAACGTTCATACAATTCAAGTTTGAGTTGTTGGAATGTTTAGGTGTTTCTTTGATTTCAAAGTTATGAGGAACTAAACCCCCCCTTGGCTAGGGGGGGATTCGAAATATATGTTTATGCTTGCATTTTGATTTGATTACTTCTAATTGCGTTTCATAAGTTGTGGATTCAATTTGTTTCATCGTTTGATTGATAACTTATTTATGTATGTTTATTGAGAATGCGCGCTTAATTTTCATGCATGAATATGACGCTAGAATATAAGTGAGTTTCACCTAATAGTTACGAACTTATATTCGCAAGTAGTGGAGGTTGCTTATAAACAATCGTGTTAAACGAATTCTTGGCATAAGTTTCATGCGTATTCCATAGTAACGAATGCCTCGTCGATGTTTATGATTTCCGTTGAACTTAATGATCTTTGTTGAATGTCTCTACCATGCGTATTCCATAGTTAGGGACTTTGATTAAGAATAATTTGGTTGTAATGCGTATTCCATTCAATCCAATGAATCTAGGGAAATCTGAAAGTTAATTTAAGCGGACCTAATTAACTTGGAGCATTGAGAATTCATGGTTTATTGAAATGCAATTGGAAATCGTTTTATTATGCAAGTGTAACATGTATGGAGATGAACCCTGATAGGAGCATATTCATGCGACTTAAATGGCTTGTTCTCGTGCATTTACGTTATGTTTCTTTAGTTATTTTCGTACTTTAAGCTATTTTCGTGTGTTTGTAGGTCCAAAGGGCTAAAGGAGCAAAAAGATGCATTTTGGAGACTTTTGGAGCACTTTTGGGCTAAGGATGGATAGCTTATACTTGGAGCCAAAGTGTTGGACGAAATTGAAGACCTAATTAAAGACCAAAGTGTTGGAACCTTGTTCCCTTTAGTTTTAGGACATTTAAACCTTTCCTTAGCCGTGTAAATCCATTCCACTTCATTGCACATGCATCTTCATAAATCAACACATGCATTCACTTCATCATTGCAGCCACATTTCCACCCACATCCATTTAATTCACATGCTTTCACATGCATTTTCACATGCATTCCCATTCACCATAGAAAACTCCTTTTGTGCCGTGCCTAATTCCATGCATTCCATTCATATTTCAGCCATGCACATTTAATCATTCATTTCCATCAATGCCGTGAGTTCCCATCAGATTTCCAACCTAATTCACATGCATTCCAACCTTTAATTCACCCACATGCACTCATAATCATTCACATCTTGCATTCACATGCATTTCCAACCTAATCACTCACCCACACAATCTGCAATCATTCAAACAAACACCATCATTGCCGTGAGTTCCCATCAGATTTCCATCATATTCACATGCATTCCATCCTTTAAAACATTGCACACGCACTCCCTTTAATTAATTAAGCCACATGCACTCCCATCCATTTCATCATTGCAGCCAACACATGCTTTCACATGCATTTTCAGATTGTCCCCTTGCACATGCAGCCACATATTCATTGCACATGCAATTCCAACCCACATGCATCCTTTAATCATTCAAACATGCAGCCACATTCCCTCCTAGCTGTCATGTTCCCCCCATTTCACCTATAAATAAGCATCCATTGCATTCATTCTCATTCATACACATTTCAGTCACAAAACTCTTCCATTTCAGAATGTAGACCATCAAACTCCCTTGTGCCGTGCTCTCCCTTACAATCCAAACACCATCCTTCCATTTTCACCACTCCCCAAACCATTCACACCATCAACTATCCTTAGACCTTGTGCTACAACGAAGAGAAAGATAAGAGGGCCTAAACGTTCATACAATTCAAGTTTGAGTTGTTGGAATGTTTAGGTGTTTCTTTGATTTCAATGTTTAATTTCAATACTCTTTGTTTTGTACGTATGAGGAATGGAAGAGAAGAGTGCCTAAATGTTCATACAATTCAAGTTTGAGTTGTTGGAATGTTTAGGTGTTTCTTTGATTTCAAAGTTATGAGGGAAGTCGAAATATATGTTTATGCTTGCATTTTGATTTGATTACTTCTAATTGCGTTTCATAAGTTGTGGATTCAATTCGTTTAACTGTTTGATTGATAACTTATTTATGTATGTTTATTGAGAGTGCACACTTAATTTTCATGCATGAATATGACGCTAGAATATAAGTGAGTTTCACCTAATAGTTACGAACTTATATTCACAAGTAGTGGAGGTTGCTTATAAACAATCGTGTTAAACGAATTCTTGGCATAAGTTTCATGCGTATTCCATAGTAACGAATGCCTCGTCAACATTTATAATTTTCATAGAGCGTAATGATTCTTGCTTGTATCTCTATTATGCAATCATGTAGGGGACTTGTGGGGAATGTTTTGGGTTGTCGTATGCAATCATCCAATTCAATAACGTTAGGAAGATTTGAAGGTTAATTTAAGCGGACCTAATTAACTTGGAGCGTTAAGAAGTCATGGTTTATTGAAATGCAATTGGAAATCATTTTATTATGCAAGTGTAACATATATGGAGATGAACCCCTTAGCTAGCCTTCATTCCATTCAATTCTATCACACATTCACATTTACATTTTGCTTTAATTTACAATCTGTTCATTTTAGTTTAATTTCGTCAAAACTCAATCCCCCATTTATTTTAAAGTGTTAGATTAGTTAGAATTACATTTAGTTTGTGTTTATAAGTGTTTTGATTCATTTTGTTTCCCAGATTCGTCCAAAGTACTCAAGGTGCTCAAAACTGCCCAGAAAGTGTTTTTAAGGCAGTTTCGAGTGCTTTGGGTACTGTTTGAGTCTGTTGGTTTGTTTTAGTGTTTTAAAGTTTAGTTTTACATTCTTTGAGTCTAGTTTAGTGTTTTATATTACGTTTTTACGTTTTTGAGTCAAATCCAAGTGATTAACAATCCCTCCTAATCCCCGGTCCAGAACGATCCCTACTTATACATATACTACAATTTGACGAAAAGAGGGTTTAATTTGTGTGCGTATAAATCTCGCATCAAACCCCTTAGCTATTCTATCATCCATTCATTCCATTTCATCAATTTCATATTTACATTCTGTTTTAATTGCAATTGGTTCATTTAATTTAATTTCGTATAAACCTAAATCCCCCTTTACTTTAATGTCAAATTAGTTAGAAATCAATTTAGTTTGTGTTTTTAAGAGTCTTGAGTCAAGTTACAACTTAATTTCGTCCAAATTTGTGTTTATACTCAAAACTGCCCAGAAAGTGGTTTTTAGGCAGATTTGAGTGTAGTTGTGCTGTTTTGAGTCTTTTAGTTTGTTTGAGTGTTTTAAAGTTTAGTTTTGCATTCCTTGAGTCTAGTGTAGTGTTTTATATTGTGTTTTTACGTTTTTGAGTCAAATCCAAGTGATTAACAATCCCACCTAATCCCTGGTCCAGAACGATCCCTACTTACATACTTACTACAATTGTCAAAAAGAGGGTTTAATTTGTGTGCGTATAATTCTCGCATCAGAAAGTTAACCCTAGGTTTCCCGTTTTGGTAACTTTTCCTAATCTAAACGTCCGTATTTTCTAGCCACTTTGAAGGCCTTGTATGCACTTTAGGACACAAAAACAATGCCCTAGTCCAATTACATAACCTTGCCGTGGGCTTTTCCCTTCTCCCCTTCCCTTGCCGTGCAAGGGAGGGCATTTTTGGCCCATTTTACTCACTTAAACCCTATTTCCCTCTCCTAACCTAACCCTAGCCGCACCTTGCCTTTTTAATTTCTGATTATTCTCTAATTCTAGCAGCCTTTAACTTAATTTTAACTAACAAAAAATAAATTAGGTTTTAAATTTCAGAAAACCCTAGGTGTTACAGCCACCAAATCCTTTTTAGCCGCATCCTAGGTTTAAAACTTTGGATTCATTCACAAAACCATCTCAGCCGCACCTATTTTCTAACCCTAGAGCCTTATTCATTCAGCCATTCACTCATCATCAAAAAAAACCTAATTCCTAAGCGGCAACTCCATTCACTTCTCATTCACTCATTCAGCCACCATCCCCATTCTTTTCCCTTTTACCGCAGCCACCATCACCCAAAAACCATTCAATCCGCAGCCTTCCCCCTTCATTCCAGCCATCTTCCACACCTTTCCCATTGCCGCAGCCATCTCCACCCTTCCAGCCACCTTCCACAACTCCACACACCTTCCACCAACCTTGCCGCACCACCAAACCTCCCTAAATCCATCTCCACCCCAAAATAACATCCAAAACACCCTTAGACCATCTCTGCCGCAGCAAGGAGAAGAAGAAAGAGGAGCTTGGACGCGCAGAAATTCAAGTGGATTCGTTGTGCGTTCTAGGTGTAATCAATCTTTTGTTCGTTATGTTTAAATTCAATTTTATTTCTTTTTCTGTGAACATGAGAGGCTAAACCCCTATTTAGCTAGGGGGTGATTCGAAACCATGTTTATGCTTGCAATATGATTTGATTACCTTTGGTTGGAATTTCATGTATTGTGGATTCAATTTGTTTAACTGTTTGATTGATAACTTATTTATGTATGTTTATTGAGAGTGCACGCTTGATTTTCATGCATGAATATGACGCTAGAATATAAGTGAGTTTCACCTAATAGTTATGAACTTATATTCACAAGTAGTGGAGGTTGCTTATAAACAATCGCGTTAAATGAATTCTTGGCACTAGTTTCATGCTCATCATAGTAACGAATGCCTCGTCAACTGATAGGAGCATATTTAGGCAACTTACTTTGCTTGTTCTCGTGCATTTACGTTGTGTTTCTTTAGTAAAGTAGTCTTTTAAGCCAGTTTTATGTATTTTCAGGATTTAAGGGCAAAGTATGCAAAAGGATGCATTTTGGAGCCTTTTGGAGCAAATTAGAGATTGGAATGGATATCATATGCTTGGAGCCAAGAGGATGGACGAAATTGAAGACTTGAAAGTAGGAAAGTTAAATCCTAAAAGACCTCATGTTTGAGCAACATTGAAGACTCCTATCTATTCTAAGTCACAAAACAAAATCTCTTGCTTCATCAAAGTCTCTGCCGTGTATCCCCTTTTGTGTGTTTACATTCCTTGCCATTCAAGGAAGGGCCTTATCTCCTTATCATAACCACACATTCATCTCCTTATCATAACCACATATCAATAACCACTTATCATTCACCACATATCAGTCACCACTTATCACATCATACACTTATCATATCATTCACTTATCATATCATACACTCAATCCATAAACCCCTAAGGCCGTGACTTCCCCCTTTACATTTCAGCCATTCCACATGCACTCATTGTCATTCCAACCTTTAATCCACATGCACTCCCATCCACCATCATTGCCGTGTGTTGGGTTTGCATTCCCCCTTTAATCAACACATGCATCCCCTCACCAAGAAATCATTCATTCCACATGCACCCAGAAATCACTCATTGTCGTGCACATTCACTCACCACAAACATTCCACATGCATTCATCAACATATCTAGTTGTCACTCACATGCATTTCCTTCATCATTTCCACCCACATGCACTTTAATCATTCAATCACACCATCACACATTCATTCTCCAAACTTGCCGTGAGTTCCCATCAGAAAATCCACTTCCTTGCACATGCATTCCCTTCATAAATAATTCACATGCATTCATCATCATTCACCACACCTTGCAGCCACATGCATCCTTTAATTCATTTTCAGCACATTTCCTCTCAAAACCGTGCATTATCTCCTTCATTTCCTGTCAAAGCACATGCATCTTGGCAGATTTCACATGCACACACATGCAATTCCAGCTTTCACATGCTTTCCTAGCTGTTTTCTATCATTAACCATCACATGCATTTTAAACAAACAGCCATATACACCTCCACTCCTCCTATAAAAACCCTTGCATTCCCATTACCAATTGACACCTCAATTCATACACAATTCAGTCACAAACACTTCCATTCCATTGTACATACCACAAACACTTCCCCCTTTGTGCCGTGAGTCTCCCTTACAATCCAAACACCACTCCTCTTCCATTCCTCCACCACTCCCCAAACCATTCACAGCATCAAACTATCCTTAGACCTTGTGCTACAACGAAGAGGAAGATAAGAGGGCCTAAACGTTCATACAATTCAAGTTTGAGTTGTTGGAATGTTTAGGTGTTTCTTTGATTTCAATGTTTAATTTCAATACTCTTTCTTTTGTACGAATGAGGAATGGAAGAGAAGAGGGCCTAAACGTTCATACAATTCAAGTTTGAGTTGTTGGAATGTTTAGGTGTTTCTTTGATTCTTTTTGTTTTGTACCATGAGGAACTAAAACCCCCTTGGCTAGGGGGTAATTCGAAATATATGTTTATGCTTGCATTTTGATTTGATTACTTCTAATTGCGTTTCATAAGTTGTGGATTCAATTCGTTTAACCGTTTGATTGATAACTTATTTACGTATGTTTATTTAGAGTGCACACTTAATTTTCATGCATGAATATGACGCTAGAATATAAGTGAGTTTCACCTAATAGTTACGAACTTATATTCACAAGTAGTGGAGGTTGCTTATAAACAATCGCGTTAAACGAATTCTTGGCATAAGTTTCATGCGTATTCCATAGTAACGAATGCCTCGTCAACACTTATAAATTTCATAGAGCGTAATGATTCTTGCTTGTATCTCTATTATGCAATCATGTAGGGGACTTGTGGGGAATGTTTTGGGTTGTCGTATGCAATCATCCAATTCAATAACGTTAGGAAGATTTGAAAGTTAATTTAAGCGGATCTAATTAACTTGGAGTATTGAGAATTAATGGTTTATTGAAACGCAATTGTAAATCGTTTTATTATGCAAGTATAACATATGTGGAGATGAACCCCGTAGCTAACTTTCCATCCATTCAATTCCATCAATTTATTCTTTCTTCTTTTGTTTCTGTTTTCATGTTTAATTTAACTTGTTGTTCAATTATGTTAAACATGTGGAACTAATTTCTTTTTAGTTAGAGGCGAATTTGAAGCCATGGACATATGTTGGTTATGATTTGATTTACTCCAGTTATGAATTCATGAATTTTAGATGTGGTTTACTTTTCTGTTTTGATTAAGAACTTGTTTATGTATGTGGGTTAAGGGTCGACACTTAATTTGCATGCCTAAACTTGATGCTAGGATATAAGGAAATTTCACCTAATCGTTATGAACTTATATTCATGAGTAGTAAAGATCGCTAGTCACGATTGTGTTTAGTAAACCCTAGGCTGGATTAACATGCGTATTCCATAGTTATGAATGCCTAGTCGATGTTTATGATTTCTGTTGAACTTAATGATCTTTGTTGAATGTCTCTATCAAGCGTATTCCATGGTTAGGGACTTTGATTAGGAATAATTTGGTTGTAATGCGTATCCCATCCAATCCAATGAATCTAGGGAAATCTGAAAGTTAGTTTAAGCGAACCTAATTAACTTGGAGCATTGTCATTCATCGTTTGTTGAAGTCATAACTGGGAGTCAAATTATATGCTTATGTTCATGTGTGGATAAGGAACCCTCTAACCAGTTTTTCATCATTCTATTCCATCAATTTCGTTTGTACAATCTGTTTTGTTTCCAAGTTTCTGTTTCAAAACCAATCCCCCATTTATTTTAAAGTGTTAGATTAGTTAGAATTACATTTAGTTTGTGTTTTTAAGAGTCTTGAGTCAAGTCATAACTTAATTTCGTCCAAATTTGTGTTTGTACTCAAAACTGCCCAGAAAGTGTTTTTAAGGCAGTTTCGAGTGCTTTGGGTACTTTTTGAGTCTTTTGGTTTGTTTTAGTGTTTTAAAGTTTAGTTTTACATTCTTTGAGTCTAGTTTAGTGTTTTATATTACGTTTTTACGTTTTTGAGTCAAATCCAAGTGATTAACAATCCCTCCTAATCCCCGGTCCAAAACGATCCCTACTTATACATATACTACAATTTGACGAAAAGAGGGTTTAATTTGTGTGCGTATAATTCTCGCACCATTACTCTCTAAGTTTGTTGTAATCATGAGTGGCTAAACCCCTAATTAGTTAGGGGAAAGTTTGAAACCATGGACATATGTTGGTTATGATTTGATTTACTCCAGTTATGAATTCATGAACTTTAGATGTGGTTTACTTTTCTGTTTTGATTAAGAACTTGTTTATGTATGTGGGTTGAGGGTCGATGATGCGAGATTTATACGCGCACAAATTAAACCCTCTTTTTGTCAATTGTAGTATAAGTATAAGTAGGGATCGTTCTTAACCGGGGATTAGGAGGGATTGCAAATCACTTGGAAACTGACTCAAAAACGTAAAATAAAGTTAAAAACGTTCACAAAGACTCAAAGGACTCAAAACAAGTTCAAAAGACTCAAAACTGCCTAAAAACACTAACTAGGCAGTTTCTGACCTTAAACCCAATGTTGGACGAATTTAAGATTATGGTTTGATTCAAACGTAAAAACACAATATAAAACACTATACTAGACTCAAAGAATGCAAAACTAAACTTTAAAACACTAAAACAAACCAAAAGACTCAAACATCACCCAAAACACTCAAAACAGCCTTAAAATCACTTTCTGGGCAGTTTTGAGCACTTTGGTGAATTTGGACGAATTTTGGGAAATAAATTGAATCAAAACACTTTAAAACATAAACTAAACAAAGTCTAAACACTAAAGAACAAGAAAGTAAAGGGGGGTTTTAAATTGACGAGAATTGAAATAACGAAAGAAGTTAATAAACTAGACAGAATGTAAAGATGAATTTGATGGAATTGAATGGATGGGAACCTAGCTAAGGGGTTCATCTCCATACATGTTATACTTGCATAATAAAATGATTTCCAATTGCATTTCAATAAACTATGATACTCAACACCCCAAGTTAACCGTGATGCACTAATTAACCTTCAAATCTTCCTAACGTTATTGAATTGGATGATGCATGCGACAATTCAAAACATTCCCCACAAGTCCTCAACATGAATGCATAGAAGAGGTACAAGCAAGAATCATTACGCTCTATGAAAATTATAAGTGTTGACGAGGCATTCGTTACTATGATTGCATGAAACTTATGCCAAGAATTTGTTTAACGCGATTGTTTATAAGCAACCTCCACTACTTGCGAATATAAGTTCGTAACTATTAGGTGAAACTCACTTATATTCTAGCGTCATATTCATGCATGAAAATTAAGCGTGCATTCTCAATAAACATACATAAATAAGTTATCAATCAAACGGTTAAACAAATTGAATCCACAACTTATGAAACGCAATTAGAAGTAATCAAATCAAAATGCAAGCATAAACATATATTTCAAATCCCCCCCCCTAGCCAAGGGGGGTTTAGTTGAATTTAAACATTGGAATCAAAGAAACACCTAAACATTCCAACAACTCAAACTTGAATTGTATGAACGTTTAGGCCCTCTTCTCTTCCATTGCTCATTCGTACAAAACAAAGAGTATTGAAATTAAACATTGAAATCAAAGAAACACCTAAACATTCCAACAACTCAAACTTGAATTGTATGAACGTTTAGGCCCTCTTATCTTCCTCTTCGTTGTAGCACAAGGTCTAAGGATAGTTTGATGGTGTGAATGGTTTGGGGAGTGGTTGGAGTGGCTGCAATGGAGGAGAAAAGTGTTTTGGTGGCTGCTGCAAAGGTGTGGAGAGGTTTTGACGAATTTCTGGAATATGGAAGAGTTGAATTGTGTGTGAATGAGTGTGAATGGTTTTTATAGGGAGATGGATGGATGGGAGAGGGAACATGACAGCTAGGTTGCATGTGCAAATGCTAGGATGGCTGAAATTGTAAGGGGAATGCATGTGCAATGTTGGAAATCTGATGGGAGAAAGGTGGATGCATGATGCGTGATTTATACGCACACAAATTAAACCCTCTTTTTGTCAATTGTAGTATAAGTATAAGTAGGGATCGTTCTTAACCGGGGATTAGGAGGGATTGCAAATCACTTGGAAACTGACTCAAAAACGTAAAATAATGTTAAAAACGTTCACAAAGACTCAAAGGACTCAAAACAAGTTCAAAAGACTCAAAACTGCCTAAAAACACTAACTAGGCAGTTTCTGACCTTAAACCCAATGTTGGACGAATTTAAGATTATGGTTTGATTCAAACGTAAAAACACAATATAAAACACTATACTAGACTCAAAGAATGCAAAACTAAACTTTAAAACACTAAAACAAACCAAAAGGCTCAAACATCACCCAAAACACTCAAAACAGCCTTAAAATCACTTTCTGGGCAGTTTTGAGCACTTTGGTGAATTTGGACGAATTTTGGGAAATAAATTGAATCAAAACACTTTAAAACATAAACTAAACAAAGTCTAAACACTAAAGAACAAGAAAGTAAAGGGGGGTTTTAAATTGACGAGAATTGAAATAACGAAAGAAGTTAATAAACTAGACAGAATGTAAAGATGAATTTGATGGAATTGAATGGATGGGAACCTAGCTAAGGGGTTCATCTCCATACATGTTATACTTGCATAATAAAATGATTTCCAATTGCATTTCAATAAACTATGATACTCAACACCCCAAGTTAACCGTGATGCACTAATTAACCTTCAAATCTTCCTAACGTTATTGAATTGGATGATGCATGCGACAATTCAAAACATTCCTCACAAGTCCTCAACATGAATGCATAGAAGAGGTACAAGCAAGAATCATTACGCTCTATGAAAATTATAAGTGTTGACGAGGCATTCGTTACTATGATTGCATGAAACTTATGCCAAGAATTTGTTTAACGCGATTGTTTATAAGCAACCTCCACTACTTATGAATATAAGTTCGTAACTATTAGGTGAAACTCACTTATATTCTAGCGTCATATTCATGCATGAAAATTAAGCGTGCACTCTCAATAAACATACATAAATAAGTTATCAATCAAACAGTTAAACAAATTGAATCCACAACTTATGAAACGCAATTAGAAGTAATCAAATCAAAATGCAAGCATAAACATATATTTCGAATCCCCCCCTAGCCAAGGGGGGTTTAGTTGAATTTAAACCTTGGAATCAAAGAAACACCTAAACATTCCAACAACTCAAACTTGAATTGTATGAACGTTTAGGCCCTCTTCTCTTCCATTCCTCATTCGTACAAAACAAAGAGTATTGAAATTAAACATTGAAATCAAAGAAACACCTAAACATTCCAACAACTCAAACTTGAATTGTATGAACGTTTAGGCCCTCTTATCTTCCTCTTCGTTGTAGCACAAGGTCTAAGGATAGTTTGATGGTGTGAATGGTTTGGGGAGTGGTTGGAGTGGCTGCAATGGAGGAGAAAAGTGTTTTGGTGGCTGCTGCAAGGGTGTGGAGAGGTTTTGACGAATTTCTGGAATATGGAAGAGTGAATGAGAATGAATGAGAATGAATGCTTATTTATAGGTGAAATGGGGGGAACATGACAGCTAGGAGGGAATGTGGCTGCATGTTTGAATGATTAAGGGATGCATGTGGGTTGGAATTGCATGTGCAATGAATATGTGGCTGCATGTGCAAGGGGACAATCTGAAAATGCATGTGAAAGCATGTGTTGGCTGCAATGATGAAATGGATGGGAGTGCATGTGGCTTAATTAATTAAAGGGAGTGCATGTGCAATGTTTTAAAGGATGGAATGCATGTGAATATGATGGAAATCTGATATGGTGATGGGAGATGCATGTGGCTGATTTATGCATGTGAATGCATGTGGCTGCAATGGATTAGGAATCCTTCAATTTCGTCCATTCCTTTTGCTCCAAACATAAGCTATCCATTCCAAGTCCAATTTTGCTCCAAAATGCTCCAAAATGCATCTTTTTGCTTCCTTAGCCATATGAACCTAAAAACACACGAAAATGGCTTAAACGACTAAAACAACTATGAATTAACAATATAAATGCACGAAAACAAGCTAAGTAAGTCGCCTAAATATGCTTCTATCAATGCATGTGTTGGCTGATTTAAAGAATGTGAGGGAATGATGAAAGGGGAAACATGACAGCTAGGATGAATGCATGTGGAGTGCATGTGCAATGTTTTAAAGGATGGAATGCATGTGAATATGCTAGAAATCTGATGGGAATGAATGATTAAATGTGAATGGCTGATTAGAATCTAGGGTGCATGTGGGTTAGAAATGCATGTGGGTGAATGTTTGAATGATTAAAGGGGAAACATGACAGCTAGGTTGGTTGGTGGCTGCCATGGAGGTGTGGAATGATGGAATTTCACAAGGGGAATGCATGTGCACGGTTTTGGTGTGGAGAAATGATTATGGATGCATGTGTTGAATGATTTCTTGGTGAGGGATGTGGAGTGGCTGGAATGATGAATGAATAAAGGGTGCATGTGGGTTAATTAATTAAAGGGAGTGCATGTGCAATGTTGTTGTTGGTGCAATGATGGAGGAACAAGTGCATGTGGCTGAAATGTGGAAGGTGTGTGGCTACTTCAAGTAGGAATCCTTGTGACATCAACTCTTCAATTTCGTCCATTCCTTTTGCTCCAAGTATAAGTTATCCCTTCCAAGTCCAATTTTGCTCCAAAATGCTCCAAAATGCATCTTTTTGCTTCCTTAGCCACATGAACCTAAAAACACACGAAAATGACTTAAACGCCAAAAACAACTATGAATTAACAATATAAATGCACGAAAACAAGCTAAGTAAGTCGCCTAAATATGCTCCTATCAAATTCCCCCACACTTAGCTTTTGCTAGTCCTCGAGCAAAACAAAACAAAAGAAACCAAAAACAAAACAAAACGAACAAAACACAACCTACACCTTCCAACAATCGTCTCAGGGATTTCCAATGCACATGACATGTTAAAAATCATTATTCCCCCAGATTTTGGTTATCTTTACACTTAAGTACATACTTAATCATAGTCACCACATACTAATTCACAATTAAGCATTTAAAACTATATTTTGAATGTAGTAACATGCCTTAGAGAATTTGCTCAATTCCTTACAAGATATGCACTCAATTTTCACTCAGATTTTCTGACTACACACCCTAAACTAGTTATATGTGAGAAGATTGATAAAAACGAACACTCACATATATGTATTTCAAAGGAAGCAATTTCTGGAGTTAATAAGCATGTTTAGATATGATCTCATGAATGGAATGCTACTAATTAGATGCGAGAACCAGTGACACCATAAGCTCATATCAATTCGAAACTCCACATTTTGAAACACATAACACTCAAGATAGAAGTCAAAGGGTTGTAACGGGGCTAGGGTATTGGCTAACAATGAAAGGTGAAGGATAAACAAACATTCTTAAAGCAATAGTGAGCAAAGTATTGAATTAGGCACTTAGAATTCCCTTAAGAACGCAGAAGTCAACTTTGAACACCCAAGGGAAAGTCACACAAAACTTAGGGCCATATTCAACTTTTTGGACCCTTTCTTCAACCATCAACGCTCGTGAGTTCATTCTTACTTATTTTCACTCCTTTTTTCTTTTTCTTTTCTTCTTCTTTTTCTTTTGAATCTCAAAACATACATATAAACGTAAGAACAAACTTTTACTCCCCCACACTCATTTTCTTGCATAATGTAACTCAAAAGGAATTCATTTAAGTCATGCTCACTATACTTTAAGAACAAGGGTATAGGAAAGTCCTACTCTAGGCTAGGTAAGGGGTGATGTGGGTTAACAAAGATAAAGGCTAAACGAGGCTCAACGGGGTTAAAACTTACAACAAATACGAAAAATGGGAAGTAAGGCTATTTGGTTATGGTGGCAACTACACAACTTCATCTTGATATATTGATAAGTCATATTTTGCATGCATGTATAGCTTTCTTATTTGGCGTTTTTGTATTGTTTTTGGATTAAACTAGTTGCATTTTACATTATTTGGTGTTAGTGTGCAGCCAAGTGTGAATTTGGATCAAAGGGAAAGCAAATGAAGTAAAAACATTCCAGAAATGATGTGAAGTGTTAAGAGATGTAATTCAGCCATTTTGGGTGATTCTAAACAAAGCAAAAACATGGATGTCACCTATGTGGTTCCAACATCAAAACATGCATTCACATGCATGTCACAACCTTAGCCGTGTGTTCCCATATCATCCCATCAGATTATACACTTCTAAACACCAAACATGCAATCACATGCATGATAACATCCATTCCGTGCAGATTCCATGTTTTAACACCCAAAACATCCCTCACATGCATGTCCACAACCTGACCCGTGCATTCCATTTCCCTTCTTCACTTCTCTTTGCAGAAATTCACATGCATGGTGATTAAACAAGTAACTCCTTGCAGCCACCATTTCAGAAATCAAACCCATCCCTTGTCCATGCCGTGTGTTCTTTCCATTTTTCAGATTTGTATAAACATTTTCTGGTGCTCCAATTGACCTTTGCAGGTTCCACTCACTTGTGGCAGCAAGGGCACATGCATTTTAATTAAAGAAACCACATCTGTGCAGACCTTGTCCATGCAGTGAGAACAACACTCAGAAACCCATCATTCCATCTGATTTATGCTCTGCCATCTGAGTTAAACAACTCCTAGATCCAATCTGAATGTTGGGGGATCACACACACTCTATTTGGCTCCATTTTCTGTCCATCATACACACTAATTCGCCCTCTCCATGGCAGGACATTCCACTTTCTTTTCCTTTCACAGAAACTGTCCATATTCTCTCCATTTCCCATCCGCAAGTTTTATTCATCATCCAGTCCATTACACACCATAAAACCTCTCCCATTTCACTCCATTCTCTGTCCATTTCTGTCCTAAGGGCAGAAACCATTCAAACCAAACCAATCTACTTCATCCGCACCACATTTGGAGAAGCAACACCAAGGAACTCTTCAAGGACTTCAATATCAGTTTTGCTTCAAGGGTTCATTCTTATCAATTCTATGTTCATTCATGTTGTGTATGTTTATGTTAAATCTTTTGTAAACATGAATTGTAACTAATCCTCCTCTAGGGATTCGATGTAACCTTGCAAAGTTTGCCATGTAATTAAGTTAGAATGCTCATTTTGTCCATCTATTTCTTGTTTCATTTTCTGTTTTAATGGTGACTTAGTATGTTGATTTTAATGTTTGATCATCATTTGAATTAATAACTAAGTTGTGTAGCCAAGATTAAAGCACACATCATGCATAATCTTGGTAGATATGTGAATGAATGAAGGGAGTGTTTAGCACACATCCTGCCGAATTACTCCCTTTGGTTTTATGAAAGTTTCTTGTACATTACATAATCTTGATTATGAACCAAAGTTGCACATCACAATTAGGTTCATGATTAGAGACATTTGATCAAATCCACACATCATATGGTTGATCATATCCAAGTGAAACAAACTCAAGAAATAGGTAGATGAATGAGTATAAACTAACTTGGCAAACATGGACTTAGTTGAGCAATGGTGAAATCGAATCCCTAGTTTCATTTCCATTGATACTATCCCATTACATTAGTTGTTGATTCATTTATTTGTGTTTATTTCATATTCTCATGCTTTCAAGTTACAAAAACAAATCTGTTTATTTAGACTAGTTTGATTCATTTCCAAATCTGCCTAGTTTGTTTAGTTTGATTCATTTCTTATAGTTCTTGCAAAACAAGTAATTACATAGGTCCAATTAGTCCCTGTGGATTCGACACCCTTACTTATGCCATTATACTAAATATATTCTAGCATTAAGAAGGAAATATACATCAACAAAAATGGCGCCGTTGCCGGGGACTGATTTCAGTCCCTTGTAATTGCTTGTTTGCTTGTTTGCTATTTTGATTAGTGTCAAGGTTCATAACTTGTCGATTTGATAATTGGAAGTTGATTTAAGTTGCATACATTTCAGGTGTGGAAAAGAATCCCTTAGCCATTCCATTATCCATTGGTTTACATCAACTTGCTTTACAATCTGCTTTCGTTATAATCTGTCCATTTAATTGCATTTCGTCCAAATACAATTTCCCCCATATTTTGTTAAGTTTTAGGCTTAGATTCTGTCTTATCTTGTGTTTTGAAGCATTTTGAGCCAAGCTCAAACCTAATTTTCGTCCAAAATTGAGTTTAGTGTCAAAACTGCCCAGTTTGTGTTTTTAGGCAGTTTTGAGAGTTTTTAGCTTGTTTTGAGTCTTGTGAATCTGTTTTGAGTCTTTGAGTCTTTGTTTTGTCCAAATTAGTTAGAAAGTGTTTTGATTTGTGTTTATAACTGTTTTGATTCAAGTTTCCATCCAATTTCGTCCAAATTAGTGTAGGTGCTCAAAACTGCCCAGAAAGTGGTTTTTAGGCAATTTTGAGTCTTCTAGTTGCTGTTTTGGGTTTTAGGATTGTTTAAGTGTTCTAAGCGTTTAGTTCCACATCCCTTGAGTCTTTTCAAACGTTTTTAAGTTTATTTTGTTCTTTTCATTGTTGTTTGCTTCTTGATTTTCATTCACACTTGTGTTATTTTATTTAAGGTAGTTTATGTCAAATAGACTTGTTGAGTTAGGCCAAAGAATTGAACGGTTGAAGGGCCACACTTTGGACAACTTTGTGCCATCAAGTTCATCCCTAATCAGTGAGGAAGAGGAAAGGACTTCACCTAGTTCAACAAGTAAAGGATCTGAGCAATTTGATTGGGAAAGAGAGGAAGAGATGGCGGGCAACCAAGATGAACTTGAGAGTTTTTGGATTGTTTTATTTTCGTTTGTTTTTTTTGTTCCAGATTCTTAATCTTGTTTTGTTTCTTGTTTTAGGTACTAGTTTATGACTCGGAGTTTTCATCCGATTCGTGAACATATCCTGGAGTGATTGGGTTCTTCGTCCGGCTGCAAGACGTAAAAGAAAGCGCTACTTGGGAGGCAACCCAATGCACTGAATAAACAAAGCATGTTCAAAAAAAAAAAAAAAAAAAAAAAAAAACAAAACAAAAATTAAAACTAAACATGGAGAAAGGTGGAGCTTCACAAAGGTTGTTTACGTGAAGCCCCACTACGAGGCGTCGAAGCGGAAGGCTTTGAAGTAGAAGGCATCGGAGCAGAAGGCATCGGAGCAGAAGGCATCGGAGCGGAAGGCATCGGAGCGGAAGGCATCGGAGCGGGAGGCATCGGAGCTAGAGCATTCCAGGCCTCAATACTTGGCCAAGCGCTGGATGAGCCAGGAAAAAGGTGCCTCTGGAGGAAAGACGAAAACCTTTGACGGTCACTGTGAATCCGACCTTCAGACTCTTGCAGCTCATCAAGCTTCCTCTTCATGCCCGTCGAATAGTTGTTGGCAAGCACGTGCAAACTTCTATTCTCGTACTTAAGCTGCTGGATCTCCTGCTTGAGACTTTCCACCTCTGCCATCAATGATTCCACCTGACGGGAGCGGGCAAGCAGGCGTTGGCCCATGTTGGACACAGAACTCGCACACTGAACACTAAGTGCAAGGGACTCTTGAACGGCCAACTCATCGGACCGTCCTGACAGCAGCCTACTATCTTTTGGAGTGAGGAGGTTCTTAGCTACTATTGTAGCTGTTGTGGCGTCCTGCATCACGGAGTCCTCACCTGTAAGAGGACCGTTAGAAGATAAGAAAGAAGGGCGCCATACGTTACCTTGACGCGGCGCGCCCGTATCACTGCTAAGGCTCAATTCCAAGCTAAGGTTCGATGAGTTTGCCATTTTTTAAAAGTGTTCAAAGAGAAGGGATGGAGTTAAATTTCAAAGGCCCGGAGTCGATTTTCAAGAATGGGAAAACTTCAGAGTGTGTTTGTTGTGGTGATCGATAGCTCAATAAAAAGCCAAGGTGACGCGTCCACCAATTCAAAAAGCCGGAATTTCTGGCGTAATTTAGGCAACGCTTTCTCGGCTTTTCAGAAGACGCGTTCAACTTTGTCAAAAGATTTCTTCTTTTCAGACAACACGTGGAGGCCATCACCGCAACTACACATCTTTAGCCGACAAGCGCAAAGTCCGGCGACGCTTTCTCTGCTTTTCAGAAAACGCGTGCAGCTTTGTCAAAAGGAGCCGCATCCGTACTACTACGTGTCGTTCAGAAAGAAAAAGGGCGTCGTTCAGAAATCGAAGGGGCGCCTGCTCAGAAATCGAAGAGACGTCTTCAAAGATCGAGGAGGCGCCACTATTTCAAAAAGCCGGATTTGCGGGATCAAAACGTTTGTCGACAAGGGTAAAAGAAGAGTACCACCACTTGATTTTATCTCTATATATGTCGACCTTCGTCTTTTATGGCAAGGAAAACCTGAAGAAAATGCCCAACTCTCCCTCACCTCTGAGGGCGCACTCCCAGCAAAGCCTTTCGAAATACTCAATTCTTTCTTCTTCCCCAACGATGATACCAGATGCCTGGAGTACATATGACCCAGGAGGAAACAGCACAACAAATACATGTGCTGAATCATTCACCGCTTCTTCAAAAGCAAAGGTATCTCATATCATAAAGGTCAAAAGCAAAAGTATCTCATATCATGCTCTTTCCCTGTCTTTTTCTTTGTCCTTGTTCTTACTCGCATGGCAAAGTAAAAGAAGCAATCAGCCGGCACTTGGAGTCAATCTTCCGATCTGGAGCCAACTGCCTGGAATCTATTCCTGATTGCTTACCTAGCGTTGCTCTCGAGTAGTCATCTTCAACGGTTGATACACTTCCGGAGAAGGGACCACTTCTGCAAAGGGGAGCGAGTAAGGCAAGTGAAAATGATACATTGAAGCATGTGGAGACAAACATAGGCTGAGTTATCCTCCAACCCTTTTCAATACGAATTGGAAAGATTGAACAAAGAAACAGACCAAAGGGGTAAGCTTAGACCTTCGGGGAAGACCAAATGAATCCTGCTGCCCAGTTCAACAGTAGCACAAAGGAAAATCAATGATGGGCGGAAACCAGTTCAAGAGTAAGCCTGTGGAGTCACTATGATCAAAGCCTCAATGCAATTACCAAGGAGAAGAGGGAATTTACACTCAATAACCAGATTTGCGTCCCTAAACTCTTCTCTTTGTTAATTACATTCTGCCATGTTTAATATGTTTAGTTGCTTTTTGTGTGTTTACTTATGTTTTGTGTGAATCTATGCCTAAAACATTGAGGACAATGTTTGATTTAGGTTTGGGGGTATTGGGTAACTAAAGTGTTTTGATGCAAATTCGTAGGGTTTTATCCACCATAACTTCTAATGTTGTTCCTTGCTGTTTTAAGGTGTTTTTAAGTTGTTTTAGAGTGTTTTAGTGTGTTTTGTTTTATAATTCGAAAATCCCATAAAAATTTGAAAAATTGTTTTGAAAAACCCAAAAAGAGTTGTTTTTAAGGTTGTTTTGTGTTTGTGTTTGTTTGAGGTGTTAGTTTTGGTTAAGAATGTTTGTGCATGCTAATACGAATGTATATGAGGACTATGTTTGAAAACAAACGATTGGGTTGCTATGGAAAAGAGTTGCATCTTGTTGTCATTTATAAGGCTATAACTCTTTAAATTATGATGATAGAGGTACCATACTCAAATTCTGGAAGAAGAATAGTGGAGACTACCCTAGTGAGTTATTTTGAGCCTATTTGCTTCTTTGAGAGGGTTTAAAGTGTTTCTACTCCTATCTTTTTCTTTCAATTTCACTTTAAATGATCTCATTACTTCTATTTTGATTGGATGCTAAGAATCATTCTCCTTTGCAGATACCATGTATTTAGCTGATCATTCATGAATGAACTCAATGAGACGATGTTAGGCTATGCATGTGTTAACTACTAAAAGGCTTAAATCCTACCCATTTGTGTGCTCCATTCACCCTTGTTGCAGCCAAACACTTTAACCTAATTCTTTCATCACCCACACCATACTCTACCCATTCTAGCCCATTACAAGCCATACCTTATAGTTTGGGGAATACCAAGGTGATGAAGACTAAAGGTAAATTGAGCTTAGAACAAGATTGTGGCATGTACCGAGGGCACCTATGTTGAAGATGCTTCTAAAAAAAAAAAAGGAGTTATAAAAAAAAAAAAAAAAAAAGAATTAAAATGGATACAAGTTCCAGATCTCCTCATTATAAGACATAGGGCCTGGATGCCAAAAACAAAGAAGAAAAAAGACAAATGCCAGTGAAGAGCCTCAAAGACACTTTGGTATGCCCCAAACTCTAGCATTTCATATCAAGTCTTTCATAACCTATACCCTAAGCCTTGCATTACAACCTTGAGAAAGACCTAGCTGATCATTGAGGATGTATTCATGGGTGATGGTAAGTGTGTGTGTTATCTATATTCTTAGCATTTGATTCATTTCATGAGATCTACTCAGAAACTGTGCTTCCATTTCAGATTTCATATGTGAGAATTTTGATTTCCTTTACATAATTTCACTCATATATGTTGTTGAGAGACTAAAACCTTAGGGTCTGAGTAAGAACTTGAGTGGATTCTGTGAGGAGTAGAGTTGAGGCGAATTCTATCTGAAGCATTTGGGTATGGTGACCTTGAAGTTGTAAGACATGGAGAAATATCTTTATACGTTACAATTGATACGATTCTTTGAAGTGGAAAACTTTTGAGTTTGAATATATGACAAAATCTTCATTGGTTCTTATTAGTTTGTTTAAAGCATGTTTTAACCAAGTTGTTTGCAGATTTTGTAAATGTTTGTGGGTGTCATCACTGTAAACCCTCAGGAGACACAACTCCTCCAACTAGGGACACCTAGGGGTTCAAAGGCTTGTTGCACATGCTCAGTGCAATCGTTTGGCCAGCGAAAGTGGTTTAGTTAGATGTTTGTATTTTGTGTGTTTTAGTTCTAAGTTTGCTCGAGGACTAGCAAAAACCAGGTTTGGGGGTATTTGATAAGTCATATTTTGCATGCATGTATAGCTTTCTTATTTGGCGTTTTTGTATTGTTTTTGGATTAAACTAGTTGCATTTTACATTATTTGGTGTTAGTGTGCAGCCAAGTGTGAATTTGGATCAAAGGGAAAGCAAATGAAGTAAAAACATTCCAGAAATGATGTGAAGTGTTAAGAGATGTAATTCAGCCATTTTGGGTGATTCTAAACAAAGCAAAAACATGGATGTCACCTATGTGGTTCCAACATCAAAACATGCATTCACATGCATGTCACAACCTTAGCCGTGTGTTCCCATATCATCCCATCAGATTATACACTTCTAAACACCAAACATGCAATCACATGCATGATAACATCCATTCCGTGCAGATTCCATGTTTTAACACCCAAAACATCCCTCACATGCATGTCCACAACCTGACCCGTGCATTCCATTTCCCTTCTTCACTTCTCTTTGCAGAAATTCACATGCATGGTGATTAAACAAGTAACTCCTTGCAGCCACCATTTCAGAAATCAAACCCATCCCTTGTCCATGCCGTGTGTTCTTTCCATTTTTCAGATTTGTATAAACATTTTCTGGTGCTCCAATTGACCTTTGCAGGTTCCACTCACTTGTGGCAGCAAGGGCACATGCATTTTAATTAAAGAAACCACATCTGTGCAGACCTTGTCCATGCAGTGAGAACAACACTCAGAAACCCATCATTCCATCTGATTTATGCTCTGCCATCTGAGTTAAACAACTCCTAGATCCAATCTGAATGTTGGGGGATCACACACACTCTATTTGGCTCCATTTTCTGTCCATCATACACACTAATTCGCCCTCTCCATGGCAGGACATTCCACTTTCTTTTCCTTTCACAGAAACTGTCCATATTCTCTCCATTTCCCATCCGCAAGTTTTATTCATCATCCAGTCCATTACACACCATAAAACCTCTCCCATTTCACTCCATTCTCTGTCCATTTCTGTCCTAAGGGCAGAAACCATTCAAACCAAACCAATCTACTTCATCCGCACCACATTTGGAGAAGCAACACCAAGGAACTCTTCAAGGACTTCAATATCAGTTTTGCTTCAAGGGTTCATTCTTATCAATTCTATGTTCATTCATGTTGTGTATGTTTATGTTAAATCTTTTGTAAACATGAATTGTAACTAATCCTCCTCTAGGGATTCGATGTAACCTTGCAAAGTTTGCCATGTAATTAAGTTAGAATGCTCATTTTGTCCATCTATTTCTTGTTTCATTTTCTGTTTTAATGGTGACTTAGTATGTTGATTTTAATGTTTGATCATCATTTGAATTAATAACTAAGTTGTGTAGCCAAGATTAAAGCACACATCATGCATAATCTTGGTAGATATGTGAATGAATGAAGGGAGTGTTTAGCACACATCCTGCCGAATTACTCCCTTTGGTTTTATGAAAGTTTCTTGTACATCACATAATCTTGATTATGAACCAAAGTTGCACATCACAATTAGGTTCATGATTAGAGACATTTGATCAAATCCACACATCATATGGTTGATCATATCCAAGTGAAACAAACTCAAGAAATAGGTAGATGAATGAGTATAAACTAACTTGACAAACATGGACTTAGTTGAGCAATGGTGAAATCGAATCCCTAGTTTCATTTCCATTGATACTATCCCATTACATTAGTTGTTGATTCATTTATTTGTGTTTATTTCATATTCTCATGCTTTCAAGTTACAAAAACAAATCTGTTTATTTAGACTAGTTTGATTCATTTCCAAATCTGCCTAGTTTGTTTAGTTTGATTCATTTCTTATAGTTCTTGCAAAACAAGTAATTACATAGGTCCAATTAGTCCCTGTGGATTCGACACCCTTACTTATGCCATTATACTAAATATATTCTAGCATTAAGAAGGAAATATACATCAACATATATGTTATGCAATTCAATGTCATGCTTTGAATGAAACGGATATAAGTTCTAGCATTTAGTTCTATCATGATACAATTGCATTTTAAGTAGCAACCAAGCAAGGAATAATGTGATCATGCAACAACTTTAGAAAACAAAGAATCACAGAAAATAACTCTCCAAAGAAGGTAATGGCTCGAGTCTCACAGGGTTGTAGCGTTTGTTTGAGTTCCTTCCTTCAAGCATGTTACAAAAACGAATTTTTTCTTTTATGATTGCATGTGAAGTAATACATTATAACCATAACCAAGCATATACCAAGAGTAAATCAAACTTTTCTCTATGTTTATAACTCTTTTTAACAGTCATGCAATTACAAACAAAATCCTTATCATTGTGTTGGAAGGTACCCTAAGACACAAACACACAAAAACGACTCAAAACACTCTTTTTAGGCTTTTTAAAACATGTTTTTCAAATTTTTATGTGATTTTCGGAGTTATAAAAACAAAACATACTAAAACACTCTAAAACAACTTAAAAACACCTTAAAACAGCAAGGAACAACATTTGAAGTAATGGGTGATAAAATCCCACGAATTTGCATCAAATATACTTAGTTACCCCCCCCCCCCCCCCCCCACACTTAAATCAAACATTGTCCTCAATGTTTTAAGCATAGATTCACACAAAGCATAAATAAATACACAAAAAACACTTAAACATACTAAACATGGCAGAATGTAATTAACAAAGAGAAGAGTTTAGGGACGCAAATCTGGTTATGGAGTGTAAATTCCCTCTTCTCTTTGGTGATTGCATTGAGGCATTGATCTTGGTGATTCCACAGACATACTCTTGAACTGGGCTGCATGATTCTTTTGGTCTCCTCCACTTGTTGATTTTCCTTTGTGCTACTGGGCTAGAGGATTCTTTTGGTCTTCCCCGAAGGTCTGAGCTTACCCCTTTGGTCTGTTTCTTTGTTCAATCTTTCCAATTCGTATTGAAAAGGGTTGGAGGATAACTCAGCCTATGTTTGTCTCCACATGCTTCAATGTATCATTTTCACTTGCCTTACTCGCTCCCCTTTGCAGAAGTGGTCCCTTCTTCGGAAGTGTATCAACCGTTGAAGATGACTACTCGAGAGCAACGCTAGGTAAGCAATCATGAATAGATTCCAGGCAGTTGGCTCCAGATCGGAAGACTGACTCCAAGTGCCGGCTGATTGCTTCTTTTACTTTGCCATGCGAGTAAGAACAAGGACAAAGAAAAAGACAGGGAAAGAGCATGATATGAGATACTTTTGCTTTTGACCTTGATGATATGAGATACCTTTGCTTTTGAAGAAGCGGTGAATGAATCAGCACACTTCAATCTGCCGTTTCCTCCTGGGTCATCTGTACTCCAGGCATCCGGTATCATCTTTGGGGAAGAAGAGGAATTTGAGTATTTCGAAAGGCTTTGCTGGGAGTGCGCCCTCAGAGTTGAGGAAGAGTTGGGCATTTTCTTCATGTCTGCCTTGCCACAAAAGATGAAGGTCGACATATATAGAGATAATATCAAGTGGTGGTACTGTTCTTTTACCCTTGTCGACAAACGTCACTTCGATCCCGCAAATCCGGCTTTTTGAAATAGTGGCGCCTCTTCGATTTCTGAATACGCCTCTTTGATTTCTGAACGACGCCTCTTCGATTTCTGAGCAGGCGGCCCTTCGTTTTCTGAACGACACGTGGTAGTGCAGATGCGGCTCCTTTTGACAAAGCTGCACGCGTTTTCTGAAAAGCAGAGAAAGCGTCGCCGAACTTTGCGCTTGTCGGCTAAAGACGTGTAGTTGCGATGATGGCCTCCACGTGTTTTCAGCTTTGTCAGAAATCTTTTGACAAAGTTGAACGCGTTTTCTGAAAAGCCGAGGGAGCGTCGCTTAACTTACGCCGGAAAATCCGGCTCTTTGAATCGGTGGACGCGTCGCCTTGGCTTTTTATAGAGCTATCGATTACCGCCAACATGCACACTCTGAAGATTGCCCATTCTTGAAAATCGACTCCGGCCCTTTGAAAATTTACTCCATCAACCCTTATCTTTGAACACCTTTGAAAAATGACTAACTCATCGAACCTTAGCTTAGATTTGAGTCTCAGCAGCGATCCGGTTGCGCCCCGTCAAGGTAATGTATGGCGCCCTTCTTTTTTATCTTCTAACGGTCTTCTTACAGGTGAAGACTCCGTGATGCAGGACGCCACAACAGCTACAATAGTAGCTAGGAACCTCCTCACTCCAAAAGATAGTAGGCTGTTGTCAGGACGGTCCGATGAGTTGGCCGTTCAAGAGTCCCTCGCACTTAGTGTTCAGTGTGCGAGCTCTGTGTCCAATATGGGCCAACGCCTGCTTGCCCGCTCCCGTCAGGTGGAATCATTGATGGCAGAGGTGGAAAGTCTTAAGCAAGAGATCCAGCAGCTTAAGTATGAGAATAGAAGTTTGCATGTGCTTGCAAATAACTATTCGTCGGGCATGAAGAGGAAGCTTGATGAGCTGCAAGAATCTGAGGGTCGAATTCAAAGTGACCGTCAAAGGTTTGCGGCTTATCTCCAGAGGCACCTTTTTCCTGGGTCATCCAGCGTTTGCCCAAGTATTCAGGCCTGGAATGCTCTAGCTCCGATGCCTCCCGCTCCGATGCCTTCCGCTCCTATGTCTTCTACTCCGATGCCTTCCGCTTCTATGCCTTCCGCTTCTATGCCTTCTGCTTCGACGCCTCGTAGTGGGGCTTCACGTAAACATCCTCTGTGAAGGCTCCATCTTTCTCCATGTTTAGTATCTTTTTTTTTTTTTTTTTTTTTTTTTTTTTAACATAAATAAAATCAAACGGCATGGAATTGGTCCTTGAATGGAAGGTGATACTTGAAGTGAACCGGCATTGGTTTGAATTCTAGTGTAGGTGCCTGATTCATAAAAAACAGCAAGTTAGTATAAAATGTAATGGAATTTGGAAAAAAAAAACTTACTTGTTTTGTCCGATAAGAACTCAATGACAAACACCACTCCTTTGAAAGTTTCAGGGATATTGGACTTGGCCAGATTGCAAGTGATGGTTATGACTTGTCCAATGTCATCAAATTTAACTTCTTTGGATTTTGTGGTTTCAAGAACGTCCTCTTTGATGAATTCATGACATTCCCTACTTGTCACCTTTGGAAGGGCTTCCAAGATGTCTTTTTCACTTTCTTCTTCCTTGGAATTCATGAACCTGCAAGGAATAGGGATATTTGTTGGAACGGGGTTAGAAATAATGAAATTTGGAACAACCATACCTGAATTAGATGGCATAGGAGCAATAAGTGCCTCCGGTAAAGGTGTTTCCACCCTTTCCGTGGGTTTGGGTGTATTCCTCTTCCTTGTCATTTGATTTTGATGGTTGAGGGTCCGTTCCAACCTCCTTGTCACTTCTCAACATGATTTCCTTGGCAGTTTCAAATTCTCCCTTCGAATTTGCAATGGTTGAACTAGGGAGTTCGCCTTGGTCTCGAAACTGTCCTACGAACTCCGCGATCTGCCCAATTTGCATTTCCAAGTGGTCCAACCTTTTGTCTTCTTGTTGAGCCTCATTGTCTTGATTTTGTGAGCCCTGCACCAAACAAATTAATTCATTAAGCTTTTGATTATAATCTATTGACGAAATTGAGTTTGGTTGGGCATATTGAATATGAGGTGGCTGCCAATATGCTTCTTGTTGAACATTTTGAGGTTCCCACCACATAGAAGTTGAATAATCACTCCAATCCGAATTGTAAGTATTGGAAACCACGTTATTCCTTGATTGAAGATCAAATGTACCAACGCTTTGCATTTGGGACCTTTCCATGAGCTGTGACAAAAGAGAAGCATTATCAAGTGCCATTTTGTTCTTCTCTAGTACTTGAATTCAACAAACAAAACACAAATCAAAAATTAAAACTAAAATACATAACAGAAACGAACAATCCAAGAGATTAGCAAAGTTGCTAATCCCCGGCAACGGCGCCAAAATTTGATGCGAGATTTATACGCGCACAAATTAAACCCTCTTTTTGTCAATTGTAGTATAAGTATAAGTAGGGATCGTTCTTAACCGGGGATTAGGAGGGATTGCAAATCACTTGGAAACTGACTCAAAAACGTCAAAACAAGTTCAAAAGACTCAAAACTGCCTAAAAACACTAACTAGGCAGTTTCTGACCTTAAACCCAATGTTGGACGAATTTAAGATTATGGTTTGATTCAAACGTAAAAACACAATATAAAACACTATACTAGACTCAAAGAATGCAAAACTAAACTTTAAAACACTAAAACAAACCAAAAGACTCAAACATCACCCAAAACACTCAAAACAGCCTTAAAATCACTTTCTGGGCAGTTTTGAGCACTTTGGTGAATTTGGACGAATTTTGGGAAATAAATTGAATCAAAACACTTTAAAACATAAACTAAACAAAGTCTAAACACTAAAGAACAAGAAAGTAAAGGGGGGTTTTAAATTGACGAGAATTGAAATAACGAAAGAAGTTAATAAACTAGACAGAATGTAAAGATGAATTTGATGGAATTGAATGGATGGGAACCTAGCTAAGGGGTTCATCTCCATACATGTTATACTTGCATAATAAAATGATTTCCAATTGCATTTCAATAAACTATGATACTCAACACCCCAAGTTAACCGTGATGCACTAATTAACCTTCAAATCTTCCTAACGTTATTGAATTGGATGATGCATGCGACAATTCAAAACATTCCCCACAAGTCCTCAACATGAATGCATAGAAGAGGTACAAGCAAGAATCATTACGCTCTATGAAAATTATAAGTGTTGACGAGGCATTCGTTACTATGATTGCATGAAACTTATGCCAAGAATTTGTTTAACGCGATTGTTTATAAGCAACCTCCACTACTTGCGAATATAAGTTCGTAACTATTAGGTGAAACTCACTTATATTCTAGCGTCATATTCATGCATGAAAATTAAGCGCGCATTCTCAATAAACATACATAAATAAGTTATCAATCAAACGGTTAAACAAATTGAATCCACAACTTATGAAACGCAAATAGAAGTAATCAAATCAAAATGCAAGCATAAACATATATTTCAAATCCCCCCCCCCCTAGCCAAGGGGGGTTTAGTTGAATTTAAACATTGGAATCAAAGAAACACCTAAACATTCCAACAACTCAAACTTGAATTGTATGAACGTTTAGGCCCTCTTCTCTTCCATTCCTCATTCGTACAAAACAAAGAGTATTGAAATTAAACATTGAAATCAAAGAAACACCTAAACATTCCAACAACTCAAACTTGAATTGTATGAACGTTTAGGCCCTCTTATCTTCCTCTTCGTTGTAGCACAAGGTCTAAGGATAGTTTGATGGTGTGAATGGTTTGGGGAGTGGTTGGAGTGGCTGCTGCAAAGGTGTGGAGAGGTTTTGACGAATTTCTGGAATATGGAAGAGTTGAATTGTGTGTGAATGAGTGTGAATGGTTTTTATAGGGAGATGGATGGATGGGAGAGGGAACATGACAGCTAGGTTGCATGTGCAAATGCTAGGATGGCTGAAATTGTAAGGGGAATGCATGTGCAATGTTGGAAATCTGATGGGAGAAAGGTGGATGCATGTGTTGGCTGATTTAAAGAATGTGAGGGAATGATGAAAGGGGAAACATGACAGCTAGGATGAATGCATGTGGAGTGTGATAGGAGCATATTCATGCGACTTAAATGGCTTGTTCTCGTGCATTTACGTTATGTTTCTCTAGTTATTTTAGTCCTTTATGCTTCTTTTGTGTGTTTTCAGGTTCTAAGGGCAAGGTATGCAAAAGGATGCCTTTTGGAGCAAATTAGAGATTGGAATGGATATCATATGCTTGGAGCCAAGAGGATGGACGAAATTAAAGACTTGAAGTAGGAAAGTTAAATCCTAAAAGACCTCATGTTTAAGCATCATTGAAGACTCCTGATGCGTGATTTATACGCACACAAATTAAACCCTCTTTTTATCAATTGTAGTATAAGTATAAGTAGGGATCGTTCTGGACCGGGGATTAGGAGGGATTGTTAATCACTTGGATTTGACTTAAAAACGTAAAAACATAATATAAAACACTAAACTAGACTCAAAGAATGTAAAACTAAACTTTAAAACATTAAAACAAATCAAAAGACTCAAAATGCTTTTAAAAACACAAACTAAAATGCTATACTAAACTCGAAGAATTCAAAACTAAAAATAAGAAAGATTAAGACTAAGACTTAAACGAAATATGGGGGGATTGATTTTGGACGAATTTAAACTAAAATGGATAGATTGTAAAGAAAACAAATTGTAAATATGAAATTGACGGAAATGAATGGATGGTATGGCTAGCTAAGGGGTTCATCTCCATACATGTTACACTTGCATAATAAAATGATTTCCAATTGCACTTCAATAAACCATGAATTCTCAACACCCCGGGTTAATTAGGTCCGCTTAAATTAACCGTCAAGTTTTACTTAAGTTAATGAATTGGATGATTGCATACGACAACCCAAAGCATTGCTCACAAGTTCCCTACATGAATTGCATAATAGAGAAACAAGCAAGAATCATTAAGCATCATGAAAACTATAAGTGTTGACGAGGCATTCGTTACTATGATTGCATGAAACTTATGCCAAGAATTCGTTTAACGCGATTGTTTATAAGCAACCTCCACTACTTGTGAATATAAGTTCATAACGATTAGGTGAAACTCACTTATATTCTAGCGTCATATTCATGCATGAAAATTAAGCGCGCATTCTTAATAAACATACATAAATAAGTTATCAATCAAACGGTTAAACAAATTGAATCCACAACTTATGAAACGCAATTAGAAGTAATCAAATCAAAATGCAAGCATAAACATATATTTCGAATCCCCCCCCTAGCTAAAGGGGGGTTTAGTTCCTCATACAAAACAAAGAGAATTGAAATTAAACATTGAAATCAAAGAAACGCCTAAACATTCCAACAACTCAAACTTGAATTGTATGAACGTTTAGGCCCTCTTCTCTTCCTCTTTATTGTAGCACAAGGTCTAAAGATAGTTGGTTTGGGGGGATGGAAGTGTGGAATGGAGTGGGGAATTATGGAAATAGGTGAGGAGTGGTGGAGAAAATGGTGCAGAAAATGGAGAGAAACTCACGGCTAGAGAAGGAATGGAGTGTTTGTGTTGTGGTATCTACAATGGAATGAGATATGAGATGATGGGAATGCAAGGGTATTTATAGGAGGAGTGGAGATGTATATGGCTATTTATAGGAGGAGTGGAGATGTATATGGCTATTTATAGGAGGAGTGGAGATATGAAAGGTGGAAGTGCATGTGTTGATGACTAGGTTAGTGGGTGGAAATCTGAAAATGGCATAAAGGAATGGGAGCTCACGGTTTGGCTAGTGTTTGAATGTGTAAAGTGTGTGTGAATGCATGTGAAGATGCAATAAATAATGCATGTAGGGTTAGGAAATAAAATCATAACTTAAAGGGGGATGATTAAAGGGTGTTGAAAGGTTTGAAATGCATGTGTTGAATTGGTGGTTGAATGATGAAAGAATAAGTGAATGATTATGATAAGTGATAAGTGAATGATTATGATAAGTGTATGATATGTTAAGTGATAAATGAATGATATGTTAAGTGATAAATGAATGATATGTGGTGAGTGATAAGTGAATGGAAGTGATAAGTGAATGGTTTGATAATTGATAAATGAATGATATGCTAAGTGATAAATGAATGATATGTTAAGTGATAAATGAATGATATGTGGTGAGTGATAAGTGAATGGTTTGATAAGTGATAAATGAACTAGTTTAAAGGGCTAGGGTTTAAGTACATAGAATGGGCCTAAAATAGGTTGGTTTGTATGGCATAATGTGTTAAGCTCATGGCAAGGTGTTATGTGATTGGGTTAGGGCCATTGTTTTGTGTCTTCAAGTGCATACAAGGCCTTCAAATTCGTCCATCCTCTTGGCTCCATGGATAAGCTATCCAATCCATGCCCAAAAATGCTCCAAATGGCCTCAAAATGCACTTTCTTGCTCCCTAGGCCCTTAGAACCTGAAAACACACAAAAGAAGCATAAAGGACTAAAATAACGAGAGAAACATAACGTAAATGCACGAGAACAAGCCATTTAAGTCGCATGAATATGCTCCTATCAAATACCCCCACACTTAGCTTTTGCTAGTCCTCGAGCAAAACAGAATAAAAACAAATAAACAAAACGACACTAAACACGTAAAACACAACCTAAACCTTCCAACAACCGTCTTTAGGGATTTCCAATGCACATGACAAGTTAAAAATCATCATTCTCACAGATTTTAGTCATCTTCACACTTAAGTACATTCTTAATCATAGTCACCATATACTAGTTCACAATTAAGCATTTAAAACCATGTTTTGAATGTAGTAACATGCCTTAGAGAATTTGCTCAATTCCTTACAAGATATGCACTCGATTTTCACTCAGAATTTCTAACTACACACCCTAATCTAGTTATATGTGAGAAGATTGATGTAAACATGTAGACGAACACTCACATATGTTATAACAAGGAAAGCATTTTCTGGATTTACGATAATGACATGAATATGATCTCATGAATGGAATGCTACTACTTAGAATGAGAACCAGTGATTCCATAAGCTCATATCAATTTCAAACTCCACATTATTGAACACATAACGATCAAGATAGAAGTCAAAGGGGTGTAACGGGGCTAAAGGTGTTTGGCTAACAAAGAAGGTATATGGAAAACAAAGGTTCTTAAAGAAATAGCGAGCAAAGCATTTGAATTAACGTAGAATTCACTTTTGAATGAAAACTCAACTTTTGAACAACAAGGGGGAACAAGCTCTTTTTTCTTTCTTTCTTTCTTTTCTTTTCTGTTTTTCTTTTTCATATGTTTTTCACAATTTTTTTCTTTTCTTTTGACTCTCAAAACATACATAAACGCTTAAGAACAAAACATTCTCTCCCCCACACTTATTTTCTTTCATAATGTAACTAAAAAGGAATTCAATTAAGTCATGCTCACTATCTTTTAAGAACAAGGGTGGGGATTGTCCTAAACTAGGCTAGGTGAGGAAAATGTGGGTAAACAAAGAATAAAGGCTAAACAAGGCTCAACGGGTTAAAACTTACAACAATACGAAGTATGGGAAGTAAGGCTATTTGGCTATGGTGGTGGTCACTACACAACTTCTTCTTGAATATGTGTTATGCAAATCAATAACATGCTTTGAATGAAATGGGCATGAGTTCTAGCATTTGGAACTATATGATGAAACGCCTTCTAAGTAGTAACCAAGCAAAGAATAATGAGATCATGCAACGACTTTAGAAAACAAGAAATCACAGATTATACTCTCCAAAGAACGTTATAGGCTCAAGTCTCTCAGGGATGTAGCGTTATTATGAGTTCCTTCCTTCAAGCATGTTACAAAAACGAATTTTTCTTTTATGATTGCATGTGAAGTCATACATTATAACCATAACCAAGCATATACCAAGAGTAAATCGAACTTTTCTCTATGTTCATAACTCTTTTTAACAGTCATGCAATTAGAAACCAAATCCTTATCATTGTGTTGGAAGGTAACCTACGACACAAAAACAACTCAAAACACTCTTTTTAGGCTTTTCAAAACATTTTTTTCAAATTTTTATGTGTTTTTCGGAGTTATAAAACAAAACACGCTAAAACAGTTTAAAAACACCTTCAAAACATTTAAAACAGCAAGGAACAACACTTGAAGTTATGGGTGATAAAATTCAACGAATTTGCATCAACATACTTAGTTACCCCCCCCACACTTAAATCAAACATTGTCCTCAATGTTTTAAGCATAGATTCACACAAAGCATAAGTAAATACACAAAAAGCACTTAAACATACTAAACATGGCAAAATGTAATTAACAAAGAGAAGAGTTTAGGGACGCAAATCTGGTTATGGAGTGTAAATTCCATCTTCTCCTTGGTAATTGCATTGAGGCTTTTGATCTTTGTGATTCCACAGGCTTACTCTTGAACTGGTTTCTGCCCATCGTTGATTTTCCTTTGTGCTACTTTTTGAACTGGGCAGCAGGATGGTTCTTTTGGTCTCCCCCGAAGGTCTGAGCATACCCTTTTGGTCTGTTTCTTTGTTCAATCTTTCCAATTCGTATTGAAAAGGGTTGGAGGATAACTCAGCCTATGTTTGTCTCCACATGCTTCAATGTATCATTTTCACTTGCCTTACTCGCTCCCCTTTGCAGAAGTGGTCCCTTCTCCGGAAGTGTATCAACCGTTAAAGATGACTACTCGAGAGCAACGCTAGGTAAGCAATCAGGAATAGATTCCAGGCAGTTGGCTCCAGATCGGAAGATTGACTCCAAGTGCCGGCTGATTGCTTCTTTTACTTTGCCATGCGAGTAAGAACAAGGACAAAGAAAAAGACAGGGAAAGAGCATGATATGAGATACTTTTGCTTTTGACCTTGATGATATGAGATACCTTTGCTTTGAAGAAGCGGTGGATGAATCAGCACATGCTTCAATCCGCCGTTTCCTCCTGGGTCATATGTACTCCAGGCATCTGGTATCATCTTTGGGGAAGAAGAAAGAATTGAGTATTTTGAAAGGCCTTGCTGGGAGTGCGCCCTCAGAGGTGAGGGAGAGTTGGGCATTTTCTTCAGGTTTGCCCTGCCATAAAAGACGAAGGTCGACATATATAGAGATAATATCAAGTGGTGGTACTTTTTACCCTTGTCGACAAACGTTTTGATCCCGCAATTCCGGCTTTTTGAAATAGTGGCGCCTCTTCGATCTTTGAATACGCCTCTTCGATTTCTGAGCAGGCGCCCCTTCGATTTCTGAACGACGCCCCTTCGATTTCTTAACGACACGTGGTAGTGCAGATGCGGCTCCTTTTGACAAAGCTGCACGCGTTTTCTGAAAAGCAGAGAAAGCGTCGCCGAACTTTGCGCTTGTTGGCTAAAGATGTGTAGTTGCGATGATGGCCTCCACGTGTTTTCAGCTTTGTCAGAAATCTTTTGCCAAAGTTGAACGCGTCTTCTGAAAAGCCGAGAACGCGTCGCCTAAATTACGCCGGAAATTCCGGCTTTTTGAATTGGTGGACGCGTCGCCTTGGCTTCTTATAGAGCTATCGATCACCACAACAAACACACTCTGAAGAATTCCCATTCTTGAAAATCGACTCCGACCCTTTGAAAATTTACTCCATCAACCCCTATCTTTGAACACCTTTGAAAAAAATGGCAAACTCATCGAACCTTAGCTTGGAATTGAGCCTTAGCAGTGATACGGGCGCGCCGCGTCAAGGTAATGTATGGCGCCCTTCTTTTTTATCTTCTAACGGTCCTCTTTCAGGTGAAGACTCTGTGATGCAGGACGCCACAACAGCTACAATAGTAGCTAAAAACCTCCTCACACCAAAAGATAGTAGGCTGCTGTCAGGACGGTCTGATGAGTTGGCCGTTCAAGAGTCCCTCGCACTTAGTGTTCAGTGTGCGAGCTCTGTGTCCAACATGGGCCTACGCCTGCTTGCCCGCTCTCGTCAGGTGGAATCGTTGATGGCAGAGGTGGAAAGACTTAAGCAAGAGATCCAGCAGCTTAAGTACGAGAATAGAAGTTTGCATGTGCTTGCAAATAACTATTCGTCGGGGATGAAAAGGAAGCTTGATGAGCTGCAAGAATCTGAGGGTCGAATTCACAGTGACCGTCAAAGGCTTGCGTCTTATCTCCAGAGGCACCTTTTTCCTGGGTCATCCAGCGCTTGGCCAAGTATTGAGGCCTGGAATGCTCTAGCTCCGATGCCTCCCGCTCCGATGGCTTCCGCTCCGATGCCTCCCGCTTCTATGCCTCCCGCTTCTGCGCCTTCCGCTTCTGCGCCTCGTAGTGGGGCTTCACGTAAACAACCTTTGTGAAGCTCCACCTTTCTCCATAAATAAAATCAAACGGCATGGAATTTATCTTTGAATGGGCGGTGATACTTGAAATGATCCGGTAATAGTTTAAATTCCAGATTGGGTGCCTGAATCATTAACCACATGTTAGTATAAAAGAAAATTGAAATTCGGGGAGGCGGCTTACCTGTGTGCTCCAAAATGAACTCCAGAATAAACACCCCTTCGAAAGTTATGACTTGTCCCGTGTCATAAAATCCAACTTCCTTGGGAATTGTGGTTTCAAATTTGTCCTCTTTGATGCCTTCTACATCTTCTCCAGCCACTACCTTCTCTTGAATCATTCTTCTTGGTGTACAAAGTCCTTTGAAGAATTCAACACCATCTAAAACTTGCTGTGTTGCACCAAGAATTTGAATAGCATTTTGCACCTTTGGGAAGGCTTCCACGATGTCCTTTTTACTCTCTTCTTGGTTGGGAATCAAAAACCTGCTAGGAAAAGGGACATTGGGTGGAATAACATCAGAATAACATGAAATTGGGACGTCCTTACTGGTGGTGGGTGGTTTAGAGGGCTTAGGGGGCTGCGGCAAGGGTTGTTCTACCCTTGCCGTGTGCATGTCTTCTTCCTCCTCCTCAATTAGCAGCTCTTCATCCACTTCTAGGCTATGTTTGGACATTTTTAGGTCAGCTCCAACCTCCATAGCACTTCCCAAAGTGATAGCATTATGGATTTCAAAATCTTCCTTCGAGTTTTCAATAGTTGAGTTGGAAAGTTCACTTTGCTCTTGAATTTGTTTCATGAACTCCATAATCTGCCCAAATTGCTCGTCCAATTTACCCAACTTCTTGTCTTGATTTTGTTCGTCCTGCGTCAAAGAGGTTAGTAATTGAAAATTTTTATCATTATCCATGGACATACTTGAACTTGATTGGAATTGTTGTGGGGGAGGTTGTGGTGGCTGCATAGGTGTTGTATTGAACTCCTCATATGGTTGCCAATATGCTTCTTGTTGAGCCTCCTTGGCTTGATTTTGTGACCCCTGCGCCAAAGAATTTATTTCATTAAGAATTTGAATATAATCTACTGGCGAACTTGAATTTAATTGAGCATATTGCATATGAAGTTGTGGTGGCTGCATAGGTCTTGAATAGAACTCCTCATATGGTTGCCAATATGCTTCACGTTGAACTTGTTGATCTTCCCACCATATAGAGTTTGAATGATCCCTCCAATCTCTTTGTGGACATTGATTGGCTTGAAATCCTTGCCTATATGAAGCACCAAATGTAGGGACACTCTGCATTGTGGTCCTTTCGGCATACGGCGACAATTTAGAAGTAAGATTTGCCAATTGAGCTTGAATGCTAGCAAAATCCATATCTTACTTCTCTAGTACCTAAAATCAAAGAAAGAGAACTAAATCAAAAATCAAAAGTAACAACAAACAAAGAAAACAACACTAAGTTAGAAACTAAAACGAAAACAACAAAACGAAAAAAAAAAAAAAAGAACCAAGGGATTAGCAAAGTTGCTAATCCCCGGCAACGGCGCCAAAATTTGATGCGTGATTTATACGCACACAAATTAAACCCTCTTTTTATCAATTGTAGTATAAGTATAAGTAGGGATCGTTCTGGACCGGGGATTAGGAGGGATTGTTAATCACTTGGATTTGACTTAAAAACGTAAAAACATAATATAAAACACTAAACTAGACTCAAAGAATGTAAAACTAAACTTTAAAACATTAAAACAAATCAAAAGACTCAAAATGCTTTTAAAAACACAAACTAAAATGCTATACTAAACTCGAAGAATTCAAAACTAAAAATAAGAAAGATTAAGACTAAGACTTAAACGAAATATGGGGGGATTGATTTTGGACGAATTTAAACTAAAATGGATAGATTGTAAAGAAAACAAATTGTAAATATGAAATTGACGGAAATGAATGGATGGTATGGCTAGCTAAGGGGTTCATCTCCATACATGTTACACTTGCATAATAAAATGATTTCCAATTGCACTTCAATAAACCATGAATTCTCAACACCCCGGGTTAATTAGGTCCGCTTAAATTAACCGTCAAGTTTTCCTTAAGTTAATGAATTGGATGATTGCATACGACAACCCAAAGCATTGCTCACAAGTTCCCTACATGAATTGCATAATAGAGAAACAAGCAAGAATCATTAAGCATCATGAAAACTATAAGTGTTGACGAGGCATTCGTTACTATGATTGCATGAAACTTATGCCAAGAATTCGTTTAACGCGATTGTTTATAAGCAACCTCCACTACTTGTGAATATAAGTTCATAACGATTAGGTGAAACTCACTTATATTCTAGCGTCATATTCATGCATGAAAATTAAGCGCGCATTCTTAATAAACATACATAAATAAGTTATCAATCAAACGGTTAAACAAATTGAATCCACAACTTATGAAACGCAATTAGAAGTAATCAAATCAAAATGCAAGCATAAACATATATTTCGAATCCCCCCCTAGCTAAAGGGGGGTTTAGTTCCTCATACAAAACAAAGAGAATTGAAATTAAACATTGAAATCAAAGAAACGCCTAAACATTCCAACAACTCAAACTTGAATTGTATGAACGTTTAGGCCCTCTTCTCTTCCTCTTTATTGTAGCACAAGGTCTAAAGATAGTTGGTTTGGGGGGATGGAAGTGTGGAATGGAGTGGGGAATTATGGAAATAGGTGAGGAGTGGTGGAGAAAATGGTGCAGAAAATGGAGAGAAACTCACGGCTAGAGAAGGAATGGAGTGTTTGTGTTGTGGTATCTACAATGGAATGAGATATGAGATGATGGGAATGCAAGGGTATTTATAGGAGGAGTGGAGATGTATATGGCTATTTGTTTAAGGTGTTTGTGTGGAGGAATGATGGAGAATTGCATGTGGAATGGCTGCAATGATGAAGAATGAAAGCTGAAAAATAAAAGGGAAAGCTGGAAATCTGAAAATGCAAATGGGAATCCTGAAATGCAAAGGTGGCCACGGTTTTGAGTGTGTTTTGTGTTGGAAATGCATGTGAATGCATGTGAATGTTGTTTGTGTGAAGTGTGTGTGGGTTAAAGAGTGAATGGTGGTGTAATGATGAAGTGTGATGGCTGAAAATGTCAAGGGAAATGCATGTGATTGCATGGCAAAGAATTTCAGGATGCATGTGTGTTGGTGTGTTGTGTGATTTGTTTTGTGGTTAATGGGAATGTGGTTGAATGATTAAATGGACATGTGGGGTGTAATTGCAAAGGGAATGCAAAGTGAATGAATCATGAATCATTGTGGATGAAAGGTGGAAGTGCATGTGTTGATGACTAGGTTAGTGGGTGGAAATCTGAAAATGGCATAAAGGAATGGGAGCTCACGGTTTGGCTAGTGTTTGAATGTGTAAAGTGTGTGTGAATGCATGTGAAGATGCAATAAATAATGCATGTAGGGTTAGGAAATAAAATCATAACTTAAAGGGGGATGATTAAAGGGTGTTGAAAGGTTTGAAATGCATGTGTTGAATTGGTGGTTGAATGATGAAAGAATAAGTGAATGATTATGATAAGTGATAAGTGAATGATTATGATAAGTGTATGATATGTTAAGTGATAAATGAATGATATGTTAAGTGATAAATGAATGATATGTGGTGAGTGATAAGTGAATGGAAGTGATAAGTGAATGGTTTGATAATTGATAAATGAATGATATGCTAAGTGATAAATGAATGATATGTTAAGTGATAAATGAATGATATGTGGTGAGTGATAAGTGAATGGTTTGATAAGTGATAAATGAACTAGTTTAAAGGGCTAGGGTTTAAGTACATAGAATGGGCCTAAAATAGGTTGGTTTGTATGGCATAATGTGTTAAGCTCATGGCAAGGTGTTATGTGATTGGGTTAGGGCCATTGTTTTGTGTCTTCAAGTGCATACAAGGCCTTCAAATTCGTCCATCCTCTTGGCTCCATGGATAAGCTATCCAATCCATGCCCAAAAATGCTCCAAATGGCCTCAAAATGCACTTTCTTGCTCCCTAGGCCCTTAGAACCTGAAAACACACAAAAGAAGCATAAAGGACTAAAATAACGAGAGAAACATAACGTAAATGCACGAGAACAAGCCATTTAAGTCGCATGAATATGCTCCTATCAACTCCTGCGCATTTTAGAACACAAAAACAACATTCCTTGCAGCCTTAGGACATTGTCGTGTGTTTCCTTGTGTCTCCCTTCCTTGCCATGCAAGGAAGGGCTTTTTTCCCTATTTTAAACACTTATATCATTCACTTATCAAACCATTCACTTATCACTTCCATTCACTTATCACTTATCACTTCCATTCACTTATCACTCACCACATATCATTCATTTATCACTTAACATATCATTCATTTATCACTTAATACATCATTCACTTATCACTTATCATACTCATAATCATCTACACATTTCAACCATTTAAACATATGCATTTCAACTCACATGCATCATCATCATGCAACCAACCTTGCCACATGCTTTCCAAGCTTTCCCCCTTCATCATTAAGCCACATTCACTCCCATTTCTCTCCCCTTAACAGCCCTAAACCGTGCATAATTAAAGGACACCATTCAACACACACATGCACCAAAAGACAACATTGGCATGCATCACATGCATTTCCAACACTTCCCCCTTTGTGTTGTGCCTTCCCTTCCACTTTCCAACCACATTCTTTCAATTCCCACTTCATCATTACACCACCTAAGCCACATGCACTCCCATTCTTTAATTAAGCCACTTAAACCACAAAACAATCACACAACACACCAACACACATGCATCCTGAAATTCTTTGCCATGCAATCACATGCATTTCCCTTGACATTTTCAGCCATCACACTTCATCATTACACCACCATTCACTCTTTAACCCACACACACTTCACACAAACAACATTCACATGCATTCACATGCATTTCCAACACAAAACACACTCAAAACCGTGGCCACCTTTGCATTTCAGGATTCCCATTTGCATTTTCAGATTTCCAGCTTTCCCTTTTATTTTCCAGCTTTCATTCTTCATCATTGCAGCCATTCCACATGCAATTCTCCATCATTCCTCCACACAAACACCTTAAACAAATAGCCATATACATCTCCACTCCTCCTATAAATACCCTTGCATTCCCATCATTCAAATCATCTCATTTCATACACAACACACCACAAACACTTCCATTCATTCTCTTTGCCGTGAGTCCCCTTATAATCCAAAAACCATCTTTCCATTTCCACCACTTCCCAACCCTCCAAACCACTCCTCTACCATTTCCATAATCCCCCAAACCTCACCTTAGACCTTGTGCTACAATAACGAGGAAGATAAGAGGGCCTAAACGTTCATACAATTCAAGTTTGAGTTGTTGGAATGTTTAGGTGTTTCTTTGATTTCAAAGTTTAAATTCAATTCTCTTTGTTTTGTACGTATGAGGAATGGAAGAGAAGAGTGCCTAAACGTTCATACAATTCAAGTTTGAGTTGTTGGAATGTTTAGGTGTTTCTTTAATTTCAAAGTTATGAGGAAATAAACCCCCCTTTAGCTAGGGGGTGATTCGAAATAAATGTTTATATTTGCAATATGAATTGATTACTTTTGGTTGGAATTTCATAAGTTGTGGATTCAATTTGTTTAACCGTTTGATTGATAACTTATTTATGAATGTTTATTAAGAATGCGCGCTTAATTTTCATGCATAAATATGACGCTAGAATATAAGTGAATTTCACCTAATCGTAATGAACTTATATTCACAAGTAGTGGAGGTTGCTTATAAACAATCGCGTTAAACGAATTCTTGGCATAAGTTTCATGCGTATTCCATAGTAACGAATGCCTCGTTGATGTTTATGATTTCCGTTGAACTTAATGATCTTTGTTGAATGTCTCTATCATGCGTATTCCATAGTTAGGGACTTTGATTAAGAATAATTTGGTTGTAATGCGTATTCCATTCAATCCAACGAATCTAGGGAAATCTGAAAGTTAATTTAAGCGGACCTAATTAACTTGGAGCATTGAGTTTCATAATTTATCGAAAGACCAACCGAAAATCAATCTTGTATGCAAGTGTAACATGTGTGGAGAAGAACCCCTTAGCTATTCCATCATCCATTCAATTCCATCACATTCATATTTACATTCTGCTTTAATTTACAATTTGTGCATTTAGTTTAATTTAGTCCAAAACTCAATCCCCTTTACTTTATTGTTCAATTTAATTAGAAATCAATTTAGTTTATGTTTTAAAGTATTTTTGAATTCTTTGAGTCTAGTTTAGTGTTTTATATTGTTTTTACGTTTTTAAGTCAGTTTCCAAGAGATTAACAATCCCTCCTAATCCCCGGTCCAGAACGATCCCTACTTATACATATACTACAATTTGACAAAAAGAGGGTTTAGTTTGTGTGCGTATAAATCCACGCATCAGAGTGCATGTGCAATGTTTTAAAGGATGGAATGCATGTGAATGGCTGATTAGAATCTAGGGTGCATGTGGGTTAGAAATGCATGTGGGTGAATGTTTGAATGATTAAAGGGGAAACATGACAGCTAGGTTGGTTGGTGGCTGCCATGGAGGTGTGGAATGATGGAATTTCACAAGGGGAATGCATGTGCACGGTTTTGGTGTGGAGAAATGATTATGGATGCATGTGTTGAATGATTTCTTGGTGAGGGATGTGGAGTGGCTGGAATGATGAATGAATAAAGGGTGCATGTGGGTTAATTAATTAAAGGGAGTGCATGTGCAATGTTGTTGTTGGTGCAATGATGGAGGAACAAGTGCATGTGGCTGAAATGTGGAAGGTGTGTGGCTACTTCAAGTAGGAATCCTTGTGACATCAACTCTTCAATTTCGTCCATTCCTTTTGCTCCAAGTATAAGTTATCCCTTCCAAGTCCAATTTTGCTCCAAAATGCTCCAAAATGCATCTTTTTGCTTCCTTAGCCACATGAACCTAAAAACACACGAAAATGACTTAAACGCCAAAAACAACTATGAATTAACAATATAAATGCACGAAAACAAGCTAAGTAAGTCGCCTAAATATGCTCCTATCATACATGAGTAGTAAAGATCGCTAGTCACGATTGTGTTTAGTAAACCCTAGGCTGGATTAACATGCGTATTCCATAGTTATGAATGCCTAGTCGATGTTTATGATTTCCGTTGAACTTAATGATCTTTGTTGAATGTCTCTATCATGCGTATTCCATGGTTAGGGACTTTGATTAGGAATAATTTGGTTGTAATGCGTATTCCATTCAATCCAATGAATCTAGGGAAATCTGAAGGTTAGTTTAAGCGAATCTAATTAACTTGGAGCATTGTCATTCATCGTTCGTTGAAGTCATAACCGGGAATCAAATTATATGCATATGTTCATGTGTGGATAAGGAACCCTCTAACTAGTTTTTCATCATTCTATTTCATTAATTTCGTTTTTACAATCTGTTTTAAATTAGAATCTGTGCATTTAGTTTAAATTCGTCAAAACCAATCCCCCATTTATTTTAAAGTGTTAGATTAGTTAGAAATACATTTAGTTTGTGTTTCTAAGAGTTTTGAATCAATTTATTTCCCAAATTCGTCCAAAGTACTCAAGGTGCTCAAAACTGCCCAGAAAGTGTTTTTAAGGCAGTTTTGAGTGTTTTGGTCCTGTTTTGAGTCTTTTAGTTTGTTTTAGTGCTTTACGTGTTTAGTTTTGCATTCTTTGAGTTTAGTTTAGTGTTTTAAACTTTATTTTACGTTTTTGAGTCAGTTTCCAAGTGATTAACAATCCCTCCTAATCCCCGGTCCAGAACGATCCCTACTTATACATATACTACAATTTGGCGAAAAGAGGGTTTAATTTGTGTGCGTATAAAACTCGCATCAATCAAAGAAACTGATAGAAGCATATTCATGTGACTTAAATGGCTTGTTCTCGTGCATTTACGTTATGTTTCTCTAGTTATTTTAGTCCTTTATGCTTCTTTTGTGTGTTTTCAGGTTCTAAGGGCTTAGGGAGCAAGAAAGTACATTTTGAGGCTATTTGGGGCACTTTTGGGCAAGGATTGGATAGCTTAATCATGGAGCAAAGAGGATGGACGAAATTGAAGCCTTGTATGCTCTTTGGGGACATCAAACAAAGGGCCTAGCCCAATCAAACAAATCCTTTGAGCCATGGAAAACCTCTAGCCCAATCAAACATATTATGCCATGCAAACCAACCTATTTTAGGCCCATTCTATGTACTTAAACCCTAGCCCTTTAAACTAGCCCTATTATCACTTATCACTTTCATTCACTTATCACTCACCACATATCATTCATTTATCACTTAACATATCATTCACTTATCACTTATCATACTCATAATCATCTACACATTTCAACCATTTAAACATATGCATTTCAACTCACATGCACATCCACCTCTTTCCACCTAATCCACATGCTTTCACAACCTAAAACACATGCACATGCACCACTAATCCCTTCACTTTCATGCCATCATTTTTCCCCCCCCCCAATGCCGTGCACTCCTTGAGCATTTCCAGTTTTTCCCCTTCTCTTTGTATTCACAAGTCACATGCATTCACTTCATCATTCCTCCACACAAATGCTTAAACAAACAGCCATATGTTCCCTCCACTACCCCTATAAATACCCTAGCATTCATTCATTCATGCATCTCATTTCATACACTTCACACAACACAAACACAACCCTTGTGCCGCAAATCCCCTTCCAATCTGTGCAGTTTTTATCCTCCAATTCAGCCACTATCCAACCACTTCCCATCCCTCCAAAACACTTCACATAATCCCCAAAGCTCACCTTAGACCTTGTGCCACAACAACGAGGAAGAGAAGAGTGCTTAAACGTTCATACAATTCAAGTTTGAGTTGTTGGAATGTTTAGGTGTTTCTTTGATTTCGATGTTTGAATTCAATTTTCTTTGTTTTGTAATGGAAGAGAAGAGTGCCTAAACGTTCATACAATTCAAGTTTGAGTTGTTGGAATGTTTAGTTGTTTCTTTGATTTCAAGGTTATGAGGAACTAAACCCCCCTTTAGCTAGGGGGTGATTCGAAACTATGTTTATATTTGCAATATGAATTGATTACTTTTGGTTGGAATTTCATAAGTTGTGGATTCAATTCGTTTAACTGTTTGATTGATAACTTATTTATGTATGTTCATTGAGATTGCAAGCTTAATTTTCATGCATGAATATGACGCTAGAATATAAGTGAGTTTCACCTAAACGTTACGAACTTATATTCACAAGTAGTGGAGGTTGCTTATAAACAATCGCGTTAAACGAATTCTTGGCATAAGTTTCATGCGTATTCCATAGTAACGAATGCCTCGTCAACACTTATAATTTTCATTGAGCTTAATGATCTTTGTTGAATGTCTCTATCATGCGTATTCCATAGTTAGGGACTTTGGTTAAGAATAATTTGGTTGTAATGCGTATTCCATTCAATCCAACGAATTTAGGGAAATCTGAAAGTTAATCTAAGCGGACCTAATTAACTTGGAGCATTGAGTTTCACAACTTATCGAAAGACCAACTGAGAATCAATTTTGTATGCAAGTGTAACATGTGTGGAGAAGAACCCCTTGGCTATTCCATCATCCATATTTTCATCACATTCATATTTACATTTTGCCTTTAATTATATTCTGTCTTTTTAATTTAATATCGTCCAAACACATTTCCCCCATATTTCGTTGAGTCTTAATCATTCGTATTTGTTTTATTTTTGTATCTTTAAGCTTTTGGAGTCATAAACACTTGCAAATTCGTCTAAATCAAGTTCTAGCTTCTATTTGAGTCAATTTGATTGTTTTAGACAATTTGAGTTTTTCAAAGCCATTCTGAGTCATAGTAGTCTTGTTAAGAGTATTTTCATTTAGTTTTTGTGTTTTCAAGTCAATTCAAATTAGATTAGCACCCCTAGTTAATCCCCGGTTAGAACGATCCCTACTTACATCATTACTACAATTGTCACAAATAGGGTTTAGTTTGTGTGCGTATAATCTACGTATCAGAAACACCTAAACATTCCAACAACTCAAACTTGAATTGTATGAACGTTTAGGCCCTCTTCTCTTCCATTCCTCATTCGTACAAAACAAAGAGTATTGAAATTAAACATTGAAATCAAAGAAACAACTAAACATTCCAACAACTCAAACTTGAATTGTATGAACGTTTAGACACTCTTCTCTTCCTCTTCGTTGTGGCACAAGGTCTAAGGTGAGTTTGATGGTGTAAATGGTTTGGGGAGTGGCGAAAATGGAAGGATGGTGTTTGGATTCTAAGGGAGGGCACGGCACAAGGGAGTTTGATGGTCTACATTCTGAATATGGAAGTGTGTATTGAGGTGTTTGTGACTGAAATGTGTATGAATGAGTATGAATCAATTGTGGCTGCAATGAATGCTTATTTATAGGTGAAAGAGAGGGAACATGACAGCTAGGAACTTGGTGGAAATCTGAAATGGTGATAGGAGAAGCATGTGGCTGATTTATGCATGTGATTAAAGGGTGAATGCATGTGCACTAAAGAGTGAATGCATGTGGCTGATTTGTGGTGCAATGATGAAGGAATAATCTGGAAATGCAAGGTGAATGTGCATGTGCTTTGAAATGGATTAAAGAGTGGGAGTGCATGATGATAAATGCATGTGGATTAAGTTGGAAATGCATGTGGAGTGGCTGATTAGAATCTAGGGTGCATGTGGGTTGGAAATGATGAAGGAAATGCATGTGAGTGACAACTAGATATGTTGGTGAATGCATGTGGAATGGATGATTTCTTGGTGAGGGATGTGGAGTGGCTGGAATGATGAAAGAATAAAGGGTGCATGTGGGTTAATTAATTAAGTGTATGATATGATAAGTGAATGATAAGTATATGATATGATAAGTGTATGATATGATAAGTGAATGATAAGTATATGATATGATAAGTGTATGATATGATAAGTGGTGAATGATAAGTGGTGAATGATATGTGGTGAATGATAAGTGGTGAATGATAAGTGTATGATATGTGGTGATGATAAGTGTATGATATGTGATTATGATAAGTGATAAGTGGTGATGATAAGTAATGATATGTGGGAGTATGGCTGAAATGAAGGAGTGGAATGTTGGAATGTTATGCACGGCTAAGGATATAGGAAAGGTTTAAATGTCCTAAAACTAAAGGAAACAAGGTTCCAACACTTTGGTCTTCAATTAGGTCTTCAATTTCGTCCAACACTTTGGCTCCAAGCATAAGCTATCCATCCTTAGCCCAAAAGTGCTCCAAAAGTCTCCAAAATGCATCTTTTTGCTCCTTTAGCCCTTTGGACCTACAAACACATGAAAATAGCTTAAAGTACTAAAATTACTAAGTACTAGCAACATAAATGCAAGAAAACAAGCAAACTAAGGCGCATAAATATGCTCCTATCAAATTCCCCCACACTTAGCTTTTGCTAGTCCTCGAGCAAAACAAAACAAAAGAAACAAAAAAAACAAAACGAAACTAACAAAACACAACCTACACCTTCCAACAATCGTCTCAGGGATTTCCAATGCACATGACAAGTTAAAAATCATTATTCAAACAGATTTTAGCCATTTTTACACTTAAGTACATTCTTAATCATAGTCACCACATACTAGTTCGCATTTAAGCATTTAAAACACATTTCGAATGTAGTAACATGCCTTAGAGAATTTACGCGTCTTCTAAGTCTCAATTTCATTACTTTGCTACTATTGCTTAAGGAACTTTTGTTTATCCATATCTTTCCTTGTTAGCCAATACCCCAAGCCCCGTTACAACCCTTGACTTCTATCTCGAGTGTTGTGCATTTCAATTGTGGAGTTTGAATTTGGTATGAGCATATGGTGTCACTGGTTCTCGCATCTAAGTAGTAGCATCCCATTCATGAGATCATATCTAAACATGTTTAATTACTCCAGAAAATTGCGTTCTTTGTTATAACATATGTGAGTACTAGTTTTTCATGTTTACATCAATCTTCTCACATATAACTAGTGTAGAGTGTGTAGTCAGGAAATCTGAGTGAAAATTGAGTGCATAACTAGTGAGGAATTGAGGGAATTCTCTAAGGCATGTTACTACATTCAAAATGTGTTTTAATTGATTAAATGCGAACTAGTGAATGGTGACTATAATTAAGTACGTGCTCGAGAGGAAGGAAGACTAAAAGCTATGTGAGTAATGATCTTTGACATGTCATGTTTCATTGGAAATCCCTGAGGCAAACGTTGGAAGGTTTAGGTTATGTTTTGTTTGTTTTGTTTCATCTTGTTTACTTTAGTTGTTTTGTTTTGCTCGAGGACTAGCAAAAGTTAAGTGTGGGGGAATTTGATAGGAGCATATTCATGCGACTTAATTAGCTTGTTCTCGTGCATTTATGTTGTGTTTCTTTAGCTATTTTAGTGTTTAAAGTCACTTTTGTGCATTTTCAGATTATAAGGCCAAAGTGTGCAAGAAGATGCAAATTGGAGCTTTTTGGAGCAAAAGAGGAATGAATGAGTTGTAGACTTGAAGAAACGATGAATTCTTACTCCAACGATGAATTCCTACCAAAACGAGGATTCCTACTCAAACAAGGATTCCTACTTGAAATAGGAAAGTTAAATCTAGGTTTCCCGTTTTGGTAACTTTTCCTAATTTAAACGTCCGTATTTTCTAGCCACTTTGAAGGCCTTGTATGCACTTTAGGACACAAAAACAAGGCCCTAGTCCAATTACATAACCTTGCCGTGGGCTTTTCCCTTCTCCCCTTCCCTTGCCGTGCAAGGGAGGACATTTTTGGCCCATTTTACTCACTTAAACCCTATTTCCCTCTCCTAACCTAACCCTAGCCGCACCTTGCCTTTTTAATTTCTGATTATTCCCTAATTCTAGCAGCCTTTAACTTAATTTTAATTAACCAAAAATAAATTAGGTTTTAAATTTCAGAAAACCCTAGGTGTTAGAGCCACCAAATCCTTTTTAGCCGCATCCTAGGTTTAAAACTTTGGATTCATTCACAAAACCATCTCAGCCGCACCTATTTTCTAACCCTAGAGCCTTATTCATTCAGCCATTCACTCATCATTAAAAAAAACCTAATTCCTAAGCGGCAACTCCATTCACTTCTCATTCACTCATTCAGCCACCATCCCCATTCTTTTCCCTTTTGCCGCAGCCACCATCACCCAAAAACCATTCAATCCGCAGCCTTCCCCCTTCATTCCAGCCATCTTCCACACCATTCCCACCATTGCCGCAGCCATCTCCACCATTCCAGCCACCTTCCACAACTCCACACACCTTCCACCAACCTTGCCGCACCACCAAACCTCCCTAAATCCATCTCCACCCCAAAATAACATCCAAAACACCCATAGACCATCTCTGCCGCAGCAAGGAGAAGAAGAAAGAGGAGCTTGGACGCGCAGAAATTCAAGTGGATTCGTTGTGCGTTCTAGGTGTAATCAATCTTTTGTTCGTTATGTTTAAATTCAATTTTATTTCTTTTTCTGTGAACTGATGCGAGAATTATACGCACACAAATTAAACCCTCTTTTCGTCAAATTGTAGTATATGTATAAGTAGGGATCGTTCTAGACTGGGGATTAGGAGGGATTGTTAACCACTTGGATTTGACTCAAAAACGTAAAATAACAATATGAAACACTATACTAGACTCAAGGAATGCAAAACTAAACTTTAAAACACTAAAACAAACCAAAAAACTCAAAACAGCACCAAAACACTCAAAACTGCCTTAAAATCACTTTCTGGGCAGTTTTGAGCACCTTGAGTACTTTGGACGAATTTGGGAAACAAAATGAATCAAAACACTTACAAACACAAACTAAATGTATTTCTAACTAATCTAACACTTTAAAAGAAATGGGGGATTGGTTTTGAATGAAACTTGAAATAAAAACAGAAACTTGGAAACAAACAGATTGTAAATTAAAGCATAAGGAAATGAAGTAAACACAAGATGAATGAATCAACAACTAATAAAATAAGATAGTACCAATGAAGATGAAGCTAGAGATTAGATTTCACCATTGCTAAGCCAAGTCCATGCTTGTTAAGTCAGATTATACTCATCCCTCTACTTATTTCTTGGGTTTGTTTCACTTAGATATGATCAGCCATATGATGTGTGGATTTGATCAAATGTCTCTAATTATAAGCCTAATTGTGATGTGCAACTTTGGTTCCTAATCAAGACTATGTAGTGCACAAGAAACTTTCACAAAACCAAAGGGAACACTCGGCAGGATGTTTGCAAAACATTCCCTTCATTCATTCACATATCTACCAAGATTATGCATGATGTGTGCTTTAATCTTGGCTAAACAACCTGTGGTTAATTCAAATGATGATCAAGCATTAAAATCAACACACTAAGTCACAATTAAATCGGAGAATGAAACAAGAAATAGATAGATTAAATGAGAATTCCGAATTAACTACATGGCAAACTTTGCAAGGCTACATCGAATCCCTAGAGGAGGATTAGTTACAATTCATGTTTGCAAAGGATTTAACATAAAAATATAAAACATGAATGAACATAGAATTAATAAGAAGAAAGAACCCTTGAAGCAAAACTGATGTAGAATCAAAGAAACACCTAAACATTCCAACAACTCAAACTTGAATTGAATGAACGTTTAGGTCCTCTTATCTTCCTCTTCGTCGTAGCACAAGGTCTAAGGGATGTTGTTGGTGTGTTGAATGGATTGGGGAATTATGGAAATGGATGAGGAGTGGTGGAAATGGAAGGATGATGTTTGGATTGTAAGGGAGAGTCACGGCAAGGGTGGTTTATGGTCTACATTTCTGCAATGGATGAGTGTATGAATGGAATGGATGGACTTTGTGAAGGGCACGGCCCCAAGGGACCAATTTCTGTTGTGAAATGAATTGTCAATGAATGAGAATGAATGAATGAGTATTTATAGGTGAAATGGGGGGAACATGACAGCTAGGTTGCATGTGCTAATGCTTGTGTGTGCATGTGAAATCTGCCAAGATGCATGTGAAAGTGTATGAATGTGCACGGCATGGGATGTTTGTGGAGTGGATTGTGCATGTGGGTTGCTGGAACAAAGATGGAATGCATGTGATTAAAGGGTGGAATGAATGGAATGCAATCTGAAATGCATGTGAATTAAAACTAGAGTGATGATGATGAATGCATGTGCAAAGGAAGTGGATTTTCTGCAAATGCAAGGTGAATGTGCATGGCTGAAAATGCATGTGAAAGCATGTGAATTAAATGGATGTGAGTGGAAATGTGGCTGCAATGATGAAGTGAGATGCATGTGAATGCAAAGGGAGGCCACGGCAATGAGTGATGTTTGTTTGAATGTTTGCAATGATGAAATGGATGGGAGTGGTTTGATGAATGAGTGGATGGAATGATGAAAGAATAAAGGGTGCATGTGGGTGAATGTGTTTGCATGTGCACGGTTTTAGGGAGAAAGGTGGATGAATGTGCATGTGAGTTGGATTGTGAAAACATGTGAATGCATGTGTTTGATGAATGATAAGTGGTGAATGATAAGTGGTTATGATAAGTGATAAGTGGTGATGATAAGTAATGGAAGCGTGTGAGGGAATGAATAATGAATGCATGTGTATGGTTTTGGGAGAAAGGTGGAGATGCACGGCATAAGGGAATTGGAAAGGTTTAAACGTCCTAAAACTAAAGGGAACAAGGTTCCAACACTTTGGTCTTCAATTTCGTCCAACATTTTGGCGCCAAGCATAAGCTATCCATCCTTAGCCCAAAAGTGCTCCAAAAGTGCTCCAAAAGTCTCCAAAATGCATCTTTTTGCTCCTTTAGCCCTTTGGACCTACAAACACACGAAAATAGCTTAAAGGACTAAAATAACTAAAGAAACATAACGTAAATGCACGAGAACAAGCCATTTAAGTCGCATGAATATGCTCCTATCATGAACATGAGAGGCTAAACCCCTATTTAGCTAGGGGGTGATTCGAAACCATGTTTATGCTTGCAATATGATTTGATTACCTTTGGTTGGAATTTCATGTATTGTGGATTCAATTTGTTTAACTGTTTGATTGATAACTCATTTATGTATGTTTATTGAGAGTGCACGCTTGATTTTCATGCATGAATATGACGCTAGAATATAAGTGAGTTTCACCTAATAGTTATGAACTTATATTCACAAGTAGTGGAGGTTGCTTATAAACAATCGCGTTAAATGAATTCTTGGCACTAGTTTCATGCTCATCATAGTAACGAATGCCTCGTCAACACTTATAGTTTTCATGATGCTTAATGATCTTTGATTGTATCTTTATTGTGCTTTTCACGTAAAGGACTTTTGGAGAATGTTTTAAATTGTGTATGCGCTAACCCATCCAATTCATTAACTTAAGGAGAACTTGACGGTTAATTTAAGCGGACCTAATTAACCCGGGGTGTTTAGTTTCATAATTCATGGAAAGACCAACTGAAAGTCATCTTGTATGCAAGTGTGACATGTGTGGAGAAGAACCTTCTAGCTAGCATTCCATCCATATTTTCATCACATTCATCTTTACAATCTGCCCTTAATTACAATCTGTGCATTTTATTTAATTTCATCAAAAACTCAATCCCCCTTTACTTTAGTGTCCAATTTAGTTAGGAAGTGTCTTAGTTTGTGTTTCTAAGTGTTTTGAATCAATTTATTTCCCAAATTCGTCCAAAGTAGTCAAAGTGCTCAAAACTGCCCAGAAAGTGTTTTTAAGGCAGTTTTGAGTGTTTTGGTGCTGTTTTGAGTCTTTTGATTTGTTTTAGTGTTTTAAGTGTTTAGTTTTGCGTTCTTTGAGTCTAGTTTAGTGTTTTAACCTTTGTTTTAAGTTTTTGAGTCAGTTTCCAAGTGATTTAGTAATCCCTCCTAATCCCCGGTTTAGAACGATCCCTACTTATACATATACTACAATTGTCACAAGAGGGTTGATGTGTAAATTAACTTGACACACAAATTAAGCCCTATGGATGACAATTGTAGTATATGAGGAAATAGGGATCGTTCTAGACCGGGGATTAACTAGGGATGCTAATCAATGTGAAATTGACTCAAAAACGTAAAATGAAGTTTAAAACACTAAACTAGACTCAAAGAATGCGAAACTAAACGCTTAAAGCACTAAGACAAACCAAAAGACTCAAACATCACCCAAAACACTCAAAACTGCCTTAAAAACACTTTCTGGGCAGTTTTGAGCACTTTGGTGAATTTGGACGAATTTGTGTAATAACTTGAATCAAAACACTTAGAAACATAAACTAAGACACTTTCTAACTAAATTGGACAATAAAGTAAAGGGGGATTGTGTTTTGGACGAAATTAAACTAAATGCACAGATTCTAATTAAAACAGATTGTAAAAACGAAATTGATGAAATAGAATGATGAGAAACTAGTTAGAGGGTTCCTTATCCACACATGAACATATGCATATAATTTGATTCCAAGTTATGACTTCAACAAACGATGAATGACAAAGCTCCAAGTTAATTAGGTCCGCTTAAATTAACTTTCAGATTTCCCTAGATTCATTGGATTGAATGGGATACGCATTACAACCAAATTATTCCTAATCAAAGTCCCTAACTATGGAATACGCATGATAGAGACATTCAACAAAGATCATTAAGTTCAACGGAAATCATAAACATCGACTAGGCATTCATAACTATGGAATACGCATTTTAATCCAGCCTAGGGTTTACTAAACACAATCGTGACTAGCGATTTTTACTACTCATGAATATAAGTTCATAACGATTAGGTGAAATTCCCTTATATCCTAGCATCGAGTTTAGGCATGCAAATTAAGTGTCGACCCTCAACCCACATACATAAACAAGTTCTTAATCAAAACAGAAAAGTAAACCACATCTAAAGTTCATGAATTCATAACTGGAGTAAATCAAATCATAACCAACATATGTCCATGGTTTCAAACTTTCCCCTAACTAATTAGGGGTTTAGCCACTCATGATTACAACAAACTTAGAGAGTAATAACAAAGTAAACATTGAAAACAAGAACGAAGAACAGCTAAAAATCCCAACAACTCAATTTTGAATTGTATGAACGTTTAGGCCTCTTCTCCTCTAGTTGCTGCAGCCAAAGGGTTTTGGTGAGTTTTGGGGGTTATGATTGATGTAGAATGATGTGTTTAGGGTAGGGATGGATGTAGGTGATAGGAGCATATTTAGGCGACTTACTTAGCTTGTTTTCATGCATTTATATTGTTAATTCATAGTTGTTTTAGTAGTTTAAGCCATTTTCGTGTGTTTTTAGGTTCATATGGCTATGGAAGCAAAAAGATGCATTTTGGAGCATTTTGGAGCAAAATTGGACTTGGAATGGATAGCTTATGTTTAAAGCCAAGTAGATGGACGAAATTGAAGACAAAACCATAGTCACCACATATCATACACTTATCACTTATCTTAACCATGCACTTATCACTTATCATCACCATACACTTATCAGTTATCATAACCATACACTTATCACTTATCATCACCATATGATGCGAGAATTATACGGACACAAATTAAACCCTCTTTTTGTCAATTGTAGTATAAGTATAAGTAGGGATCGTTCTGGACCGGGGATTAGGAGGGATTGTTAATCACTTGGATTTGACTCAAAAACGTAAGAACACAATATAAAACACTATACTAGACTCAAAGAATGCAAAACTAAACTTTAAAACACTAAAACAAACCAAAAGACTCAAACATCACCCAAAACACTCAAAACTGCCTTAAAAACACTTTCTGGGCAGTTTTGAGCACTTTGGTGAATTTGGACGAATTTGTGTAATAAATTGAATGAAAACACTTAGAAACATAAACTAAGACACTTTCTAACTAAATTGGACAATAAAGTAAAGGGGGATTGAGTTTTGGACGAATTTAAACTAAATGCACAGATTCTAATTAAAACAGATTGTAAATATGAAATTGATGAAATGGAATGAATGGATGATAGAATAGCTAAGGGGTTCATCTCCATATATGTTACACTTGCATAATAAAATGATTTCCAATTGCATTTCAATAAACCATGACTTCTCAACGCTCCAATTTAATTAGGTCCGCTTAAATTAACTTTCAGATTTCCCTAGATTCATTGGATTGAATGGAATACGCATTACAACCAAATTATTCCTAATCAAAGTCCCTAACTATGGAATACGCATTATAGAGACATTCAACAAAGATCATTAAGTTCAACGGAAATCATAAACATCGACGAGGCATTCGTTACTATGGAATACGCATGAAACTTATGCCAAGAATTCATTTAACGCGATTGTTTATAAGCAACCTCCACTACTTGTGAATATAAGTTCGTAACTATTAGGTGAAACTCACTTATATTCTAGTGTCATATTCATGCATGAAAATTAAGCGCGCATTCTCAATAAACATACATAAATAAGTTATCAATCAAACGGTTAAACAAATTGAATCCACAACTTATGAAACGCAATTAGAAGTAATCAAATCAAAATGCAAGCATAAACATATATTTCGAATCCCCCCCTAGCCGAGGGGGGGTTTAGTTCCCCATAACTTTGAAATCAAAGAAACACCTAAACATTCCAACAACTCAAACTTGAATTGTATGAACGTTTAGGCACTCTTCTCTTCCATTCCTCATACGTACAAAACAAAGATAATTGAATTTAAACATTGAGATCAAAGAAACACCTAAACATTCCAACAACTCAAACTTGAATTGTATGAACGTTTAGGCATTCTTCTCTTCCTCGTTGTTGTATCACAAGGTCTAAGGTGTGTTTTGGGATTGTGTGAAGTGTTTTGGAGGGATGGGGAGTGGTTGGAGTGGTGTTTGGATTAGTAGGGATACTCACGGCACAAGGGGATGATTTCTGGTGGTGTTTTGGATGATTTTCTAAATATGGACGAATTGAATGAATTGAGGTGTAATGCATGCTTATTTATAGGTGAAATGGGGGGAACATGACAGCTAGGAGGGAATGTGGCTGCATGTTTGAATGATTAAAGGATGCATGTGGGTTGGAAATGCATGTGTAAGCATGTGTTGGCTGAATTAAAGAATGTGAGGGAATGATGAAAGGGGAAACATGACAGCTAGGTTGGTTGAATGATTATGAGTGCATGTGGCTGATTTATGAAGGGAATGCATGTGATTTAAAGGGTGGGAGTGCATGTGATTTGGTTGGAATGATTGGAATGCAATCTGAAATGGGAGATGGAATGGCTGAATGTGGTGCAATGATAATGTCTTGTGGCTGAATGGATTAAAGAATGAGAGTGCATGTGGGTGGAAATGCATATGGGTTAAAGAGTGAATGCATGTGCAATGACAGCTAGGTTGAATTAATTAAAGGGATTGCATGTGCAAGGTTTTGGTGTGAATGATTGAATGTGCATGTGGCTGCAAGGTGTGAATGATTATGGGTACATGTGGCTGCAATGGATTAGGAATCCTTCAATTTCGTCCATTCCTTTTGCTCCAAACATAAGCTATCCATTCCAAGTCCAATTTTGCTCCAAAATGCTCCAAAATGCATCTTTTTGCTTCCTTAGCCATATGAACCTAAAAACACACGAAAATGGCTTAAACTACTAAAACAACTATGAATTAACAATATGAATGCACGAAAACAAGCTAAGTAAGTCGCCTAAATATGCTCCTATCACCATACACTTATCACTTATCATAATCATAACCTAGCATTCACTCTTTAATCCACATGCATTCATCATCATTCACCCTAGCTTTAATTCACATGCTTTCCCAACAAATAAAACAGCCAACACATGCACTCCCTTTAATTAATTCAACCTAGCTGTCAAAGCACATGCACATTCACCCTTCATTCCAGCCATTCCACATGCATTTCCAACCCACATGCACCCTTTAATCATTCAACCATGCAGCCACACATTCACCCACATGCATTCCCCCTTTAATCCACATGCTCTCCCATTTCAGATTGCATTCACATTCACTCACCACAAATCAGCCACATGCACTTTGCCTTTCATCATTGCACCACAAATCAGCCACATGCACATTCACCCCTTTCTCTCCCTATAAAACCATGCAATGCATTCATACACAACATTCATTCTTCCATTTCAGAAATTCACCCATTCACACATCAAAACTGCCCTTTGGCCGTGAGTTCCCTATTAATCCAAACACCACCAGAAATTCAGCCATTCCACCACTCCCCAAACCATTCACACCATCAACTTATCCTTAGACCTTGTGCTACAACGAAGAGGAAGAGAAGAGTGCCTAAACGTTCATACAATTCAAGTTTGAGTTGTTGGAATGTTTAGGTGTTTCTTTGATTTCAATGTTTAATTTCAATACTCTTTGTTTTGTACGAATGAGGAATGGAAGAGAAGAGTGCCTAAACGTTCATACAATTCAAGTTTGAGTTGTTGGAATGTTTAGGTGTTTCTTTGATTCTCTTTATTTTGTACGTATGAGGAACTAAACCCCCCCTTGGCTAGGGGGGGATTCAAAATATATGTTTATGCTTGCATTTTGATTTGATTGCTTCTAATTGCGTTTCATAAGTTGTGGATTCAATTTGTTTAACTGTTTGATTGATAACTTATTTATGCATGTTTATTGAGAGTGCACGCTTAATTTTCATGCATGAATATGACGCTAGAATATAAGTGAGTTTCACCTAATAGTCACGAACTTATATTCACAAGTAGTGGAGGTTGCTTATAAACAATCGCGTTAAATGAGTTCTTGGCATAAGTTTCATGCGTATTCCATAGTAACGAATGCCTCGTCGATGTTTATGATTTTCGTTGAACTTAATGATCTTTGTTGAATGTCTCTATCATGCGTATTCCATAGTTAGGGACTTTGATTAGGAATAATTTGGTTGTAATCCGTATTCCATTCAATCCAATGAATCTAAGGAAATCTGAAAGTTAATTTAAGCGGACCTAATTAACTTGGAGCGTTGAGAAGTCATGGTTTATTGAAATGCAATTGGAAATCATTTTATTATGCAAGTGTAACATGTATGGAGATGAACCCCTTAGCTATTCTATCATCCATTCATTCCATTTCATCAATTTCAATATTTACATTCTGTTTTAATTGCAATTTGTTCATTTAATTTAATTTCGTATAAACCTAAATCCCCCTTTACTTTAATGTCAAATTAGTTAGAAATCAATTTAGTTTGTGTTTTTAAGAGTCTTGAGTCAAGTTACAACTTAATTTCGTCCAAATTTGTGTTTATACTCAAAACTGCCCAGAAAGTGGTTTTTAGGCAGATTTGAGTGTAGTTGTGCTGTTTTGAGTCTTTTAGTTTGTTTGAGTGTTTTAAAGTTTAGTTTTGCATTCCTTGAGTCTAGTGTAGTGTTTTATATTGTGTTTTTACGTTTTTGAGTCAAATCCAAGTGATTAACAATCCCTCCTAATCCCCGGTCCAGAACGATCCCTACTTATATATGATGCGAGAATTATACGCACACAAATTAAACCCTCTTTTTGTCAAATTGTAGTATATGTATAAGTAGGGATCGTTCTGGACCGGGGATTAGGAGGGATTGTTAATCACTTGGATTTGACTCAAAAACGTAAAAACGTAATATAAAACACTAAACTAGACTCAAAGAATGGAAAACTAAACTTTAAAACACTAAAACAAACCAAAAGACTCATACAGTACCAAAGGAGTTCACTCTAAGTCGTGCTTCACTATCCTTTAAGAACCAAGGTATGGAACGTCCTATTCTAGGCTAGGTGAGGATAATGTGGCTAACAACGAAAATAGGTTTTGAAAAGGCTCAAGAGGGTTAATCCTACAATACATATGAAAAGGGATAGGCTTTTTGGCTCTGGCTTGACTAACAACTTCATCTTATTGTATGTTATGCAATCAATATCATGCTTTGAATGAAATGGGCATGAGTTCTAGTATTTGGAACTATAATGAAATGCATTCTAAATAGCAACCAAGCAAAGAATGATGAGATCATGCAACGACTTTAGAAAACAAGAAATCATAGATTATACTCTCCAAAGAACGTTATAGGCTCAAGTCTCTCAAGGAAGTAGCGTTAGTTTGAGTTTCTTCCTTCAAGCATGTTACAAAAACTGATTTTATCTTTGTAATTACATGTGAATTCATAAATTATAACCATAACCAAGCATAAACCAAAGCATAAATCAACTTCCAGCCATGTTTACAACATTCTTTAATAGTCATGCAATTAAAAACCAAATCCTCATCATTGTGTTGGAAGGTGACCTAAGACACAAACAAACCCACAAAAACAACTTAAAAACAACTCTTTTTGGGTTTTTCAAAACTATTTTGTAATTTTTTTGTAAATTTTCGGATTTTCTTATCAAAAGACATAAAAACACTTCAAAACACTCTAAAAACACTTAAAAACAGTGTGAAACAACATTAGAAATGATGGGTGATAAAATCCCACGAATTTGCATGAAAAGCACTTTGTTTACCCCCCCACACTTAAATCAAACATTGTCCTCAATGTTTTAAGCATAGAATCACACAAAGAAACACACAAACAGCAAGTAAAACAACTAAATAGGCAGATTAGAAAGAATCAACAAAGAGAAGGGTTTAGGAACGCAAATCTGGAATTGGAGTGCTTTCTAGGTCTTCCTTTGTTGAATGGCATGGGTTGCCTCCCAAGTAGCGCTTTCTTTAACGTCTTGCAGCCGGACGATGCTTCCATTCAAACTTCCCTAGGTCCCACGGCATGGAATTGATCCTTGAATGGAAGGTGATACTTGAAGTGAACCGGCATTGGTTTGAATTCTAGTGTAGGTGCCTGATTCATCAAAATCAGCAAGTTAGTATAAAATGTAATGGAATTTGGAGAAGATGACTTACTTGTTTTGTCCGACAAGAACTCAACGACAAACACCACTCCTTTGAAAGTTTCAGGGATATTGGACTTGGCCAGATTGCATGTGATGGTTATGACTTGTCCAATGTCATCAAATTCAACTTCTTTGGGTTTTGTGGTTTCAAATATGTCCTCTTTGATGCCTTCTACATCTTCTCCAGCCACTACCTTCTCTTGAATCATTCTTCTTGGTGTACAAAGTCCTTTGAAGAATTCAACACCATCTAAAACTTGCTGTGTTGCACCAAGAATTGGAATAGCATTTTGCACCTTTGGGAAGGCTTCCACGATGTCCTTTTTACTCTCTTCTTGGTTGGGAATCAAAAACCTGCTAGGAAAAGGGACATTGGGTGGAATAACATCAGAATAACATGGAATTGGGACGTCCTTACTTGTGGTGGGTGGTTTAGAGGTTTTAGGGGGCTGCGGCAAGGGTTGTTCTACCCTTGCCGTGTGCATGTCTTCTTCCTCCTCCTCAATTAGCAGCTCCTCATCCACTTCTAGGCTATGTTTGGGCATTTTTAGGTCAGCTCCAACCTCCATAGCACTTCCCAAAGTGATAGCATTATGGATTTCAAAATCTTCCTTCGAGTTTTCAATAGTTGAGTTGGAGAGTTCACTTTGCTCTTGAATTTGTTTCATGAACTCCATAATCTGCCCAATGTGCTCCTCCAATTTACCCAACTTCTTGTCTTGATTTTGTCCGTCCTGCGTCAAAGAGGTTAGTAATTGAAAATTTTTATCATTATCTATGGACATACTTGAACTTGATTGGAATTGTTGTGGGGGAGGTTGTGGTTGCTGCATAGGTGTTGTATAGAACTCCTCATATGGTTGCCAATATGCTTCTTGTTGAGCCTCCTTGGCTTGATTTTGTGACCCCTGCACAAAAGAATTTAATTCATTAAGAATTTGATTATAATCTATTGACGAACTTGAATTTGATTGAGCATATTGCATATGAAGTTGAGGTGGCTGCATAGGTCTTGAATAGAACTCCTCATATGGCTGCCAATATGCTTCACGTTGAACTTGTTGAGCTTCCCACCACATAGAGTTTGAATGATCCTTCCAATCTCTTTGTAGACATTGATTGGCTTGAAATCCTTGCCTATATGAAGCACCAAATGTAGGGACACTCTGCATTGTGGTCCGTTCGGCATACGGCGACAATTGAGAAGTAAGATTTGCCAATTGAGCTTGAATGCTAGCAAAATCCATATCTTACTTCTCTAGTACCTAAAATCAAAGAAAGAGAACTAAATCAAATATCAAAAGTAACAACAAACAAAGAAAACAACACTAAGTTAGAAACTAAAACGGAAACAACTAAACCAAAAAGAAAAGAACCAAGGGATTAGCAAAGTTGCTAATCCCCGGCAACGGCGCCAAAAATTTGATGCGAAATATATAAGCACACAAATTAAACCCTCTTTTCGACAATTGTAGTATAGATATAAGTAGGGATCGTTCTAGGCCGGGGATTAGGAGGGATTGCTAATCTAATGAAAATTGACTCAAAGATGTGAAAATATGTTTTAAAACACTTTAAATAGACTCACAAGACTCTTACTAACTTATATGACTCAAAACAAACTTTAAAGACTCAAAACAACCAAAAACAACCAAAAAGACTCAATTTAGACTCTATGACTTAATTTGGACGAAAATACACTTGGTTTTGACTCTAAAGACTCAAAAAGACTCTTTTGGACAGATTTGGAACAAATAAGAAAGGGGGTTTTGATTTTGGACGAATTTAAAAGAAAACAAGTGACTTAAAACTTTAAAACAGATTTTGGACGAAAATAAGAAAAACTAATGGATGATGGGATAGCCAAGGGATACTTCTCCACACATGATACTTTCTAACATAAATTGATTTCCAGTTGCTTTTCCGATAAACCATGAACCTCAACACCCCAGATTAACCGTGACATCACTAATTAACCCTCAGATTCCCCTTAAGTTAGTGGATTGGATGACATCATACGACAACCCAAAGCATTCTTCAAAAAGTCCCCTACATGACATCATAATAGAGATACGGTTAAAGATCATTACGTTCAATGGAAACCATAAGTATTGACAAAGCACTTGTAACTATGACATCATGATACGCATGCTAGGAATTTACTTAACATGATTGTGAAAACAACCTTAACTACTTGTGAATATAAGTTTGTGACGATTATGTGAAACACCCTTATATTCTAGCCCCAAATTCAAGCATGCAAATTAAGTAGGCCTCCCTAATAAACATACAAGAATAAGTTATCCATCAAACGGTTAAGTAAACTGCATTCGCAATTTATGAAATCACAACTGGAATTAATCAAATCATATTATAATTGTAATCATGGTTTCAAAGCATCCCTAGGCTAAAACGAGTTTAGCCTCTCATGTTCATGACAAAACAAAGCAATATAGATTTAAACATTGAAAATAAAAGATAGATTACACCTAGACACGTCCAACACTCCAACTTGAATGTACAAACGCCCAAGGCTTGGTCTTCCTTCTCCTTCTCCTTGCTAGGTCACGGCACAAAGGTCTATGGTGAGTTTGTGGACGATTTTCTGGATTTTGGATGGTTTTAGGTATATATGGAGGTGCGGCAAGGGGTTATGGTGGTGTATGGAGGTTGGGATGGATGTATGGAAGTAGGGGAATGATGGATGGGTGGTTGCAAGGTCACGGCAAGGGTTGATTTCTGAAGGGATGTATGAATGTTGTGTGAAGGGATGGTGGTTATTAAATGGCACGGCAAGGCTGTTTATATAGGCTAGTTTTGGCACACTTAGTGTAGGAAAAGGATTGCCTAATCCCATTGTAAAAAGGTTAACTCAAGGCAGAAATTAAATGGGAATGGGAATAGGAATTTCGGCTAGGAATTAGGGAGTTCTAGAAGGCTAGGTGCGGCACACATGTAGGGATAGGATTAGGTGTTCTAGAAACTGTGTTTAAGGCAGATTTCCTAATCCTAAAGGGCCTAGGACATGTGATATAGGAGTAGGAAAAGGATTGTGATTCCTAAACCTACAAGGAATGGTGATTTGCGGCAATGGTATGGATGAGTCTTCTAGAAACTGAAATAGGTGTTTAAATGTGTAATTGATTCTCCCTAAGTAGCTAGGTTTAGGTCCCAATCTGATTTGGATAGGATAGAATAGGATAATGTTAGAGATAGGATAGGATAGGGTTTCTAGGATAGGATAAGATAAGGTTGGATAAGGTTGGATAAGGTTGGATAAGGTTCCTTGTTTCTTGCTTCTTCCTTATCTTCATTGGAGTAGAACTTCTTCCACCAGATTTGTAGCCTTTCCTAGCTCTTCTAGTCTTCAATTTCGTCCATCCTCATTGCTACATGATTAAGCTATCCAATCCATGCCCAAAAATGCTCCAAATAGCCTCAAAATGCACTTTCTTGCTCCTTTTGCCATTAGGACCTAAAAACACACGAAAATACTTTAAAAGACTGAAATACATAGTAATTAACTCACTAAGTGTAAGGAAACAACACAACTAAGTAGTATAAATATGCTCCTATCATCCACCACTCCTCATCCATTTCCATAATTCCCCAATCCATTCAACACACCAACAACATCCCTTAGACCTTGTGCTACGACGAAGAGGAAGATAAGAGGGCCTAAACGTTCATACAATTCAAGTTTGAGTTGTTGGAATGTTTAGGTGTTTCTTTGATTCTACATCAGTTTTGCTTCAAGGGTTCTTTCTTCTTATTAATTCTATGTTCATTCATGTTTTATATTTTTATGTTAAATCCTTTGCAAACATGAATTGTAACTAATCCTCCTCTAGGGATTCGATGTAGCCTTGCAAAGTTTGCCATGTAGTTAATTCGGAATTCTCATTTAATCTATCTATTTCTTGCTTCATTCTCCGATTTAATTGTGACTTAGTGTGTTGATTTTAATGCTTGATCATCATTTGAATTAACCACAGGTTGTTTAGCCAAGATTAAAGCACACATCATGCATAATCTTGGTAGATATGTGAATGAATGAAGGGAATGTTTTGCAAACATCCTGCCGAGTGTTCCCTTTGGTTTTGTGAAAGTTTCTTGTGCACTACATAGTCTTGATTAGGAACCAAAGTTGCACATCACAATTAGGCTCATAATTAGAGACATTTGATCAAATCCACACATCATATGGCTGATCATATCTAAGTGAAACAAACCCAAGAAATAAGTAGAGGGATGAGTATAATCTGACTTAACAAGCATGGACTTGGCTTAGCAATGGTGAAATCGAATCTCTAGCTTCATCTTCATTGGTACTATCTTATTTTATTAGTTGTTGATTCATTCATCTTGTGTTTACTTCATTTCCTTATGCTTTAATTTACAATCTGTTTGTTTCCAAGTTTCTGTTTTTATTTCAAGTTTCATTCAAAACCAATCCCCCATTTCTTTTAAAGTGTTAGATTAGTTAGAAATACATTTAGTTTGTGTTTGTAAGTGTTTTGATTCATTTTGTTTCCCAAATTCGTCCAAAGTACTCAAGGTGCTCAAAACTGCCCAGAAAGTGATTTTAAGGCAGTTTTGAGTGTTTTGGTGCTGTTTTGAGTTTTTTGGTTTGTTTTAGTGTTTTAAAGTTTAGTTTTGCATTCCTTGAGTCTAGTATAGTGTTTCATATTGTTATTTTACGTTTTTGAGTCAAATCCAAGTGGTTAACAATCCCTCCTAATCCCCGGTCTAGAACGATCCCTACTTATACATATACTACAATTTGACGAAAAGAGGGTTTAATTTGTGTGCGTATAAATTTCGCATCAAATTTTGGCGCCGTTGCCGGGGATTAGAAAATTTGCTAATCCCTTGGATTGTTTTATTTTCGTTTGTTCTTTTAATTTATTCCAGATTCTTAATCTTGTTTTTGTTTCTTGTTTTAGGTACTAGTTGATGACTCGGAGTTCTCATCCGATTCGTGAACATATTCTGGAGTGATTGGGTTCTTCGTCCGGCTGCAAGACGTAAAAGAAAGCGCTACTTGGGAGGCAACCCAATGCACTGAAAAAAAAAAAAAAAATTTCATTTATTAAATAAAATACTAAACATGGAGAAAGGTGGTGCTTCACAAAGGTTGTTTACGTGAAGCCCCACTACGAGGTGTCGAAGCAGAAGGCTTTGAAGCAGAAGGAATCGGAGCGGAAGGCATTGGAGCGGAAGGCATCGAAGCGGAAGGCATCGGAGCGGGAGGCATCGAAGCGGGAGGCATCGGAGCTAGAGCATTCCAGGCCTCAATACTTGGCCAAGCGCTAGATGAGCCAGGAAAAAGGTGCCTCTGGAGGAAAGACGAAAACCTTTGACGGTCACTGTGAATCCGACCTTCAGACTCTTGCAGCTCATCAAGCTTTCTCTTCATGCCCGTCGAATAGTTGTTGGCAAGCACGTGCAAACTTCTATTCTCGTACTTAAGCTGCTGGATCTCCTGCTTGAGACTTTCCACCTCTGCCATCAATGATTCCACCTGACGGGAGCGGGCAAGCAGGCGTTGGCCCATGTTGGACACAGAACTCGCACACTGAACACTAAGTGCGAGGGACTCTTGAACGGCCAACTCATCGGACCGTCCTGACAGCAGCCTACTATCTTTTGGAGTGAGGAGGTTCCTAGCTACTATTGTACCTGTTGTGGCGTCCTGCATCACGGAGTCTTCACCTGTGAGAGGACCGTTAGAAGATAAGAAAGAAGGGCGCCATATGTTACCTTGACGCGGCGCGCCCGTATCACTGCTAAGGCTCAATTCCAAGCTAAGGTTCGATGAGTTTGCCATTTTTCAAAAGTGTTCAAAGAGAAGGGATGGAGTTAAATTTCAAAGGCCCGGAGTCGATTTTCAAGAATGGGAAATCTTCAGAGTGTGTTTGTTGTGGTGATCGATAGCTCAATAAAAAGCCAAGGCGACGCGTCCACCAATTCAAAAAGCCGGAATTTCCGGCGTAAGTTAGGCGACGCTTTCTCGGCTTTTCAGAAAACGCGTTCAACTTTGTCAAAAGATTTCTGACAAAGCTGAAAACACGTGGAGGCCATCATCACAACTACACGTCTTTAGCCGACAAGCGCAAAGTTCGGCGACGCTTTCTCTGCTTTTCAGAAAACGCGTGCAGCTTTGTCAAAAGGAGCCGCATCTGCACTACCACGTGTCGTTCAGAAAGAGACGGGGCGTCGTTCAGAAATCGAAGGGGCGCCTGCTCAGAAATTGAAGAGGCGTCGTTCTGATATCGAAGAGACATTTGTCGACAAGGGTAAAAGAACAGTACCACCATTTGATATTATCTCTATATATGTCGACCTTAGTCTTTTATGGCAAGGCAAACCTGAAGAAAATGCCCAACTCTCCCTCACCTCTGAGGGCGCACTCCCAGCAAAGCCTTTCGAAATACTCAAATCTTTCTTCTTCCCCAAAGATGATACCAGATGCCTGGAGTACAGATGACCCAGGAGGAAACGGCGGATTGAAGTATGCTGATTCATTCACCGCTTCTTCAAAAGCAAAGGTATCTCATATCATCAAGGTCAAAAGCAAAAGTATCTCATATCATGCTCTTTCCCTGTCTTTTTCTTTGTCCTTGTTCTTACTCGCATGGCAAAGTAAAAGAAGCAATCAGCCGGCACTTGGAGTCAGTCTTCCGATCTGGAGCCAACTGCCTGGAATCTATTCCTGATTGCTTACCTAGCGTTGCTCTCGAGTAGTCATCTTCAACGGTTGATACACTTCCAGAGAAGAGACCACTTCTGCAAAGGGGAGTGAGTAAGGCAAGTGAAAATGATACATTGAAGCATGTGGAGACAAACTTAGGCTGAGTTATCCTCTAACCCTTTTCAATACGAATTGGAAAGATTGAACACAGAAACAGACCAAAGGAGTAAGCTCAGACCTTCGGGGGAGACCAAAAGAATTCTGCTGCCCAGTTCAAGAGTAGCACAAAGGAAAATCAATGATGGGCGGAAACCAGTTCGAGAGTAAGCCTGTGGAATCATCAAGATCAAGCCTCAATGCAATCAACAAAGAGAAGATGGAATTTCACTCCATAACCAGATTTGCGTCTCTAAACTCTTCTCTTTGTTAATTACATTTTGCCATGTTTAGTATGTTTAAGTGCTTTTTGTGTGTTTACTTATGTTTTGTGTGAATCTATGCTTAAAACATTGAGGACAATGTTTGATTTAAGTGTGGGGGGGGGGGGGGGGGGGGTAACTAATGTTGTTAATGCAAATTCGTGGGATTTTATCACCCATAACTTCAAATGTTGTTCCTTGCTGTTTTAAGGTGTTTTTAAATTGTTTTAGAGTGTTTTAGTGTGTTTTGTTTTATAACTCCGAAAATCACATAAAAATTTGAAAAAATGTTTTGAAAAGCCTAAAAAGAGTGTGTTGAGTCGTTTTTGTGTGTTTGTGTCTTAGGGTACCTTCCAACACAATGATAAGGATTTGGTTTATAATTGCATGACGGTTAAAAAGAGTTATTAACATAGAGAAAAGTTTGATTTACTCTTGGTATATGCTTGGTTATAATATATGACTTCACATGCAATCATAAAAGAAAAATTCGTTTTTGTAACATGCTTGAAGGAAGGAACTCAAACAAACGCTACAACCCTGTGAGACTCGAGCCATTACCTTCTTTGGAGAGTTATTTTCTATGATTCTTTGTTTTCTAAAGTTGTTACATGATCTCATTATTCCTTGCCTGGTTGCTACTTAGAATGCAATTGTATCATGATAGAACTAAATGCTAGAACTTATATCCGTTTCATTCAAAGCATGATATTGATTGCATAACATACAATAAGATGAAGTTGTTAGTCAAGCCAAAGCCAAAAAGCCTATCCCTTTTCACATGTATTGTAGGATTACCCCTTTTGAGCCTTTTCAACCTTATTTTCTTTGTAAACCCCTTGTTCTTAAAGGATAGTGAAGCATGACTTAGAATGAACTCCTTTTGATCAATATACTGCAGAAAATAAGTGTGGGGGAAGATAATAGGGCACGGCCAAAGAATGAAATAAAGAAAAAAATTGTTGAAAAAAAAAAAAAAAAAAAAAAAAAAAAAAAGAGTTGAAAAATAAGTGAGAATGATCTCACAAGCATTGGTTATTGAAGGAAGGGTCCAAAAGAGTGAATTTGACCCTAGTTGTTGCATGAATCTTCCCTTGTGTTTAAAAGTTGATTTCTGCCATTAAAAGTGAGTTTAAGTGTCAATTTCAATACTTCGCTTCCTATTACTTTAAGAACCTTTGTTTTACTTTACCTTTCTTTGTTAAACCATTACCCTTAGCCCCGTTACAACCCTCAACTTCTATCTTGATGTTATGTATTCAATATGTGGAGTTTGGAATTGATATGAGCTTATGGAATCACTGGTTCTCATTCTAAGTAGTAGCATTCCATTCATGAGATCATATTCATATCATTATCGTAAATCCAGAAAATGCTTTCTTTGTTATAACACATATGTGAGATGCTAGTCTTTCATGTTTACATCAATCTCTCACATATAACTAGTGTAGGGTGTGTAGTCAGAAAATCTGTGTGAAAATAGAGTGCATTCTAGTAAGGAATTGAGGAAATTCTCTAAGGCATGTTACTACATTCGAAATGTGTTTTAAATGCTTAATTGTGAACTAGTATGTGGGGACTATGAGTAAGAATGTACTTAAGTGTAAGGTTTGGCTAAGATCTGTGGGAATAATGATTTCTAACTTGTCATGCGCATTGGAAATCCCTGAGACGATTGTTGGAAGGTGTAGATTGTGTTTTGTTCGTTTTGTTTTGTTTTTGGTTTCTTTTGTTTTGTTTTGCTCGAGGACTAGCAAAAGATAAGTGTGGGGGTATTTGATAGGAGCATATTCATGCGACTTAAAAGGCTTGTTCTCATGCATTTACGTTATGTTTCTTTAGTTATTTTAGTACTTTAAGCTATTTTCGTGTGTTTGTAGGTCCAAAGGGCTAAAGGAGCAAAAAGATGCATTTTGGAGACTTTTGGAGCACTTTTGGGCTAAGGATGGATAGCTTATGCTTGGAGCCAAAGTGTTGGACGAAAGTGAAGACCTAATTGAAGACCAAAGTGTTGGAACCTTGTTCTCTTTAGTTCTAGGACATTTAAACCTTTTCTTTATCCATTGCACATGCATCTCCATAAACCATCAACACATTTTCACCAACAATCTGCCCAAAAGCCGTGCATCATACATGCATTTCCAGCTTCCCCCTCTTGCATTCCCATCACATTCCACATGCACTCCCTTTAAATAATCAACCCACATACACATTCAATCATTCACACCACTCATTGCCGTGGCCTCCCTTTGCATTCACATGCATCTCACTTCATCATTTCAGCCACAAAGCCACTTCACATGCACATCCAACATTCCAGAAAATACCCATGCCGTGCAATCATTCAACACATCATCTTATCCCCTTTACATTTCAGCCACACATTCACCCACATGCACCATTCAAACATACACCACCAGAAATCATCATTGCCGTGGCTCTCCCTCCACATTCCATCAGAAAATCCACTTCATTGCACATGCATTCCCTTCTCTTTTAATTCACATGCATTCATCATCACTCACCAAACTTGCAGCCACATGCATCCTTTAATTCAATTCCAGAAAATCAACAACCCATGCTGTGCACATTCATACACTTTCACATGCATCTTGGCAGCTTTCACACCATCACACATGCATTACCACCTTTGCCGTGGATTCCCATCAGTTTTCCAGCATTTGCACATGCAACCTAGCTGTCATGTTCCCCCCATTTCACCTATAAATACTCATTCATACACTCTTCCATAATCACTCATCCATTGCAGAAATGTAGACCATAAACCACCCTTGCCGTGACTCTCCCTTACAATCCAAACACCATCCTTCCATTTCCACCACTCCTCATCCATTTCCATAATTCCCCAATCCATTCAACACACCAACAACATCCCTTAGACCTTGTGCTACGACGAAGAGGAAGATAAGAGGGCCTAAACGTTCATACAATTCAAGTTTGAGTTGTTGGAATGTTTAGGTGTTTCTTTGATTCTACATCAGTTTTGCTTCAAGGGTTCTTTCTTCTTATTAATTCTATGTTCATTCATGTTTTATATTTTTATGTTAAATCCTTTGCAAACATGAATTGTAACTAATCCTCCTCTAGGGATTCGATGTAGCCTTGCAAAGTTTGCCATGTAGTTAATTCGGAATTCTCATTTAATCTATCTATTTCTTGCTTCATTCTCCGATTTAATTGTGACTTAGTGTGTTGATTTTAATGCTTGATCATCATTTGAATTAACCACAGGTTGTTTAGCCAAGATTAAAGCACACATCATGCATAATCTTGGTAGATATGTGAATGAATGAAGGGAATGTTTTGCAAACATCCTGCCGAGTGTTCCCTTTGGTTTTGTGAAAGTTTCTTGTGCACTACATAGTCTTGATTAGGAACCAAAGTTGCACATCACAATTAGGCTCATAATTAGAGACATTTGATCAAATCCACACATCATATGGCTGATCATATCTAAGTGAAACAAACCCAAGAAATAAGTAGAGGGATGAGTATAATCTGACTTAACAAGCATGGACTTGGCTTAGCAATGGTGAAATCGAATCTCTAGCTTCATCTTCATTGGTACTATCTTATTTATTAGTTGTTGATTCATTCATCTTGTGTTTACTTCATTTCCTTATGCTTTAATTTACAATCTGTTTGTTTCCAAGTTTCTGTTTTTATTTCAAGTTTCATTCAAAACCAATCCCCCATTTCTTTTAAAGTGTTAGATTAGTTAGAAATACATTTATTTTGTGTTTGTAAGTGTTTTGATTCATTTTGTTTCCCAAATTCGTCCAAAGTACTCAAGGTGCTCAAAACTGCCCAGAAAGTGATTTTAAGGCAGTTTTGAGTGTTTTGGTGCTGTTTTGAGTTTTTTGGTTTGTTTTAGTGTTTTAAAGTTTAGTTTTGCATTCCTTGAGTCTAGTATAGTGTTTCATATTGTTATTTTACGTTTTTGAGTCAAATCCAAGTGGTTAACAATCCCTCCTAATCCCCGGTCTAGAACAATCCCTACTTATACATATACTACAATTTGACGAAAAGAGGGTTTAATTTGTGTGCGTATAAATTTCGCATCAGTTATCAATCAAACAGTTAAACGAATTGAAGCCACAACTTATGAAACGCAATTAGAAGTAATCAAATCAAAATGCAAGCATAAACATATATTTCGACTTCCCTCATAACTTTGAAATCAAAGAAACACCTAAACATTCCAACAACTCAAACTTGAATTGTATGAACGTTTAGGCACTCTTCTCTTCCATTCCTCATACGTACAAAACAAAGAGTATTGAAATTCAACATTGAAATCAAAGAAACAACTAAACATTCCAACAACTCAAACTTGAATTGTATGAACGTTTAGGCCCTCTTATCTTTCTCTTCGTTGTAGCACAAGGTCTAAGGATAGTTGATGGTGTGAATGGTTTGGGGAGTGGTGAAAATGGAAGGATGGTGTTTGGATTGTAAGGGAGAGCACGGCACAAGGGAGTTTGATGGTCTACATTCTGAAATGGAAGAGTTTTGTGACTGAAATGTGTATGAATGAGAATGAATGCAATGGATGCTTATTTATAGGTGAAATGGGGGGAACATGACAGCTAGGAGGGAATGTGGCTGCATGTTTGAATTATTAAAGGATACATGTGGGTTGGAATTGCATGTGCAATGAATATGTGGCTGCATGTGCAAGGGGACAATCTGAAAATGCATGTGAAAGCATGTGTTGGCTGCAATGATGAAATGGATGGGAGTGCATGTGGCTTAATTAATTAAAGGGAGTGCATGTGCAATGTTTTAAAGGATGGAATGCATGTGAATATGATGGAAATCTGATGGGAACTCACGGCAATGATGGTGTTTGTTTGAATGATTGCAGATTGTGTGGGTGAGTGATTAGGTTGGAAATGCATGTGAATGCAAGGTGTGAATGATTATGAGTGCATGTGGGTGAATTAAAGGATGGAATGCATGTGAATTAGGTTGGAAATCTGATGGGAACTCACGGCATTGATGGAAATGAATGATTAAATGTGCATGGCTGAAATATGAATGGAATGCATGGAATTAGGCACGGCACAAAAGGAGTTTTCTGTGGTGAATGGGAATGCATGTGAAAATGCATGTGAAAGCATGTGAATTACATGGATGTGGGTGGAAATGTGGCAGCAATGATGAAGTGAATGCATGTGTTGATTTATGAAGATGCATGTGCAATGAAGTGGAATGGATTTACATGGCTAAGGAAAGGTTTAAATGTCCTAAAACTAAAGGGAACAAGGTTCCAACACTTTGGTCTTTAATTAGGTCTTCAATTTCGTCCAACACTTTGGCTCCAAGCATAAGCTATCCATCCTTAGCCCAAAAGTGCTCCAAAAGTCTCCAAAATGCATCTTTTTGCTCCTTTAGCCCTTTGGACCTACAAACACACGAAAATAGCTTAAAGTACTAAAATAACTAAAGAAACATAACGTAAATGCACGAGAACAAGCCATTTAAGTCGCATGAATATGCTCCTATCAAATACCCCCACACTTATCTTTTGCTAGTCCTCGAGCAAAACAAAACAACAAAAGAACACGAAACTAGACAAAACGAACAAAACACCACCTATACCTTCCAACAATCGTCTCAGGGATTTCCAATGCACATGACAAGTTAAAAATCATCATTCCCATAGATTTTAGCCATCTTTACACTTAAGTACATTCTTAATCATAGTCACCACATACTAGTTCACAATTAAGCATTTAAAACCATGTTTTGAATGTAGTAACATGCCTTAGAGAATTTCCTCTATTCCTTACTAGAATGCACTCTATTTTCACACAGATTTTCTTACTACAGACCCTACACTAGTTATATGTGAGAGATTGATGTAAACATGAAAGACTAGTATCTCACATATGTTATAACAAAGAAAGCATTTTCTGGATTTATGATAATGACATGAATATGATCTCATGAATGGAATGCTACTACTTAGAATGAGAACCAGTGATTCCATAAGCTCATATCAATTCCAAACTCCACATTATTGAACACATAACGATCAAGATAGGAGTCAAAGGTTGTAACGGGGCTTGGGGAGTTGGCTAACAATGAAAGGATAGGGAAAACAAACGTTCTTTAAGCAATAGTGAGCAAAGTATTGAATTAGGCTCTAAGAATTCCCTTTAGAACGCAGAAGTCAACTTTGAACACCCAAGGGGAAGTCACACAAAACTTAGGGCCATATTCAAACTTTTTGGGCCCTTTCTTCAACAATCACACTTGTGAGTCCATTCTCACTTATTTTCACTCTTTTTCTTTCTTTTTCTTCTTCTTTTTTCTTTCACAATTTTTTTTTTCTTTTTTTTTTTTCCGTGCCTCCTTTAAGACTTAGGCACATACATACACACAAAAAATCCCTTCCCCCACACTTGTTTTCTGCAATAATGTCACTCAAAAAGAATTCCTTCTAAGTCATGCTCCACTATACTCAAGAACAAGGGTATGGGAAAGTCCTACTCTAAGCTAGGTAAGGGGTGATGTGGTTAACAAAGAAAATAGGCTAAACGAGGCTCAATAGGGTTAAAACTAATATATACGAAATATGGGAAGTAAGGCTATTTGGCTATGGTGGCAACTACACAACTTCACCTTGATATATGTTATGCAATTCAATGTCATGCTTTGAATGAAACGGATATAAGTTCTAGCATTTAGTTCTATCATGATACAATTGCATTCTAAGTAGCAACCAAGCAAGGAATAATGAGATCATGCAACAACTTTAGAAAACAAAGAATCACAGAAAATAACTCTCCAAAGAAGGTAATGGCTTGAGTCTCACAGGGTGGTAGCGTTTGTTTGAGTTCCTTCCTTCAAGCATGTTACAAAAACGAATTTTCTTTTATGATTGCATGTGAAGTCATACATTATAACCATAACCAAGCATATACCAAGAGTAAATCAAACTTTTCTCTATGTTTATAACTCTTTTTAACCGTCATGCAATTACAAACCAAATCCTTATCATTATGTTGGAAGGTACCCTAAGACAAACACACAAAAACGACTCAAAACACTCTTTTTACGCTTTTTAAAACATGTTTTTTCAAATTTTTATGTGATTTTCGGAGTTATAAAAACAAAACATACTAAAACACTCTAAAACAACTTAAAAACACCTTAAAACAGCAAGGAACAACATTTGAAGTTATGGGTGATAAAATCCCACGAATTTGCATCAAATATACTTAGTTACCCCCCCCCCCCCCCCCACACTTAAATCAAACATTGTCCTCAATGTTTTAAGCATAGATTCACACAAAACATAAGTAAACACACAAAAAGCACCTAAACATACTAAACATGGCAGAATGTAATTAACAAAGAGAAGAGTTTAGGGACGCAAATTGATAAGTCACATTTTGCATGCATTTTTATCTTCCTTATTTGGCGTCGTGTGATTGTTTTGGATTAAACTAGTTGCATTTTACATTATTTGGTGTTAGTGTGCAGCCAAGGGTGAATTTGGATCAATGGGAAGGCAAATGAAGTAAAAACATTCCTTTTGGTAGCTGAGCATTATTCCAAACGTGGAAAGGGTTCTTGGGAATTAATTTGAAGTCCAAATATGAGGAATCTAAGACTAATATGGCGGAGGAAATTCAAGAGAAGATGTGATTAGGAAAGTGGTGCATTGGAGGCACATTGGGTGGTTCTAAACAAGGCAAAAACATGCGGACACCTTGTTATTCCACATAACTTGTGCCGTGTATTCCCTTGCCTTGTCCAGCTCCATTTTGCACCAAAAACACCCATTCCCATTAACTAAAACATTCAGCCATATTTCCACCAACAAACACAATCATGTCATGCAAATCCCATGTGGTTCCAAGTCAGATTATGCACTTCTAAAACATCAAAACATGCATTCACATGCATGTCCACAACCTGACCGTGCATTCCATTACCTTTCTCCATTTCATCTTTGCAGAAATCCACATGCATCTTGATTAAATAAACCACACCCCTGCAGATCATGTCCATTCCTTGCATCCGTCATTCCAGAAATCCATTCATCCCATCATTCCATGTGATTCCAGCTCCTCTTTGTCTATGCCGTGCACTTTGATACCCTTTCCAGGGTGTCATTTCAGCCTTTGCAGCCAATACACATGCATGATTCAACTAAAATAGCCAAATGCATGCATACTTCCCTAGTGCCGTGCGTCCATTACCTCAGAAACCCATCAATTCCAGCTCATTTATGCACTTCCATCTCACATGTGCAGATCCAAGATCCAATCTGAATGTTGGCAGCCACATTCCTTCCTATAAAACTAGGCACACTTCACACATCAAAGGCTTCTTCATTCAGTCCATTACACACGCATAACCACTCCATTTCACTCCATCTCTGTCCATTTTGTTCTCCCAAGTGCAGAAACCATTCTACCTTCATTTACACCACACTTGGAGAACCAACACCGAAGGCACTCTTCAAGGAATTCAACATCAGTTTTGCTTCAAGGGTTTCTTCTTATTAATTCTATGTTCATTCATGTTTTATATTTTTATGTCAAATCTTTTGTAAACATGAAGTGTAACTAAGCCCTCCCTGGGGATTCGATGTAGCCTTGCAAAGTTTGCCATGTAATCAAGTTAGAATGCTCAGTTTGTCTATCTATTTCTTGTTTCATTCTCCGTTTTAATTGTGACTTAGTGTGTTGATTTTAATGCTTGATCATCATTTGAATTAACCACAGGTTGTTTAGCCAAGATTAAAGCACACATCATGCATAATCTTGGTGGATATGTGAATGAATGAAGGGAATGTTTTGCAAACATCCTGCCGAGTGTTCCCTTTGGGTTTATGAAAGTTTCTTGTGCACTACATACTCTTGATTAGGAACCAAAGTTGCACATCACAATTAGGTTCATGATTAGAGACATTTGATCAAATCCACACATCATATGGTTGATCATATCCAAGTGAAACAAAGTCAAGAAATAGGTAGATGAATGAGTATAAACTAACCTAACAAACATGGACTTAGTTGAGCAATGGTGAAACCGAATCCCTAGCTTCATTTCCATTGGTACTATCCCATTTTATTAGTTGTTGATTCATTTATTTGTGTTTACTTCATTTTCTTATGCTTTCAAGTTACAACAACAAATCTGCCTATTTTGATTAGTTTGATTCATTTTATAGAGTTCTTGCAAAACAAGTATTTACATAGGTCCAATCAGTCCCTGTGGATTCGACACCCTTGCTTGTGCCATTATACTAAACCTATTCTAGCATTAGGAAGGAATTATACATCAACAAAAAAATGGCGCCGTTGCCGGGGACTGATTTCAGTCCCTTGTAATTGCTTGTTTGCTATTTAAATTTTGTTCTTTTCATTGTAGGTAGATTCTTGATTTTCATTCAAACGTGTGTTATTTTGTTTCAGGTAGTATATGTCAAATAGACTTGTTGAGTTAGGCCAAAGAATTGAACGGTTAAAGGGCCACACTTTGGACAACTTTGTGCCATCAAGTTCCTCCATTATCCGTGAAGAAGAGGAAGAGAATTCACCTAGTTCAACAAGTAAAGGATCTGAGCAATTTAATTGGGAAAGAGAAGAAGTGATGGTGGGCAACGAAGATGAGCTTCGAGCTTTGGAGGACTTTGCTCAACCAATCATACCAAATTCACCTTCATGCATCTTGCTGCCCACAGAAGCTAGAAACTATGATCTTAAATCTTCACATTTCCATATGTTTCCCTCTTTTTATGGCTTACCTAATGAAGACCCTTTAGCTCATATTAAAGAGTTTTACAATGTTGTGAGTGGTTTACCTTTGCAGGGAGTAAGTGAAGCAAATTTGAGGATGAGAGTGTTTCCTTACACCTTGAAAGATAGGGCCAAGAGTTGGTTGATGACTCTAACACCAGGTTCCCTCACCACATGGGATGCCGTGGCTAAGAAGTTCTTGGAGAAGTTCTTTTCCACTCAAAAGACAGCCACATTAAGGGGACAAATCTTCAACTTCAAACAAGATGATGGAGAACCTTTCAATGAGTGTTGGGAGCGCTTTAAAGGCCTTTTGTTGCAATGTCCACACCATGGGTTACCTTTTCACTTACAAATGCAAATTTTCTATGATGGACTAACCCAAACATGTCAATCAACTGTTGATAATGCAGCAGGTGGAGCATTGAAGAAAAAGAATGCCCAAGAGTCATATAACATTTATGAGATGTTGGGGTCTAATGCTCAACACAAAGATTTAAGGGGTAAGAAAGTTGGAGTCTATGAAACAAGCTCTAATCATGATCTTTTGTTGCAGGTAGCTAACCTAGAAAGGAAGATTGAATCCGTGCTCAACATGGTGCCAAAAGCAAATGAAGTGTGTGCCATTTGCAACATACCAAACCACCCTACTCATCAATGTCCATCTAGGGAGGCTTATCCCGAGTATGTTCAAGAGCAAGTGAACCTCATGAATTCTTACAATCAAAGACCAAGGAATGATATGTATTCCAATACATATAACCCGAGTTGGAGAGATCATCCCAACCTTTCATGGAAGAACAACAATCAATTCCAAAATTTCCAACCAAAACCTGCCACTACCCTTGAGGATACGGTTAAGTTGTTAGCCCAAAACACTTTGCAATTCCAACATTCCACAAATAACACTCTCCAACAACATTCGGCAGCCCTAACCAAAATGGAGACACAATTGGGGCAGATTGCAGATGCCTTGAACCAAAGAGAGGTTGGGAAGTTTCCAAGCCAACCCGTGATACTCCAAAAGAACCAAGAGCAAGCCAAAGCAATCACTACACTTAGAAGTGGTAAGGTGATTGATAATAGAGTTGGCAATGAAGTTACTAATGAATATGATCATGTGAATGCAGGTGTTACTCAAGGACCAAATGAGAAACCACATGAGGAACCAAGCCATGTATCTTCCTCATTTGAAGCACCAAATCTTCACAAGGCCGAGAAACCATACACTCCACCAATACCATTCCCTGGAAGACTTGCCAAGAGCAAGCAGGATAAGTCATTCAAGGAAATTTTTGATATACTAAGCAAAGTGAATGTTAACTTACCTTTGCTTGATGTCATTAGGAACATGCCAGCATATGGGAAGTTCTTCAAGGAGTTAAACAGCTACAAAAGGAAGTATGGACCACATGAGAAGGTAGTGGTGTCTGAGAATGTGAGTGCAGTGTTGCAAAGAAAACTTCCACCAAAGCTCAAGGACCCAGGAAGTTTCTCTATCAACATCACCATAGGGGACAAGAAAGTAGAGAAGGCGATGCTTGATTTGGGTGCTAGCATCAACTTAATGCCTTATTCAGTGTACCTTCAACTAGGTTTGGGAGATTTGAAAGCCACCACCATTTCATTACAACTTGCAGACAGATCCGTGAAATATCCAAGAGGTATAGTAGAAGATATTCTAGTTCAAGTTGATAAACTAATCTTGCCTGCAAATTTTGTAGTGTTGGACATGGAAGAAGCTCCTATACATGATCGTGAGTTGCCAATATTGCTTGGGAGACCTTTCATGGCCACGGCCAAGACCATCATTGATGTGCAAAATGGACTCCTCACTATGACAGTGTTAGGAGAGACAGTTCAATTCAAAGTGTTTGAATCTCTTTCTCATCCTTCTTCATCTCTTGATTGTTATGCCATTGATGTGCTTGATTCATTGGTATTCTCTAAGTTCTTGCAGGCACAATCGAATGAACCATTACAAACTATTTTGAGTCAATCTCAAGATGAGTTTGATGAAGAAGATGCACTCATGGAAGAAGTAGCTACCTTGGAAGCATTAGCATTGTATCCTTTGAATGTTTCACCTTTTTTAGAGCCTTTAGAACCATCAATGTCACATCTAACTCCTTCCACTGTTAAGGCACCAAAACTTGAACTTAAACCACTTCCACCACATCTAAAATATGCATATCTAGCTGAATTTGAAACTCTTCCAATTATCATAGCTTCTGATCTCACCCCAAATGAAGAAGATAAACTAATTAGGGTGTTAAAAGAGTTCAAATCAGTTTTTGGTTGGTCTATTGCAGATATCAAGGGAATAAGCCCTACCATGTGCATTCATAGGATTGTTTTGGAGGAAGGGGCAAAGTCAACCTGTGAGCCACAAAGAAGACTCAATCCACACATGAAGGAGGTTGTTAGGAATGAGGTGTTGAAATTGTTAGATGTGGGGATCATATATCCCATTTCTGATAGCAAATGGGTGAGTGCTATTCAGGTGGTGCCTAAGAAGGTGGGAATCACTGTGATGAGGAATGAAAACAATGAGCTTGTGCCCACAAAGCCCACGGCCAGTTGGCGTGTTTGCACCGATTACAGGAAGTTGAATTCTAGCACTAGAAAAGATTACTTTCCTATGCCTTTCATAGATCAAATGCTTGAGAGATTGGCAGGTTACTCACATTATTGTTTTCTGGATGGATACTCAGGTTACAATCAAATTGCAATCGCTCCGGAGGATCAAGAGAAAACAACCTTTACTTGCCCCTTTGGCACATTTGCTTACAGAAAATGCCTTTTGGACTTTGCAATGCTCCAGCAACATTCCAAAGATGCATGTTGGCCATCTTTTCTGACATGGTAGAAAGATTCATTGAGGTATTTATGGATGACTTCTCAGTGTTTGGTTCCTCTTTTGATGAATGTCTTAACCATCTCTCTTTAGTACTTCAAAGATGCCAGGAAACAAATTTGGTTCTCAATTGGGAAAAGTGCCAATTTATGGTGAAACAAGGAATTGTGTTGGGACATGTAATCTCTAGCAAAGGAATGGAGGTGGACAAAGCCAAAATTGACGTCATCACCAATATGGTAGCCCCCACCACTGTGAAGGGAGTAAGAAGTTTTTTGGGCCATGCGGGTTTTTATCGTCGTTTCATTAAGAACTTTTCAATGATCACTCGTCCATTATGCAATCTGTTAGCTAAAGATGTTGTATTTCATTTTGATAAGGCTTGTATGGATGCATTCAATACTTTGAAATATGAACTAACCTCGGCCCCTATTATTATGGCACCAGATTGGTCGTTACCTTTTGAATTAATGTGTTATGCCTCTGACTATGCTATTGGTGCAATTTTAGGGCAAAGGGTGAACAAGCTTCCACATGTGATCTACTATGCAAGCAGGACTCTGCATGATGCCCAACTTAACTATTCCACAACTGAAAAGGAGTTGCTTGCCGTTGTTTTTGCCTTAGAAAAGTTTAGGTCATATCTTGTGGGATCTAAAGTTATTGTGTTTTCTGATCATGCAGCCCTTAGGTACTTGATGACAAAGAAGGATGCTAAACCACGCTTGATTAGATGGATACTCTTACTACAAGAGTTTGACTTGGAAATTCGAGATAAGAAGGGCAGTGATAATGTTGTGGCTGACCATTTGTCCAGGCTTAATGAAAACCATGGAGTTGGACAACCTTTGCCCCTAAATGAATCATTTCCAGATGAACAACTCCTTGTTGTTCAAGAACAAGAACCATGGTATGCGGATTTTGTTAATTATCTTGCTTGTGGTATAATGAGAAATGACCTTTCTTTTCAGGAAAGAAAGAAGTTCCTTGCCATGGTAAAGCACTACGTTTGGGACGAACCATATTTGTTTAAATATTGCCCTGATCAAATCATTAGGAGATGTGTCCCAGAGAGTGAGCAACAAAGCATTCTAACATTTAGCCATACATTGGCATGTGGAGGACATTTTGGTGCCAAAAAGACATCTCTAAAGGTTTTACAATCTGGGTTCTTTTGGCCTACTTTATTCAAAGATGCTTTTGATTTTTGTTCTAAGTGTGATAGGTGCCAGAAAATGGGGAACATTAGCCGAAGAAATGAGATGCCATTGAACAACATTTTGGTGGTGGAGCTCTTTGATGTTTGGGGAATCGATTTTATGGGACCATTTCCATCCTCTTTTGGCTACTTATACATATTAGTGGTAGTGGATTACGTATCCAAATGGGTTGAAGCCATTGCTACAAGAACTAATGATCATAAGGTTGTGTTGAATTTTCTTAAGGATATGATTTTTTGTAGGTTTGGAACCCCAAGAGCTATTATTAGTGATGGTGGCAGCCATTTTTGCAACAAACCCTTTGAATCCTTGATGAAGAAGTACAACATCAACCACAAAGTGGCAACCCCGTACCATCCTCAAACCTCAGGACAAGTGGAAATTAGCAATAAGGGGATCAAGAACATTTTGATGAAGACTGTGAGCCCTACAAAGAAGGATTGGTCATTAAGGTTGAATGATGCACTATGGGCATATAGAACAGCATACAAGACACCCATTGGCATGAGTCCTTATCGCCTTGTGTTTGGGAAAGCTTGTCATTTGCCAATGGAGCTTGAACACCGTGCATATTGGGCCATCAAGAAGTTCAACTTTGATCACAAGGATGCTGGAATAGCAAGGAAACTCCAACTTAATAAGTTGGAAGAACTTAGAAATGAGGCATATGAGAATGCCAAAATCTACAAGGAACGAACTAAGCTCTATCATGACAAGGCCATCCTAAGGAAGGAGTTTCACCAAGGTATGAAAGTACTTTTGTATGACTCACGTTTGAGACTTTTTCCAGGTAAATTGAAGTCTAGGTGGGTGGGACCATTCAAAGTGTTACAAACATTTCCCCACGGAGCTGTGGAGATAGAGAACATGAAGAATGGCACCTCTTTTAAAGTCAATGGGCAGCGATTGAAACCGTACTTGGAGAAAGTGGAGGAAGAGCCAGTGTATCAAGTTGTAGATTTTCTTGAGTTTACAACACCATGAACAAGCTACCATGTCTTGCCTAGACATTAAATAAAGCGCTTGCTAGGAGGCAACCTAGTGTGGTTTGTGTTCTTTCCTTATTTTGTGTTTATGTTATTTCCATTCCATATTCTTTGCCTATTTACTTTGCATACAATTTTAAGCATCGAGGACAATGCTTAGGTTAGGTTTGGGGGTGTGGGATGGAAGGTTTGTGTTTTGTGTTTGTTTTATGTGTTAGTTTTGGTTAAAGGTGTTTTGCTTACTAATATGAATGTATATGAGGGCTATGTTTGAAAACAAACGATTGGGTTGCTATGAAAAAGTGTTGCATCTTGTTGTCATGTATAAAGCTTTAACTCTTGAAATTATGATCATGGAGGTACCATACTCAAATTCTGGAAGAAGAATAGTGGAGACTACCCTAGTGAGTTATTTTGAGCCTAATTGCTTCTTTGAGAGGGTTTAAAGTGTTTCTACTCCTATCTTTTTCTTTCAATTTCACTTTAAATGATCTCATTAATTCTATTTCGTTTGGATGCTAAGAATCATTCTCCTTTGCAGATACCATGTATTTAGTATCATTCATGAATGAACTCAATGAGATGGTGTTAGGCTATGCATGTTTAACTACTAAAAGGCTTAAATCCTACCCATTTGTGTGCTCCATTCACCCTTGTTGCAGCCAAACACTTTAGCCTAACTCTTTCATCACCCACACCATAATCTACCCATTCTAGCCCATTACAAGCCATACCTTATAGTTTGGGGAATACCAATGTGATGAAGACTAAGGGCAGATTGAGTTATAGAGCAAGATTGTGGCGTGTACCGAGGGCACCTATGTTGAAAATGTTTCTTAAAAAAAAAAAAAAAAAAGAGGATCAAAGTGGATACAAATTCCAAATCGCCTCATTATAAAGCATAGGGCCTGGACGCCAAAAACAAAAGAAGACAAATGCCAGTGAAGAGCCTCAAAGACACTTTGGTATGCCCCAAACTCTAGTATTTCATATCAAATCTTTCATAACCTATACCCTAAGCCTTGCATTACAACCTTGAGAAAGACCTAACTGATCATTGAGGATGTATTCATGGGTGATGATAAGTGTGTGTATTTCTATATTCTTAGCATTTGATTCATTTCATGAGATCTACTCAGAAACTGTGCTTCCATTTCAGATTTCATATGTGAGAATTTTGATTCCCTTTACATAATTTCACTCATATATGTTGTTGAGAGACAAAACCTTAAGATCTGAGTGAGAACTTGAGTGGAAGCTGTGAGGAGTAGAGTTGAGGCGAATTCTATCTTAAACATTTGGGTATGGTGACTTTGAAGTTGTAAGATATGGAGAAATATCTTTATACGTTACAATTGATACGATTCTTTGAAGTGGCAATCTTTTGAGTTGAATGAATGACAAAATCTTCATTGGTTCTTATTAGTTTGTTTAAAGCATGTATTAGCCAAATTGTTTGCAGTATTTGTAGATGTTTGTGGGTGTCATCACTGTAAACCCTCAGGAGACACATCTCCTCCAACTAGGGACACCTAGGGGTTCAAAGGCTTGTTGCACATGCTCAGTGCAATCGTTTAGCCAGCGAAAGTGGTTTAGTTAGATGTTTGTGTTTTGTGTGTTTTAGTTTTAAGTTTGCTCGAGGACTAGCAAAAACCAGGTTTGGGGGTATTTGATAAGTCACATTTTGCATGCATTTTTATCTTCCTTATTTGGCGTCGTGTGATTGTTTTGGATTAAACTAGTTGCATTTTACATTATTTGGTGTTAGTGTGCAGTCAAGGGTGAATTTGGATCAATGGGAAGGCAAATGAAGTAAAAACATTCCTTTTGGTAGCTGAGCATTATTCCAAACGTGGAAAGGGTTCTTGGGAATTAATTTGAAGTCCAAATATGAGGAATCTAAGACTAATATGGCGGAGGAAATTCAAGAGAAGATGTGATTAGGAAAGTGGTGCATTGGAGTCACATTGGGTGGTTCTAAACAAGGCAAAAACATGCGGACACCTTGTTATTCCACATAACTTGTGCCGTGTATTCCCTTGCCTTGTCCAGCTCCATTTTGCACCAAAAACACCCATTCCCATTAACTAAAACATTCAGCCATATTTCCACCAACAAACACAATCATGTCATGCAAATCCCATGTGGTTCCAAGTCAGATTATGCACTTCTAAAACATCAAAACATGCATTCATATGCATGTCCACAACCTGACCGTGCATTCCATTACCTTTCTCCATTTCATCTTTGCAGAAATCCACATGCATCTTGATTAAATAAACCACACCCCTGCAGATCATGTCCATTCCTTGCATCCATCATTCCAGAAATCCATTCATCCCATCATTCCATGTGATTCCAGCTCCTCTTTGTCTATGCCGTGCACTTTGATACCCTTTCCAGGGTGTCATTTCAGCCTTTGCAGCCAATACACATGCATGATTCAACTAAAATAGCCAAATGCATGCATACTTCCCTAGTGCCGTGCGTCCACTACCTCAGAAACCCATCAATTCCAGCTCATTTATGCACTTCCATCTCACATGTGCAGATCCAAGATCCAATCTGAATGTTGGCAGCCACATTCCTTCCTATAAAACTAGGCACACTTCACACATCAAAGGCTTCTTCATTCAGTCCATTACACACGCATAACCACTCCATTTCACTCCATCTCTGTCCATTTTGTTCTCCCAAGTGCAGAAACCATTCTACCTTCATTTACACCACACTTGGAGAACCAACACCGAAGGCACTCTTCAAGGAATTCAACATCAGTTTTGCTTCAAGGGTTTCTTCTTATTAATTCTATGTTCATTCATGTTTTATATTTTTATGTCAAATCTTTTGTAAACATGAAGTGTAACTAAGCCCTCCCTAGGGATTCGATGTAGCCTTGCAAAGTTTGCCATGTAATCAAGTTAGAATGCTCAGTTTGTCTATCTATTTCTTGTTTCATTCTCCGTTTTAATTGTGACTTAGTGTGTTGATTTTAATGCTTGATCATCATTTGAATTAACCACAGGTTGTTTAGCCAAGATTAAAGCACACATCATGCATAATCTTGGTGGATATGTGAATGAATGAAGGGAATGTTTTGCAAACATCCTGCCGAGTATTCCCTTTGGGTTTATGAAAGTTTCTTGTGCACTACATACTCTTGATTAGGAACCAAAGTTGCACATCACAATTAGGTTCATGATTAGAGACATTTGATCAAATCCACACATCATATGGTTGATCATATCCAAGTGAAACAAAGTCAAGAAATAGGTAGATGAATGAGTATAAACTAACCTAACAAACATGGACTTAGTTGAGCAATGGTGAAACCGAATCCCTAGCTTCATTTCCATTGGTACTATCCCATTTTATTAGTTGTTGATTCATTTATTTGTGTTTACTTCATTTTCTTATGCTTTCAAGTTACAACAACAAATCTGCCTATTTTGATTAGTTTGATTCATTTTATAGAGTTCTTGCAAAACAAGTATTTACATAGGTCCAATTAGTCCCTGTGGATTCGACACCCTTGCTTGTGCCATTATACTAAACCTATTCTAGCATTAGGAAGGAATTATACATCAACACAAATCTGGTTATGGAGTGTAAATTCCCTCTTCTCCTTGGTGATTGCATTGAGGCTTTGATCTTTGTGATTCCACAGGCTTACTCTTGAACTGGTTTCCTTGGTGATTGCATTGAGGCTTTTATCTTTGTGATTCCACAGGCTTACTCTTGAACTGGTTTCCGCCCATCGTTGATTTTCCTTTGTGCTACTCTTGAACTGGGTAGCAGGATTCTTTTGGTCTTCCCCGAAGGTCTGAGCTTCCTCCTTTTATCTGTTTCTTTGTTCAATCTTTCCAATTCGTATTGAAGAGGGTTAGAGGATAGCTCAGCATATGCAGTTGTTCCTTGTCTCCACATGCTTCAATGTATCATTTTCACTTGCCTTACTTGCTCCGTTGAAGATGACTACTCGAGAGCAACGCTAGGTAAGCAATAAGGAATAGATTCCAGGCAGTTGGCTCCAGATCGGAAGACTGACTCCAAGTGCCGGCTGATTGCTTCTTTTACTTTGCCATGCGAGTAAGAACAAGGACAAAGAAAAAGACAGGGAAAGAGCATGATATGAGATACTTTTGCTTTTGACCTTGATGATATGAGATACCTTTGCTTTTGAAGAAGCGGTGAATGAATCAGCACACTTCAATCCGCCGTTTCCTCCTGGGTCATCTGTACCCCAGGCATCTGGTATCATCTTTGGGGAAGAAGAAAGAATTGAGTAATTCGAAAGGCTTTGCTGGGAGTGCGCCCTCAGAGGTGAGAGAGAGTTGGGCATTTTCTTCAGGTTTGCCTTGCCATAAAAGACGAAGGTTGACATATATAGAGATAATATCAAGTGGTGGTACTGTTCTTTTACCCTTGTCGACAAACGTTTTGATCCCGCAAATCTGGCTTTTTGAAATAGTGGTGCCTCTTCGATTTCTGAGCGACGCCCCTTCGATTTCTGAACGACGCCCCTTCGCTTTCTGAACGACACGTAGTAGTGCGGATGCGGCTCCTTTTGACAAAGCTGGACGCGTTTTCTGAAAAGCAGAGAAAGCGTCGCCGAACTTTGCGTTTGTCGGCTAAAGATGTGTAGTTGCGATGATGGCCTCCACGTGTTGTCTGAAAAGAAGAAATCTTTTGACAAAGTTGAACGTGTCTTCTGAAAAGCCGAGAAAGCTTCGCCTAACTTACGCCGGAAATTCCAGCTTTTTGAATCGGTGGACGCGTCGCCTTGGCTTTTTATAGACCTATCGATCACCACAACAAACACACTCTGAAGATTTCCCATTCTTGAACATCGTCTCTGGCCCTTTGAAATTTTAACTCCATCCACCCCTTCTCTTTGAACACTTTTGAAAAATGGCAAACCCATCGAACCTTAGCTTAGAATTGAGTCTCAGCAGTGATACGGGCGCGCCGCGTCAAGGTAACGTATGGCGCCCTTCTTTCTTATCTTCTAACGGTCCTCTTACAGGTGAAGACTCCGTGATGCAGGACGCCACAACAGCTACAATAGTAGCTAGGAACCTCCTCACTCCAAAAGATAGTAGGCTGCTGTCAGGACGATCCGATGAGTTGGCCGCTCAAGAGTCCCTCGCTCTTAGTGTTCAGTGTGCGAGCTCTGTGTCCAACATGGGCTAACGCCTGCTTGCCCGCTCCCGTCAGGTGGAATCATTGATGGCAGAGGTGGAAAGTCTTAAGCAAGAGATCCAGTAGCTTAAGTACGAGAATAGAAGTTTGCATGTGCTTGCAAATAACTATTCGTCGGGCATGAAGAGGAAGCTTGATGAGCTGCAAGAATCTGAGGGTCGAATTCAAAGTGACCGTCAAAGGTTTGCGGCTTATCTCCAGAGGCACCTTTTTCCTGGGTCGTCCAGTTTTTGGCCAAGTATTGAGGCCTGGAATGCTCTAGCTCCGATGCCTTCCGCTCCGATGCCTTCCGCTCCGACGCCTCGTAGTGGGGCTTCATGTAAACAACCTTTGTGAAGCTCCATCTTTCTCCATGTTTAGTATTTTATTTAATATATAAATTTTATTTTTTTTATTTTTTTTATTTTTTATGAACATGCTTTGTTTTATTCAGTGCATTGGGTTGCCTCCCAAGTAGCGCTTTCTTTTACGTCTTGTAGCCGGACGAAGAACCCAATCACTCCAGGATATGTTCACGAATCGGATGAGAACTCCGAGTCATGAACTAGTACCTAAAACAAGAAACAAAACAAGATTAAGAATCTGGAATAAAATAAAAACAAACGAAAATAAAATAATCCAAGGGATTAGCAAATTTTCTAAGCCCCGGCAACGGCGCCAAAATTTGATGCGAGAATTATACGCACACAAATTAAACCCTCTTTTTGTCAAATTGTAGTATATGTATAAGTAGGGATCGTTCTGGACCGGGGATTAGGAGGGATTGTTAATCACTTGGATTTGACTCAAAAACGTAAAAACGTAATATAAAACACTAAACTAGACTCAAAGAATGTAAAACTAAACTTTAAAACACTAAAACAAACCAAAAGACTCATACAGTACCCAAAGCACTCGAAACTGCCTTAAAAACACTTTCTGGGCAGTTTTGAGCACCTTGAGTACTTTGGACGAATTTGGGAAACAAAATGAATCAAAACACTTATAAACACAAACTAAATGTAATTCTAACTAATCTAACACTTTAAAATAAATGGGGGATTGGTTTTGACGAATTTAAAACTAAAACAGAAACTTGGAAACAAAACAGATTGTACAAACGAAATTGATGGAATAGAATGATGAAAAACGAGTTAGAGGGTTCCTTATCCACACATGAACATAAGCATATAATTTGACTCCTAGTTATGGCTTCAACAAACGATGAATGACAATGCTCCAAGTTAATTAGGTTCGCTTAAACTAACTTTCAGATTTCCCTAGATTCATTGGATTGAATGGGATACGCATTACAACCAAATTATTCCTAATCAAAGTCCCTAACCATGGAATACGCATGATAGAGACATTCAACAAAGATCATTAAGTTCAACGGAAATCATAAACATCGACTAGGCATTCATAACTATGGAATACGCATGTTAATCCAGCCTAGGGTTTACTAAACACAATCGTGACTAGCGATCTTTACTACTCATGAATATAAGTTCATAACGATTAGGTGAAATTCCCTTATATCCTAGCATCAAGTTTAGGTATGCAAATTAAGTGTCGACCCTCAACCCACATACATAAACAAGTTCTTAATCAAAACAGAAAAGTAAACCACATCTAAAGTTCATGAATTCATAACTGGAGTAAATCAAATCATAACCAACATATGTCCATGGTTTCAAATTCACCTCTAACTAAAAAGAAATTAGTTCCACATGTTTAACATAATTGAACAACAAGTTAAATTAAACATGAAAACAGAAACAAGAAAAGAAAGAACAAATTGATGGAAAGTTAGCTACGGGGTTCATCTCCACATATGTTATACTTGCATAATAAAACGATTTCCAATTGCGTTTCAATAAACCATTAATTCTCAACACTCCAAGTTAAGTAGATCCGCTTAAATTAACCTTCAAATCTTCCTAACGTTATTGAATTGGATGATTGCATACGACAACCCAAAACATTCCCCACAAGTCCCCTACATGATTGCATAATAGAGATACAAGCAAGAATCATTACGCTCTATGAAAATTATAAATGTTGACGAGGCATTCGTTACTATGGAATACGCATGAAACTTATGCCAAGAATTCGTTTAACACGATTGTTTATAAGCAACCTCCACTACTTGTGAATATAAGTTCGTAACTATTAGGTGAAACTCACTTATATTCTAGCGTCATATTCATGCATGAAAATTAAGTGTGCACTCTCAATAAACATACATAAATAAGTTATCAATCAAACAGTTAAACGAATTGAAGCCACAACTTATGAAACGCAATTAGAAGTAATCAAATCAAAATGCAAGCATAAACATATATTTCAACTTCCCTCATAACTTTGAAATCAAAGAAACACCTAAACATTCCAACAACTCAAACTTGAATTGTATGAACGTTTAGGCACTCTTCTCTTCCATTCCTCATACGTACAAAACAAAGAGTATTGAAATTAAACATTGAAATCAAAGAAACACCTAAACATTCCAACAACTCAAACTTGAATTGTATGAACGTTTAGGCCCTCTTATCTTTCTCTTTGTTGTAGCACAAGGTCTAAGGATAGTTGATGGTGTGAATGGTTTGGGGAGTGGTGAAAATGGAAGGATGGTGTTTGGATTGTAAGGGAGAGCACGGCACAAGGGAGTTTGATGGTCTACATTCTGAAATGGAAGAGTTTTGTGACTGAAATGTGTATGAATGTGATAGGAGCATTTTTATGCGACTTAATTGGCTTGTTCTTATGCATTTATGTTGTTTTTCCTTAGTTAGTTTAAGTGTTTAAAGTCATTTTCGTGCAATTTCAGGTTTTAGTGTCAAAGTATGCAAAAATAAGAAATTTGGAGCATTCTAGAGCATTTTTGGGCCAAGATTGGATAGTGCAAGCATGGAGGCATGAGGATGGACGAATTTGAAGGCTTGAATTCAGTTAGGGAAATGCAAGGGGGCCTAAAAAAACCTTATTTCTAGAAGGCTTTATCTATTCACACATGGTGCCTAATTTCTAGCTTGTCTCCTAGCCGTCCTAGCTTGTCACTAGCCGTCCTACCTTGTCTACTAGCCGTCCTAGCTTGTCACTAGCCGTCCTACCTTGTCTCCTAGCCGTCACTAGCCGTCCTACCTTGTCTCCTAGCCGTCCTATCTTGTCTCCTACCTTGTCCAAGCTACACACATATATCCTTTAAGTGTTTCATGTATAGAATTTCTGGTACAAAAAACCTTTTGGTTTCAACTAAGTTCAAAACCTTTCCTAGCCCTATAAATAAGCCTTTGCAGCAAGGCACTTGGGGGATGACTCAATCACCCAATTTTCGTCCATTCATCTAGCCACACCACTCTACACATCCTAAAATCCTAGAAACACAATTCCAGCCAAACACTACACCTTGCCGTGCCTATCCTCCATCCAATTCCATAATCCCTGATCCTAAAACACATCCCAACCATCCCATCCACCTTTGTGCCTTAGCAAGGAGAAAGAAGGAAAGACTCTTGGATGCTCAAGCTTCGTCGTTGGTGCATTCTAGGTGTAATTCGTTTTATGATTTCAATGTTTAATTTATTTTCCTTTCATTTTGCTATGAACATGAGTGGCTAAACCCCTATTGGTTAGGGGTGATTTCGAAGCCATAACTATGTGTGCAAGTTGATTTGATAAATTCCAGTTATGAGTTCTTGAATCGTGAATGCAATTGGCTTAACTGTGCGAGTAATAACGTATTTGTGTTTGTTAATTAGGGGTCGACACTTAATTGGCTTGCATGAATATGATGCTAGAATATAAGTTTGTTTCACATAATTGTCACACACTTATATTCACAAGTAATGAAGGTTGCTAGTCACAATCGCGTTAAGTTCAATTCCTAGCATAAGTGTCATGATGTCATAGTCACAAGTGCTTTGTCAATGCTTATAGTTTTCATTGAACGTAATGATCTTTGATTGTATCTTTATTATGATGTCATGTAAGGAACTTTTGAAGAATACTTTGGGTTGTCGTATGATGTCATCCAATTCAATAACACAAGGAAAACTTGAGAATTAACTAGTGATGTCACGGTTAATTTGGGGCATTGTCATTCATAATTCTATGAAGGAATAACTGGAAATCGAGTCATTTGCATACTTGTCATGTGTGGAGAAAGAACCCCTAACTAGTCCATCATCCATTAAAAACCCCAAAAACGTTTCAAAATCAGTTTTACTTTGCAATCTGTTTTCTCAACTTTAATTTCGTCCAAATCAAATCCCCCTTTACTTTGAAGTCTCAATTTAGTTAGAAATTGTTTTGGTTCATGTTTTTAAGTGTTTTGAGTCAAGTTTTCAACCAATTTCGTCCAAATTAGTGTAGGTGCTCAAAACTGCCCAGAAAGTGGTTTTTAGGCAGTTTTGAGTCTTCTAGTTGCTGTTTTGAGTTTTTGTTTTGTTTTAGTGTTTTAACTTTGGTTTTTCATTCTTTGAGTCCAAATTAGTGTTTTTAACTTTGTTTTGGAGTTCTTAGGTCAGTTCTCAAGAGTTTAGCAATCCCTCCTAATCCCCGGTTTTGAACGATCCCTACTTACATACTTTGCTACAATTGTCAGAAGAGGGTTTAATTTGTGTGCTTAATATATATCGCATCAAATTTTTGGCGCCGTTGCCGGGGATTAGCAAATTTGCTAATCCCTTGGATTGCTTTTGTTTCATTTATTTCACTTTGTTTCTGATTTTGTTTTAGTTTCTGACCTATTTTTGTTTCTTGTTTTTTAGGTACTAGTGCATGACGCGGAGTTCTCAAATTGTGCATGCACATATCTTAGACTTTAACGACGATTTTGAACGTGATTTGAGAAGAAAGAGGAGGCATCCCGAACGTAGTGAACCTAGTTCAAGTTCAGAGGCCGAATCTGAGTTTGAAGAAGTGGAAGAAGAAGTTATGGCAGCGGACAATCGGACCATTAAAGAGCTTTCAGCCTCAGGGTTGGCCAATGCCGCACCATTATGCATTCAATACCCCGCGGCTGCCCAAGGCAAGACCGATGAATTCGAGTTGAAGTCAAGCTTGTTGCACCACATTCCTAAATACCATGGGCTTTCCATGGAAGATCCAAACAAGCATCTTAAAGAGTTTGAAGTAGTTTGTTCAAGCATGACTCCCGTCAATGTTGACGGAAGTATTTTGAAGATGAAAGCTTTTCCGTTCTCTTTAATGGATAAAGCTAAGGATTGGTTATACGAGTTGGCTCCTGGCACTGTCACTTCATGGGAGAGTATGAAAAGAGCGTTTTTGGAGAAGTTTTTCCCAACTTCTCGCATCATTCTTCTTCGTAAAAAAATAAGTGGAATTCAACAAGATGAAGGTGAGTCTTTTCCTGCATACTATGAACGTTTTAAATCACTTGTTGCTTCTTGTCCACAGCATCAGATGAAGGAGGAGCTACTTTTGCAATACTTCTACGAGGGCCTCCTACCATTAGAACATCAAATGCTCGATGCCTCGGCAGGTGGAGCATTAGTGGACAAAACACCTATGGCTGCCAAGACCTTGATTTCTAATCGAGCGTTGAACGATCAACAATACGAAGGAGTAGGCCAAAGAGGACCCCCACGGCAACATGTTTATGAGGTAAGTTCTACTTCCAACATTAATTCACAATTGGCTAATCTTACTTCTATTGTGTCTCAGTTGGCCGAGGGCATGAAGATGCAATGACCAATTGTATGTGGCGTATGTTCTATGCATGGACATGCCTCTGAAAAATGTCCACAGTTGATTGAAAATGGTGGATGGGAAAGCGCCAATGCAATTGGGTTTCAAGGCCAAAACCAACCAAGGAACGATCCTTATTCCAACACATATAATCCCGATTGGAGAGACCACCCAAATTTCAAATGGAGGGAGCCCCAACAATCTCAAAACCAAGGAGGCTTTAGGCAACAACCCCCTGGGTTCTTTCCCAAAACCTACGGCCCACCCCAAAATCAAGCCCAATCCGGCCCAAGTGCCTCAGGTACGTCTCTTGAAAATGATGCACTTCTTAAGATACTAACTAAGTTGTCTAATGGGCAGGACGATCAAGCTAAGGCTATGCAAAACCAAGACAAAAGGGTGGATCAATTGGAGAAACAAATGGGGCAAATTGCCGAGTTTATGGGGCAGTTTTGTGAACAAGGAAAGCTCCCTAGTTCCACCGTTCCAAATCCAAAGGGAAGCTTCGAAAGTGCAAAGGCCATAACCTTGAGAAGTGGAAAAGAGATTGGGGCAGATCCTACACCATCACAATCAGGTCCCAAAGGTGATGAAAACTTGCAAATTGAAGAGGAAGAATCAAGCAAACCCATGATAGGAGCATATTCATGCGACTTAAATGGCTTGTTCTCGTGCATTTACGTTATGTTTCTTTAGTTATTTTAGTCCTTTATGCTTCTTTTGTGTGTTTTCAGGTTCTAAGGGCAAAGTATGCAAAAGGATGCCTTTTGGAGCAAATTAGAGATTGGAATGGATATCATATGCTTGGAGCCAAGAGGATGGACGAAATTGAAGGATTCCTCCTCCATTGCAGCCACATGCACATTCAATCATTCACACCAAAACCTTGCACATGCTTTCCCATTTCATTATTCATTCACCTTGCAGCCACTCCACATGCATTTCTAGCTTTTCCTTTGCATTCCCCCTTTAATCAACACATGCATCCACTCACCAAGAAATCATTCATTCCACATGCACCCAAAACACCACCAGAAATCATCATTGCCATTGTTCCTCCATCATTGCACCACAATGCAGCCACATGCACTTGTTCCTCTAACATTTCAGCCACTTGCACTCCCATTCTCTCCCAAAACCGTGCACATGCCTTCTCCTTGCATTTCCAGCCATTCCACATGCTATTTCAGCCACATGCACTCATAATTATTCAACCAACATGTGCACATGCAACCTAGCTGTCATGTTCCCCCCATTTCACCTATAAATACTCATTCATTCACACTCATTCATACACAATTCATTTCACAACAGAAATTAGTCCCTTGGGGCCGTGCCCTTCACAAGTCCATCCATTCCATTCATAAACACTCATCCATTGCAGAAATGTAGACCATAAAACTCCCTTGTGCCGTGCTCTCCCTTACAATCCAAACACCATCCTTCCATATTCCACCACTCCTCTTCCATTCCTCCACCACTCCCCAAACCATTCACACCATCAAACTATCCCTAGACCTTGTGCTACAACGAAGAGGAAGAGAAGAGTGCCTAAACGTTCATACAATTCAAGTTTGAGTTGTTGGAATGTTTAGGTGTTTCTTTGATTTCAATGTTTAATTTCAATGCTCTTTGTTTTGTACGAATGAGGAATGGAAGATAAGAGGGCCTAAACGTTCATACAATTCAAGTTTGAGTTGTTGGAATGTTTAGGTGTTTCTTTGATTCTCTTTGTTTTGTACCATGAGGAACTAAACCCCCCTTGGTTAGGGGGTGATTCGAATATATGTTTATGCTTGCATTTTGATTTGAATACTTCTAATTGCGTTTCATAAGTTGTGGATTCAATTTGTTTAACCGTTTGATTGATAACTTATTTATGTATGTTTATTGAGAATGCGCGCTTAATTTTCATGCATGAATATGACGCTAGAATATAAGTAAGTTTCACCTAATCGTTATGAACTTATATTCACAAGTAGTGGAGGTTGCTTATAAACAATCGCGTTAAACAAATTCTTGGCATAAGTTTCATGCAATCCATAGTAACGAATGCCTCGTCAACACTTATAATTTTCATAGAGCGTAATGATTCTTGCTTGTATCTCTTCTATGCATTCATGTTGAGGACTTGTGGGGAATGTTTTGAATTGTTGTATGCGCTAACCCATCCAATTCAATAACGTTAGGAAGATTTGAAGGTTAATTAGTGCATCACGGTTAACCCGGGGTGTTGAGTTTCATGGTTTATTGAAATGCAATTGGAAATCATTTTATTATGCAAGTATAACATGTATGGAGATGAACCCCTTAGCCATTCTATCATCCATTCATTCCATTCCATCAAATTCGTTTTACAATCTGTTTAGTTTATTAACTTGTTTTGTTATTTCAATTCTCGTCAATTTAAAACCCCCCTTTACTTTCTTGTTCTTTAGTGTTTAGAATTTGTTTAGTTTATATTTTAAAGTGTTTTGATTCAATTTTATTTCCCAATTTCGTCCAAATTCACCAAAGTGCTCAAAACTGCCCAGAAAGTGATTTTAAGGCAGTTTTGAGTGTTTTGGGTGATGTTTGAGTCTTTTGGTTTGTTTTAATGTTTTAAGTGTTTAGTTTTACATTCTTTGAGTTAGTTTAGTGTTTTATATTGTGTTTTTACGTTCTTGAGTCAAGTTATTACTTAATTTCGTCCAAATTTGTGTTTGTGCTCAAATCTGCCCAGAAAGTGGTTTTTAGGCAGATTTGAGTGTGTTTGTGTTGTTTTGAGTCTTTTGGTTTGTCTTAGTGTTTTAAAGTTTAGTTTTGCATTCTTTGAGTCTAGTATAGTGTTTCATATTGTTATTTTACGTTTTTGAGTCAAATCCACGTGGTTAACAATCCCTCCTAATCCCCGGTCTAGAACGATCCCTACTTATACATATACTACAATTTGACGAAAAGAGGGTTTAATTTGTGTGCTTAACTATTTTCGCATCAACCCACGGCAAAGGTGGGAGAGTCTTTGCCGCAAGTTCCTAGTGCCCCAAAACTGTCTAATTCGGCCAAAAAGGGTAAGAATGTGTCAAATTCGGTTTCTACTAATGCTTTTCCTTCGAATGCTCCTTTTCCTAGTAGGTTTATGCAAACAAGGAAGGAAGAAGCTGAAAAGGACATCCTTGAGACATTTAGGAAAGTTCAAGTGAACATACCCTTGTTGGATGCAATCAAGCAAGTCCCTAGATACGCCAAGTTTTTGAAGGAGTTGTGCACCACTAGGAAGAGGATGTCGACCAAGGAAGTGGTAAAAGTAGGTGAGAATGTGTCCGCCATCTTGCAACGCAAACTACCTCCCAAATGCAAAGATCCGGGTAGTTTCACCATTCCTTGTGTCATAGGTAACACTAGATTTGAATCTGCCATGCTTGACTTAGGTTCTTCTATAAATGTTATGCCATATTCCATATATGCATCTATGAACCTAGGAGCATTGAAAAAGGATGGTGTTATCATACAATTGGCCGATAGATCTAATGCCTATCCAAAGGGAGTTTTGGAAGATGTTTTGGTGCAGGTTAATCATTTGATCTTTCCGGCGGATTTCTATGTCCTTGAGATGGATGAATCGGATCATGCACCCTCGCTGCCCATTCTACTTCGAAGGCCATTCATGAAAACGGCCCGGACTAAGATTGACGTGTTTAATGGAACTTTGTCCATGGAATTTGATGGGGAAGTTGTTAATTTCAATCTTTCCGATTCTATTAAGTATCCTAGTGAAGATCATTCATGTTTCTCTATTGATACTGTTGACTCTTTGGCGCAGGGATACCTTGAATATTTGAATGATGATATGCTTGAAAAAGTCATTACAAGTGGTGTAGAAGTCAAAACCAAGGGAGCAACATCCATGCAACCCCACGGCACAAATACACTATCCTATGCCGTGCCTCCTAGTGAGGATTTTCTTGAAGTAGTTGCTGCCCTTGAGTCATCACCAATACATGATGGTAAGTTTCCTAACAAAGAGTCCATTCCCATTTCGACTAACAAGTTGCTTCCATCCATAATTCAGGCACCTATCCTTGAACTCAAACCTTTGCCAAGCCATTTGAAGTACATTTTCTTGGGAAAAAATGAGACATTGCCTGCCATCATATCATCATCCCTCACGGCACAAGAGGAGGAAAAACTCATGCATGTGTTGAAGGAGTACAAATCTGCCCTAGGATGGACATTGGCCGATATCAAAGGTATAAGCCCCACAACTTGTATGCATCACATGTTTCTTGAGGAGGGGACCAAACCAACTAGAGAGGCTCAACGCCGTCTTAACCCTCCAATGATGGAAGTTGTGAAAAAGGAGATAATCAAACTTCTTGATTGTGGAGTCATTTATCCTATCTCCGATAGTCGTTGGGTTTCACCTATCCAATGTGTGCCTAAGAAATCCGGAGTGACGGTTGTGGAGAATGCCGAGAATGAGCTTGTACCCATGAGAATCCAAACCGGTTGGCGTGTATGCATCGATTATAGGAAGATAAATGCCACCACAAGGAAGGACCACTTCCCATTGCCGTTCCTAGATCAAATGTTGGAAAGGTTAGCGGGTCATTCTTTTTATTGCTTTCTTGATGGATATTCAGGTTATAATCAAATTGTCATTGCCCCGGATGATCAAGAAAAGACCACTTTTACTTGTCCCTTTGGAACATTTGCATATCGACGCATGCCATTTGGTTTGTGCAATGCCCCTGCCATGTTTCAAAGGTGTATGGTAAGCATATTTTCTGATTATGTTGAAAGGATTATTGAGATATTCATGGATGACTTTAGTGTTTTTGGTGATTCTTTTGATAAATGCTTGGATAATCTCACTTTAATCTTGAAACGTTGTGTTGAAACAAACCTTGTTTTAAATTGGGAAAAATGTCATTTTATGGTTAAACAAGGTATTGTTTTGGGTCATGTAATCTCTGAAAAAGGAATTGAAGTTGATAAGTCTAAAGTAGATCTTGTACGCTACTTACCCTCTCCTACTTCGGTTAGAGAGGTTCGTTCTTTTCTTGGTCATGCAGGATTCTATAAACGATTTATCAAGGACTTTTCCAAGATTGCACAACCCCTATGCCGCCTCCTCCAAAAAGATGTGTCTTTTGAGTTCAACGAGGCATGCGAGAAGTCATTCAAGCATCTCAAAGAGCTCCTAACCACGGCACCCATCATAACTCCCCCGGATTGGTCCATTCCATTTGAATTGATGTGTGATGCCTCGGATTATGCACTTGGGGCTGTTTTGGGTCAAAGGAAAAATAAACAGTCACATGTTATTTATTATGCTTCCTGCACTTTAAATGATGCTCAATTGAATTATTCTACAACCGAAAAAGAACTCTTGGCGGTTGTATTTGCTTTAGATAAGTTTAGATCATTTCTTATTGGCACTAAAGTAATTGTTTTCACTGACCATGTAGCCTTGAAGTATCTTTTCACCAAAAAGGAGGCCAAACCAAGGCTCATTCGTTGGATGCTCCTACTTCAAGAGTTCGATATTGAAATTAGGGACAAGAAAGGTTGTGAAAACGTGGTGGCTGACCACTTGAGTAGATTGGTGCGTGAAGAAGAATCCCTCCCCATTTCTGAGACGTTTCCGGATGAACAATGATGCGAAAATAGTTAAACACACAAATTAAACCCTATGGATGACAATTGTAGTAAATGAGCAAATAGGGATCGTTCTAGACCGGGGATTAACTAGGGATGCTAATCAATGTGAAATTGACTCAAAAACGTAAGAACACAATATAAAACACTTACTAGACTCAAAGAATGCAAAACTAAACTTTAAAACACTAAAACAAACCAAAAGACTCAAACATCACCCAAAACACTCAAAACTGCCTTAAAAACACTTTCTGGGCAGTTTTGGACACTTTGGTGAATTTGGACGAATTTGTGTAACAAATTGAATCAAAACACTTAAAAACACAAACTAAGACACTTTCTAACTAAGTTGGACACTAAAGTAAAGGGGGATTAAGGTTTTGACGAAATTAAATTAAATAAAACAAGTTAATAAACTAGGCAGATTGTATAAACGGATTTGAGAAACAAGATGATGGATGGATTAGTTAGAGGTCCATTCTCCACACATGACACATTTATATATGAATCGATTCTCCAATTGTTTTTCATTAACTATGATGCTCAACACCCCAAGTTAACCGTGATGCACTAATTAACTCTCAAATTTTCCTTAAGTTATTGAATTGGATGATGCATGCGACAATTCAAATCATTCTCCAATGGTTCTCAACATGAATGCATAGAAGAGATACAATGAGAGATCATTATGCTCTATGAAAATTATAAGTGTTGACGAGGCAATTGTAACTATGAATGCATGATACTTTTACCAAGAATTCAATTAACGCGGTTGTGACTAGCAACCTTCACTACTCATGTTTATAAACTTGTGACGATTAGGTGAAACTCGTTTATAAACTAGCATCGAGTTTATGCATGAAGACTAAGTATGCATCCCTAATCAACATACAAAAACAAGTCTTTAATAAACATGATAATTGAATTGCAATCACAAATTAACAAATCACAATTGGAAGAAATCAATTCATATTTCAAACATGTTCATGGCTTCAAACTTTCCCCTAACTAATTAGGGGTTTAGCCACTCATGATTACAACAAACTTAGAGAGTAATAACAAAGTAAACATTGAAAACAAGAATCGAAGTACACCTAAAAATTCCAACAACTCAATCTTGAATTGTATGAACGTTTAGGCCTCTTCTCCTCTAGTTGCTGCGGCACAAGGGGTTTTGGTGAGTTTTGGGGGTTATGGATGATGTAGAAGGATGTGTTTAGGGTAGGGATGGATGTAGGGGAAGGTAAGGAGTGTTTTTGGGCAGAAAATATGAAGAATGGTGAAGTATGGTAGTGCTAGAGAGAGGGGAGGAATTTCTGGCGTGAATGAATGTGTATGAGAGATGGTTCTCTGAAATGGAAGAGTGTGTGGTTTGTGGCTGCAATGCATGCTTATTTATAGGTGAAATGGGGGGAACATGATGACTAGGAATTAGGTGGAAAGCTGAAATGGTGATGGGAGATGCATGTGCTTTGACAGAAAATAAAAGGGAATGCTGGAAATCTGGAATGGGAACTCACGGCATGGTTGTTTTCTGGTGGTGAATGGGTTTATGTTTGAATGGTGCATGTGCACGGTTTTGGTGTGTAGAAAGGGGTGAATGTGGTGCAATGATAATGTCTTGTGGCTGAATGGATTAAAGAATGGGAGTGCATGTGAAGTGGCTGATTAGAATCTAGGGTGCATGTGGATTGATTATTTAAAGGGAGTGCATGTGGAATAAAGGTTGGAATGAACATGAAATGCACGGTTTTGAGAGATGATTATGGATGCATGTGTTGAATGATTATGGGTGTATGTGGGTGGAAATGCATGTGGGAATGCATGTGATTTGGCTGAAATGAAAGGTAGTGGGAAGTGCATGTAAGCCACGGCAAGGAATGCATTTTCTGAATGAATGAAGGCAGGTTATGTGGAAGGGCTTGAACAAAGGTAGAAGCATGGCACAAAGGTGAATGGGTGATGTGTGAATGTGGTTGAATGATTAAAGTGTAAATGATTAATGAATGGTTCTTTGTTGATGGTGGAAATCTGAAATGATGAAGTGGAATGTGCATGTGGCTGCAATGATGGTGTTTTGCACGGCAATGATGGAGAAAGAATGTGTGGATGCATGGTTGTGTTGGTGATGAATGTGAACTCTTTGTTCTTCATTTTCATTCCTTTGGTCTTCAATTTCGTCCATCTACTTGGCTTTAAGCATATGCAATCCATTCCAATCTCTAATTTGCTCCAAAAGGCTCCGAAAGGCATCCTTTTGCATCCTTAGCCATATGAACCTATAAACACACGAAAATGCCTTTAAACACTAAATTAAGTAAGAAAACACAACATAAATGCATAAGAACTAGCTAACTAAGGCGCATAAATATACTAGTTATATGTGAGAAGATTGATGTAAATATGAAAACGAATGCTCACATATACGTATAACAAAGAACGCAATTTATGGAGTTAATAAGCATGTTTAGAAATGATCTCATGAATGGAATGCTACTACTTAGATGCGAGAACCAATGACCATATGCTCATACCAAATTCAAACTCCACAAATTGAAACACATAACACTCAAGAATGAAGTCAAGGGTTCTAACGGGGCTTGGGGTAGTGGTTAACAAAGAAAAGATAAGGAGAAAAAGCGTTCTTCAAGTAATAGTAAGCAAAGTAGTGTACTTAAGACTTAGAATTCATTTAGATTGCAGAAATTAACTTTAAAACACAAGGGGAAGACTTAGACAACTCCTTAGGGCCGAATTCATTGTTTTGGACCCTTACTTCAACAAACAATACTTTGGAATTCTTTTTCACAACTTTTCAACTCTTTTTCATACTTTTCACACCTTTTTTTTCTTTTTTCTTTTTCTTTTCTTTCATGCCGTGCCTATGGCACACAAATTCTCACACAAGAACACTTCCCCCACACTTGTTTTCTGCCAACATAAATCGAAAGAAATTCAATTTGAATCATGCTTTACTAAGCTTTAAGAACAAGGGTGTGGATGGTCCTAATCTAGGCTAGGTGAGGATAATGTGGGTTAACTTAAACATAAAATGACATGGGATACACGGCAATATGGCTAAGGTGGTGGTCACTACACAACTTCATCTTGAATCTGTGTTATGCAAATCAATAACATGCTTTGAATGAAATGGGCATGAGTTCTAGCATTTGGAACTAAATGATGAAACGCCTCTAAGTAGTAACCAAGCAAAGAATAATGAGATCATGCAACGACTTAGAAAACAAAAATGCACAGATTCTAACTCTCCAAATAAACGTTTAGGCTCAAGTCTCACAAGGTTGTAGCGTTAATTTGAGTTCCTTCCTTCAAGCATGTTACAAAAACTGATTTTTTTATTTTATTTTTTATGATTGCATGTGAAGTCATAAGTTATAACCACAACCAAGCATACACAAAGAGTAAATCAAACTTTCATCCATGTTAATCACTCTCTTTAACAGCCATGTAATTACAAACCGAATCCTCATCATTGTGTTGGAAGGTACCCTAAAACAAAAACAAACACACAAAAACACTTTGAAAACAACTCTTTTTGGGTTTTTAAAACAAATTTTTCAAATTTTTATGTGATTTTCGGATTTTTACTTCAAAACACACTAAAACACACCAAAACTGCTTAAAAACACTTAAAAACAGCAAGGAACAAGTCTATAAGTAAAGGGTGATAAAATACCATGAATTTGCATCAAAAACACTTAGTTACCCCCCCACACTTAAATCAAACATTGTCCTCAATGTTTCAAGCATAAAATCACACAAAACACAAAGAAACACACAAACAGCAAGTAAAACAACTAAATAGGCAGATTCGAAATAAACAACAAAGTGAAGGGTTTAGGAACGCAAATCTGGAATTGGAGTGATTCCTTGAGCTTCCTTTGTTGAATTGCATGGGTTGCCTCCCAAGTAGCGCTTTCTTTAACGTCTTGCAGCCGGACGAAGACACGTTCATGCTCCATTAGAGCCCACGGCATGGAGTGGGATCTCCTCCATGACATGCTCCACAAAGTTCTCATAGTATGGCTTCAATCTATGTCCGTTCACCTTGAACTCGTGGCCACTTTTTAAGCTTTGGACTTGGACTGCACCATGAGGAAAAACATTAGTAACAACAAGAGGTCCAATCCATTTAGAACGTAACTTACCAGGGAATAACCGAAGTCTTGAATCAAAAAGCAACACTTTCTGCCCCTTGGAGAACGTTTTGGTACGAAGCATCTTATCATGATAAGCCTTCGTCTTGTCCTTGTAGATGCGAGCATTCTCGTAAGCCTCGTTCCTAATCTCCTCAAGTTCATCTAATTGGAGCTTCTTATGAACTCCAGCAGCGTCTATGTCCAAATTGAAGGTTTTCACAGCCCAATGTGCCTTGTGCTCTAACTCAACGGGCAAATGACATGGCTTACCGTATATAAGCCGAAAAGGTGACATGCCAAGGGGAGTTTTGTAAGCCGTACGATAGGCCCACAATGCATCGTCCAAGCGCAAACTCCAATCTCTTCTTGAGGGTCCCACGGTTTTCTCTAGGACTTGTTTGATCTCCCTATTTGAAACCTCCGCTTGCCCATTAGTTTGAGGGTGATAAGGTGTGGAAACCTTATGAGTAACGTTGTACTTCTTGAGCAAAGCTTCAATGGTGCGGTTACGAAAGTGAGAACCCCCATCACTAATTAAAACTCGTGGCATCCCAAACCTAGCAAAAATATTAGATTTCACAAAATCTGCAACAACCTTAGAATCGTTAGTACGGGTGGCTTTGGCTTCCACCCATTTGGAAACATAATCGACAGCTAGCAAGATATAAGTGAAACCAAAAGATGGAGGGAAGGGGCCCATGAAATCAATACCCCACACATCAAAAATTTCCACAAATGAGAGAGATTGTTGTGGCATTTGGTCCTTAGGCCCTATGTTACCTGTTCTTTGACACTTATCGCATGTTAAACAAAACATTTTAGCATCTTTAAAGAGATTAGGCCAATAAAATCCAGATTGTAACACCTTTAGGGCTGTCCTTAGGGTGCCAAAATGTCCCCCACATGCGTAAGTATGGCAGAATGTAAGAATGGAATTAAATTCAGATTCGGGCACACATCTACGCACAATCTGATCTGGGCAGAATTTCCATAAATATGGATCATCCCAAACATAAAAACGTGCATCATGAACAAGTTTATCACGTTGGAACTTGTTTAGGGTACTAGGAACTTGCTTAGACACCAAGAAATTGACCAAATCGGCATACCAAGGGGTTCTTACCTCAATGGACAGAAGTTGCTCATCCGGAAACGTTTCTAAAATGGGGGTGGACTCTTCCTCACGCACCATTCTACTTAGGTGGTCAGCCACCACGTTTTCACACCCTTTCTTGTCTCGGATTTCAAGATCGAACTCTTGAAGTAGGAGCATCCAACGAATGAGTCTTGGCTTAGCCTCCTTTTTGGTGAGAAGATACTTCAAGGCTGCATGGTCAGTGAAAACAATTACTTTAGTACCAAGAAGATATGATCTAAACTTATCTAAAGCAAATACAACCGCCAAGAGTTCTTTTTCGGTTGTAGAATAATTCAATTGAGCATCATTTAAAGTGCGGGAAGCATAATAAATAACATGTGACTGTTTATTTTTCCTTTGACCCAAAACAGCCCCAAGTGCATAATCCGAGGCATCACACATCAATTCAAATGGAATGGACCAATCCGGGGGAGTTATGATGGGTGCCGTGGTTAGGAGCTCTTTGAGATGCTTGAATGACTTCTCGCATGCCTCGTTGAACTCAAAAGACACATCTTTTTGGAGGAGGCGGCATAGGGGTTGTGCAATCTTGGAAAAGTCCTTGATAAATCGTCTATAGAATCCTGCATGACCAAGAAAAGAACGAACCTCTCTAACCGAAGTAGGAGAGGGTAAGTAGCGTACAAGATCTACTTTAGACTTATCAACTTCAATTCCTTTTTCAGAGATTATATGACCCAAAACAATACCTTGTTTAACCATAAAGTGACATTTTTCCCAATTTAAAACAAGATTTGTTTCAACACAACGTTTCAAGATTAAAGTGAGATTATCCAAACAATGATCAAATGAATCACCAAAAACACTAAAGTCATCCATGAATATCTCAATAATCTTCTCAACATAATCAGAAAATATGCTTACCATACACCTTTGAAACGTGGCAGGAGCATTACACAAGCCAAATGGCATGCGTCGATATGCAAACGTTCCAAAGGGACAAGTAAAAGTGGTCTTTTCTTGATCATCCGGAGCAATGACAATTTGGTTATAACCGGAATAACCATCAAGAAAACAATAAAAGGAATGACCTGCTAACCTTTCCAACATTTGATCTAGGAACGGCAATGGGAAGTGGTCCTTCCTTGTGGTGGAATTTATCTTCCTATAATCAATGCATACCCGCCAACCGGTTTGAATTCTCATAGGCACAAGCTCATTCTCGGAATTCTCCACAACCGTTACCCCAGATTTCTTAGGCACACATTGGATAGGTGAAACCCAACGACTATCGGAGATAGGATAAATAATTCCACAATCTAGAAGTTTAATTATCTCCTTTTTCACAACTTCCATCATCGGAGGGTTAAGACGGCGTTGAGCCTCTCTAGTTGGTTTGGCCCCCTCCTCAAGAAATATGTGATGCATACAAGTTGTAGGGCTTATACCTTTAATATCGGCCAATGTCCAACCTAGGGCAGATTTGTACTCCTTCAATACACGAACTAATTTCTCCTCCTCTTGTGCCGTGAGGGAGGAAGAGATGATGGCAGGTAGTGTCTCGTTTTCCCCCAAGAAAATGTACTTCAAATGACTTGGTAAAGGTTTGAGTTCAAGAATAGGTCCCTGAATTATGGATGGAAGCAATTTGTTAGTCGAAATGGGAATGGACTCACGGTTAGGAAACTTTCCCTCATGTTTAGGTAATGACTCAAGGGCAGCAACTACTTCAAGGAATTCCTCACTAGGAGGCACGGCATAGGGTAGTTCAAGTGTGCCGTGGGTTTGCATATAGCTTGCCTCCTTGGTTTTGACTTCTACACCTCTTGTAATGACCTTTTCAAGTGCATCGTCATTCAAATCTTCAAGATATCCCTGCGCCAAAGAGTCAACAATATCAATAGAGAAACATGAATGATCTTCACTAGGATACTTAATGGAATCAGAAAGATTGAAATTAACCACTTCCCCATCAAATTCCATGGACAAAGTTCCATTAAACACGTCAATCTTAGTCCGGGCCGTCTTCATGAATGGCCTTCCAAGTAGAATGGGCAGCGAGGGTGCATGATCCGATTCATCCATCTCAAGAACATAGAAATCCGCCGGAAAGATCAAATGATTAACCTGCACTAAAACATCTTCCAAAACTCCTTTTGGATAAGCATTAGATCTATCGGCCAATTGTATGATAACACCATCATTTTTCAACACTCCTAGGTTCATAGATGCATAAATGGAATATGGCATAACATTTATAGAAGCACCTAAATCAAGCATGGCAAATTCAAATCTAGTGTTACCAATGACACAAGGAATGGTAAAACTACCCGGATCTTTGCATTTGGGAGGTAGTTTGCGTTGCAAGATGGCGGACACATTCTCACCTACCTTCACCACTTCCTTGGTCGAAATCCTCTTCCTAGTGATGCAAAGCTCTTTTAAGAACTTGGCATACTTAGGGACTTGCTTGATTGCATCAAGGAGCGGAATGTTGACTTGAACTTTCCTAAAGGTTTCCAAAATGTCCTTTTCACTCTCCTCCTTCTTTGATTGCCTAAACCTGCTAGGAAAGGGCACGTTTAGTGGAATAGAACTTGACAAAGTCGAATTTGGACTTACCTTAGGCATGTTGGACGGTTTTGGCACAATAGGGGGCTGCGGCAAAGATTCTTTCACCCTTGCCGTGGCCTTTATTCCTTGTTCCTCCTCTTCTTGCAGCAACACGTCCTCTTCTTGACTTGTTTTGGACGTGCTTGGGGTGGTTCCGACCTCCTTACCACTTCTCAACATGATTGCCTTGGCAGATTCGAATCCTCCCCTTGGATTGACAATGGTTGAGCTAGGGAGCTTGCCTTTGTCTCGGAATTGTCCTACAAATTCCGCAATCTGCCCAATTTGTTTCTCCAAGTGATCCACCCTTTTGTCTTGGTTTTGCATGGCTTTGGTTTGATCCTCTTGCCCCTGAGACAAATTGGTAAGTAATTTGAGAAGTGTTTCATTTCCCAACGACGTACCTTGATTGTTTTGGGCAGGTTGTGCTTGGTTTGGATTGGGGCCGAATGGCTTGGTGTAGAACCCCGGGGGTTGTTGTCTAAAGCCTCCTTGTTGTTGAGGTTGTTGAGGTTCCCTCCACTTGAAGTTTGGATGGTCTCTCCAACCCGGATTGTATGTGTTGGAATATGGATCATTCCTTGGTTGATTGTGGCTCGGAAATCCAATAGCATTTGCACTCTCCCATCCCCCATTCTCAATCAATTGTGGGCATTTTTCCGAAGGGTGTCCTTGGATAGAACATACACCACATACAATCGGTCCTTGTATCTTCATTCCTTCGGCCATCTGAGACACAATAGAAGTAAGATTAGCTAATTGAGTTTGAAGGTCGGATTGAGAACTTACCTCATTCACTTGTTGCCGTGGGGGGTCCCTTTGCCCAAGTCCTTCATATTGTTGTGCATTTAGAGCACGGTTTGCGATTAGGGTCTTGGCTGCCATAGGAGTTTTGTCCACCAATGCACCTCCCGCCGAAGCATCGAGCATTTGCCTTTCAATGGGAAGAAGGCTGATGCGTGATTTACACGCACACAAATTAAACCCTCTTTTCGTCAAATTGTAGTATATGTATAAGTAGGGATCGTTCTAGACCGGGGATTAGGAGGGATTGTTAACCACTTGGATTTGACTCAAAAACGTAAAATAACAATATGAAATACTAACTTAGACTCAAAGAATGCAAAACTAAGCTTTAAAACACTAAGACAAACCAAAAGACTCAAAACAACACAAACACACTCAAATCTGCCTAAAAACCACTTTCTGGGCAGATTTGAGCACAAACACAAATTTGGACGAAATTAAGTAATAACTTGACTCAAGAACGTAAAAACACAATATAAAACACTAAACTAACTCAAAGAATGTAAAACTAATCACTTAAAACATTAAAACAAACCAAAAGACTCAAACATCACCCAAAACACTCAAAACTGCCTTAAAATCACTTTCTGGGCAGTTTTGAGCACTTTGGTGAATTTGGACGAAATTGGGAAATAAAATGAATCAAAACACTCATAAACACAAACTAAAACACTTTCTAACTAAATTGGACATTAAAGTAAAGGGGGATTTAGATTTATACGAAAATTAACTAAAATGCACAGATTCAAATTAAAGCAAAATGTAAATGTGAATGTGTGATAGAATTTGAATGGAATGAAGGCTAGCTAAGGGGTTCATCTCCATACATGTTATACTTGCATAATAAAATGATTTCCAATTGCATTTCAATAAACCATGAAACTCAACACCCCGGGTTAACCGTGATGCACTAATTAACCTTCAAATATTCCTAACGTTATTGAATTGGATGGGTTAGCGCATACAACAATTCAAAACATTCCCCACAAGTCCCCTACATGATTGCATAATAGAGATACAAGCAAGAATCATTACGCTCTATGAAAATTATAAGTGTTGACGAGGCATTCGTTACTATGGATTGCATGAAACTTATGCCAAGAATTCATTTAACGCGATTGTTTATAAGCAACCTCCACTACTTGTGAATATAAGTTCATAACTATTAGGTGAAACTCACTTATATTCTAGCGTCATATTCATGCATGAAAATTAAGCGTGCACTCTCAATAAACATACATAAATAAGTTATCAATCAAACGGTTAAACAAATTGAATCCACAACTTATAAAACGCAATTAGAAGTATTCAAATCAAAATGCAAGCATAAACATATATTCGAATCACCCCCTAACCAAGGGGGTTTAGTTCCTCATGGTACAAAACAAAGAGAATCAAAGAAACACCTAAACATTCCAACAACTCAAACTTGAATTGTATGAACGTTTAGGCCCTCTTATCTTCCATTCCTCATTCGTACAAAACAAAGAGTATTGAAATTAAACATTGAAATCAAAGAAACACCTAAACATTCCAACAACTCAAACTTGAATTGTATGAACGTTTAGGCACTCTTCTCTTCCTCTTCGTTGTAGCACAAGGTCTAAGGATAGTTTGATGGTGTGAATGGTTTGGGTAGTGGTGGAGGAATGGAAGGATGGTGTTTTGGTGGCTGCAATGAGGGTGTGGAGAGGTTTTGACGAATTTCTGGAATATGGAAGAGTGTATTAATGAAATGTGTATGCAATGGATGCTTATTTATAGGTGAAATGGGGGGAACATGACAGCTAGGAGGGAATGTGGCTGCATGTTTGAATGATTAAAGGATGCATGTGGGTTGGAATTGCATGTGCAATGAATATGTGGCTGCATGTGCAAGGGGACAATCTGAAAATGCATGTGAAAGCATGTGTTGGCTGCAATGATGAAATGGATGGGAGTGCATGTGGCTTAATTAATTAAAGGGAGTGCATGTGCAATGTTTTAAAGGATGGAATGCATGTGAATATGATGGAAATCTGATGGGAGATGGAATGGGATGTTTTGCATGTGAATTAAAGAGTAAATGCATGTGAATTAAAGAGTGAATGCATGTGCAATGACAGCTAGGTTGAATATGCATGTGGAATGGCTGATTTATTTGAAGATGCATGTGCAATGAAGTGGAATGACAGCTAGGTTATGATGATGAATGCATGTGGCTGATTTAATTGAATAGGAAAGCATGTGGATTTAATGGTTTAAAGGGTGAATGCATGTGGATGCATGTGTTGATGAATGAGATTAGGAAAGGTTTAAATGTCCTAAAACTAAAGGGAACAAGGTTCCAACACTTTGGTCTTCAATTAGGTCTTCAATTTCGTCCAACACTTTGGCTCCAAGCATAAGCTATCCATCCTTAGTCCAAAAGTGCTCCAAAAGTCTCCAAAATCCATCTTTTTGCTCCTTTAGCCCTTTGGACCTACAAACACACGAAAATAGCTTAAAGTACTAAAATAACTAAAGAAACATAACGTAAATGCACGAGAACAAGCCATTTAAGTCGCATGAATATGCTCCTATCAAATACCCCCACACTTATCTTTTGCTAGTCCTCGAGCAAAACAAAACAAAAGAAACCAAAAACAAAACAAAACGAACAAAACACAACCTATACCTTCCAACAATCGTCTCAGGGATTTCCAATGCACATGACAAGTTAAAAATCATTATTCCCACAGATTTTAGCCATCTTTACACTTAAGTACATTTTTAATCATAGTCACCACATACTAGTTCACAATTAAGCATTTAAAACCATGTTTTGAATGTAGTAACATGCCTTAGAGAATTCCCTCAATTCCTTACTAGATGTACTCTCGTTTTTCACACAGATTTTCTAACTTCACACCCTACACTAGTTATATGTGAGAAGATTGATGTAAACATGAAAACGAACACTCACATATATGTATCATAAAGAGAGCAATTTCTGGAGTTAATAAGCATGTTTAGGTATGATCTCATGAATGGAATGCTACTACTTAGAAGCGAGAACCAGTGACACCATAAGCTTATACCAAGTTCAAACTCCACAAATTGAAACACATAACAATCAAGATAGAAGTCAAAGGGTTGTAACGAGGCTAGGCAATTGGCTAACAATGAAAGGTGAAGGATAAGCAAACATTCTTAAAGCAATAGTGAGCAAAGTATTGAATTAGGTACTTAGAATTCCCTTTAGAACGCATAAGTCAACTTTGAACACCCAAGGGGAAGTCACAAAACTTCGGGCCATATTCAACTTTTTGGGCCCTTTCTTCAACAATCACACTTGTGAGTCCATTCTCACTTATTTTCACTCTTTTTCTTTCTTTTCTTCTTCTTTTTCTCACATTTTTTTTTTCTTTTTCCCGTGCCTCCTTTAAGACTTAGGCACATACATACACACAAAAATCCCTTCCCCCACACTTATTTTCTGCAACATATTAATCAAAAGGAATTCATTATCCGTCATGCTTACTATGCTTCAAGAACAAGGGTATGGATGGTCCTAATCTAGGCTAGGTGAGGGGTGATGTGGGTTAACAAAGAACATGGGCTAAACAAGGCTCAACGGGGTTAAAACTTACAACATATACGAAATATGGGAAGTAAGGCTATTTGGCTATGGTGGCAACTACACAACTTCATCTTGATATATGTTATGCAATTCAATGTCATGCTTTGAATGAAACGGATATAAGTTCTAGCATTTAGTTCTATCATGATACAATTGCATTCTAAGTAGCAACCAAGCAAGGATAATGAGATCATGCAATAACTTTAGAAAACAAAGAATCACAGAAAATAACTCTCCAAAGAAAGTAATGGCTCGAGTCTCACAGGGATGTAGCGTTATTATGAGTTTCTTCCTTCAAGCATGTTACAAAAACGAATTTTTCTTTTATGATTGCATGTGAAGTCATACATTATAACCATAACCAAGCATATACCAAGAGTAAATCAAACTTTCATCCATATTTATAACTCTCTTTAACAGTCATGCAATTACAAACCAAATCCTTATCATTGTGTTGGAAGGTACCCTAAGACACAAACACACAAAAACGACTCAAAACACTCTTTTTAGGCTTTTTAAAACATGTTTTTCAACTTTTTATGTGATTTTCGAAGTTATAAAACAAAACATACTAAAAACACTCTAAGACAACTTAAAAACACCTTAAAACAGCAAGGAACAACATTTGAAGTAATGGGTGATAAAATCCCACGAATTTGCATTAAATATACTTAGTTACCCCCCCCACACTTAAATCAAACATTGTCCTCAATGTTTTAAGCATAGATTCACACAAAACATAAGTAAACTCACAAAAAGCACTTAAACATACTAAACATGGCAAAATGTAATTAACAAAGAGAAGAGTTTAGAGACGCAAATCTGGTTATAGAGTGTAAATTCCATCTTCTCCTTGGTAATTGCATTGAGGCTTTTGATCTTTGTGATTCCACAGGCTTACTCTTGAACTGGTTTCTGCCCATCGTTGATTTTCCTTTGTGCTACTTCTTGAACTGGGCAGCATGATGGTTCTTTTGGTCTCCCCCGAAGGTCTGAGCTTACCCCTTTGGTCTGTTTCTTTGTTCAATCTTTCCAATTCGTATTGAAAAGGGTTGGAGGATAACTCAGCCTAAGTTTGTCTCCACATGCTTCAATGTATCATTTTCACTTGCCTTACTCGCTCCCCTTTGCAGAAGTGGTCCCTTCTCTGGATGTGTATCAACCGTTGAAGATGACTACTCGAGAGCAACGCTAGGTAAGCAATCAGGAATAGATTCCAGGCAGTTGGCTCCAGATCGGAAGACTGACTCCAAGTGCCGGCTGATTGCTTCTTTTACTTTGCCATGCGAGTAAGAACAAGGACAAAGAAAAAGACAGGGAAAGAGCATGATATGAGATACTTTTGCTTTTGTCCTTGATGATATGAGATACCTTTGCTTTTGAAGAAGCGGTGAATGAATCAGCACACTTCAATCCGCCATTTCCTCCTGGGTCATCTGTACTCCAGGCATCTGGTATCATCTTTGGGGAAGAAGAAAGAATTGAGTATTTCGAAAGGCTTTGCTGGGAGTGCGCCCTCAGAGGTGAGGGAGAGTTGGGCATTTTCTTCAGGTTTGCCTTGCCATAAAAGACGAAGGTCGACATATATAGAAATAATATCAAGTGGTGGTACTGTTTTTTTACCCTTGTCGACAAACGTTTTGATCCCGCAAATCCGGCTTTTTGAAATAGTGGTGCCCCTTCGATTTCTGAACGACGCCTCTTCGATTTCTGAGCGGGCGCCCCTTCGATTTCTGAACGACGCCCCTTCTCTTTCTGAACGACACGGGGTAGTGCAGATGCGGCTTCTTTTGACAAAGCTGCACGCGTTTTCTGAAAAGCAGAGAAAGCGTCGCCGAACTTTGCGCTTGTCGGCTAAAGACGTGTAGTTGCGATGATGGCCTCCACGTGTTTTCAGCTTTGTCAGAAATCTTTTGACAAAGTTGAACGCGTCTTCTGAAAAGCCGAGAAAGCGTCGCCAAAATTACGCCGGAAATTCCGGCTTTTTGAATCGGTGGACGCGTCACCTTGGCTTTTTTATTGAGCTATCGATCACCACAACAAACACACTCTGAAGATTTCCCATTCTTGAAAATCGACTCCGGCCCTTTGAAATTTAACTCCATCCCTTTTCTTTGAACACTTTTGAAAAATGGCAAACTCATCGAACCTTAGCTTGGAATTGAGCCTTAGCAGTGATACGGGCGCGCCGCGTCAAGGTAACGTATGGCGCCCTTCTTTCTTATCTTCTAACGGTCTTCTTACAGGTGAAGACTCCGTGATGCAGGATGCCACAACAGCTACAATAGTAGCTAGGAACCTCCTCACTCCAAAAGATAGTAGGCTGCTGTCAGGACGGTCTGATGAGTTGGCCGTTCAAGAGTCCCTCGCACTTAGTGTTCAGTGTGCGAGCTCTGTGTCCAACATGGGCCTACGCCTGCTTGCCCGCTCTCGTCAGGTGGAATCGTTGATGGCAGAGGTGGAAAGACTTAAGCAAGAGATCCAGCAACTTAAGGACGAGAATAGAAGTTTGCATGTGCTTGCAAATAACTATTCGTCGGGGATGAAGAGGAAGCTTGATGAGCTGCAAGAATCTGAGGGTCGAATTCACAGTGACCGTCAAAGGTTTGCGTCTTATCTCCAGAGGCACCTTTTTCCTGGGTCATCCAGCGCTTGGCCAAGTATTGAGGCCTGGAATGCTCTAGCTCCGATGCCTCCCGCTCCGATAGCTTCCGCTCCGATGCCTCCCGCTTCTATGCCTCCCGCTTCTGCGCCTTCCGCTTCTGTGCCTCGTAGTGGGGCTTCACGCAAACAACCTTTGTGAAGCTCCACCTTTCTCCATGTTTAGTATCTTTCTTTCATTTTTTTTTTATTTTTTTTTTATTTTTTTTTTATTTTTTTTTAACATAAATAAAATCAAACGGCATGGAATTGGTCCTTGAATGGAAGGTGATACTTGAAGTGAACCGGCATTGGTTTGAATTCTAATGTAGGTGCCTGATTCATAAAAAACAACAAGTTAGTATAAAATGTAATGGAATTTGAAAAAAATGACTTACTTGTTTTGTCTGACAAGAACTCAATGACAAACACCACTCCTTTGAAAGTTTCAGGGATATTGGACTTGGCCAGATTGCATGTGATGGTTATGACTTGTCCAATGTCATCAAATTCAACTACTTTGGGCATTGTTGTCTCAAGTATATCCTCTTTGATGAATTCCTGAAATTCCCTACTTTGCACCTTTGGAAGGTCTTCCAAGATGTCTTTTTCACTTTCTTCTTCCTTGGAATTCATGAACCTGCAAGGAATAGGGATATTAGGTGGAATGGGGTTAGAACTAATTGGAACAACCTTACTTGAATTAGATGGCGTAGGAGCAATAAGTGCTTCCAGCAAAGGTGCTTCAAATTCTCCCTTCGGTTTTACAATGGTTGAACTAGGGAGTTTGCCTTGGTCGCAAAATTGTCCTACGAACTCCGCGATCTGCCCAATTTGCTTTTCCAAGTGGTCCAACCTTTTGTCTTCTTGTCGAGCCTCATTGTCTTGATTTTGTGAGCCCTGCACCAAACAAATTAATTCGTTAAGCTTTTGATTATAATCTACTGACGAACTTAAGTTTTGTTGGGCATATTGAATATGAGGTTGTGGTGGCTGCCAATATCCTCCTTGTTGAGCATTTTGAGGTTCCCACCACATAGAGTTTGAATGATCACTCCAATCCAAATTGTAAGTATTGGAAAACACGTTATTCCTTGATTGAAGATTCAATATATCAACTCTTTGCATTTGAGACCTTTCCATGAGCTGTGACAAAAGAAAAGCATTATCAAGTGCCATGTTGTTCTTCTCTAGTATTTGAATTCAACAAACAAAACACAAATCAAAAACTAAAACTAAAATACATAACAGAAACAAACAATCCAAGAGATTAGCAAATTTGCTAATCCCCGGCAACGGCGCCAAAATTTGATGCGTGATTTACACGCACACAAATTAAACCCTCTTTTCGTCAAATTGTAGTATATGTATAAGTAGGGATCGTTCTAGACCGGGGATTAGGAGGGATTGTTAACCACTTGGATTTGACTCAAAAACGTAAAATAACAATATGAAATACTAACTTAGACTCAAAGAATGCAAAACTAAGCTTTAAAACACTAAGACAAACCAAAAGACTCAAAACAACACAAACACACTCAAATCTGCCTAAAAACCACTTTCTGGGCAGATTTGAGCACAAACACAAATTTGGACGAAATTAAGTAATAACTTGACTCAAGAACGTAAAAACACAATATAAAACACTAAACTAACTCAAAGAATGTAAAACTAATCACTTAAAACATTAAAACAAACCAAAAGACTCAAACATCACCCAAAACACTCAAAACTGCCTTAAAATCACTTTCTGGGCAGTTTTGAGCACTTTGGTGAATTTGGACGAAATTGGGAAATAAAATGAATCAAAACACTCATAAACACAAACTAAAACACTTTCTAACTAAATTGGACATTAAAGTAAAGGGGGATTTAGATTTATACGAAAATTAACTAAAATGCACAGATTCAAATTAAAGCAAAATGTAAATGTGAATGTGTGATAGAATTTGAATGGAATGAAGGCTAGCTAAGGGGTTCATCTCCATACATGTTATACTTGCATAATAAAATGATTTCCAATTGCATTTCAATAAACCATGAAACTCAACACCCCGGGTTAACCGTGATGCACTAATTAACCTTCAAATATTCCTAACGTTATTGAATTGGATGGGTTAGCGCATACAACAATTCAAAACATTCCCCACAAGTCCCCTACATGATTGCATAATAGAGATACAAGCAAGAATCATTACGCTCTATGAAAATTATAAGTGTTGACGAGGCATTCGTTACTATGGATTGCATGAAACTTATGCCAAGAATTCATTTAACGCGATTGTTTATAAGCAACCTCCACTACTTGTGAATATAAGTTCATAACTATTAGGTGAAACTCACTTATATTCTAGCGTCATATTCATGCATGAAAATTAAGCGTGCACTCTCAATAAACATACATAAATAAGTTATCAATCAAACGGTTAAACAAATTGAATCCACAACTTATAAAACGCAATTAGAAGTATTCAAATCAAAATGCAAGCATAAACATATATTCGAATCACCCCCTAACCAAGGGGGTTTAGTTCCTCATGGTACAAAACAAAGAGAATCAAAGAAACACCTAAACATTCCAACAACTCAAACTTGAATTGTATGAACGTTTAGGCCCTCTTATCTTCCATTCCTCATTCGTACAAAACAAAGAGTATTGAAATTAAACATTGAAATCAAAGAAACACCTAAACATTCCAACAACTCAAACTTGAATTGTATGAACGTTTAGGCACTCTTCTCTTCCTCTTCGTTGTAGCACAAGGTCTAAGGATAGTTTGATGGTGTGAATGGTTTGGGTAGTGGTGGAGGAATGGAAGGATGGTGTTTTGGTGGCTGCAATGAGGGTGTGGAGAGGTTTTGACGAATTTCTGGAATATGGAAGAGTGTATTAATGAAATGTGTATGCAATGGATGCTTATTTATAGGTGAAATGGGGGGAACATGACAGCTAGGAGGGAATGTGGCTGCATGTTTGAATGATTAAAGGATGCATGTGGGTTGGAATTGCATGTGCAATGAATATGTGGCTGCATGTGCAAGGGGACAATCTGAAAATGCATGTGAAAGCATGTGTTGGCTGCAATGATGAAATGGATGGGAGTGCATGTGGCTTAATTAATTAAAGGGAGTGCATGTGCAATGTTTTAAAGGATGGAATGCATGTGAATATGATGGAAATCTGATGGGAGATGGAATGGGATGTTTTGCATGTGAATTAAAGAGTAAATGCATGTGAATTAAAGAGTGAATGCATGTGCAATGACAGCTAGGTTGAATATGCATGTGGAATGGCTGATTTATTTGAAGATGCATGTGCAATGAAGTGGAATGACAGCTAGGTTATGATGATGAATGCATGTGGCTGATTTAATTGAATAGGAAAGCATGTGGATTTAATGGTTTAAAGGGTGAACGCATGTGGATGCATGTGTTGATGAATGGGATTAGGAAAGGTTTAAATGTCCTAAAACTAAAGGGAACAAGGTTCCAACACTTTGGTCTTCAATTAGGTCTTCAATTTCGTCCAACACTTTGGCTCCAAGCATAAGCTATCCATCCTTAGTCCAAAAGTGCTCCAAAAGTCTCCAAAATCCATCTTTTTGCTCCTTTAGCCCTTTGGACCTACAAACACACGAAAATAGCTTAAAGTACTAAAATAACTAAAGAAACATAACGTAAATGCACGAGAACAAGCCATTTAAGTCGCATGAATATGCTCCTATCAAAGGCCCTCATAGAAATATTGAAGGAGAAGCTCCTCCTTCATTTGATGTTGAGGACATGATGCAACAAGGGCTTTAAAACGCTCGTAGTATGCCGGAAAAGTTTCTCCTTGACTTTGTTGGATTCCGCTAATTTTCTTCCTCAAGAGAATGACTCTTGAAGTAGGGAAGAACTTCTCCAAGAACGCTCTCTTCATGCTCTCCCAAGAAGTAACGGTCCCGGGTGCCAATTCATAAAGCCAATCCTTAGCCTTTTCCACAAGAGAGAATGGAAAAGCTTTCATCATTAGAATGTTCCCATCGACATTTATGGGTGTCATGCTCGAACAAACAACCTCGAACTCCTTGAGATGCTTGTTGGGATCTTCCATGGAAAGCCCATGGTATTTCGGAATGTGGTGCAACAAGCTTGACTTCAACTCGAATTCATCGGTCTTGCCTTGGGCAGCCGCGGGGTATTGAATGCATAATGGTGCGGCATTGGCCAACCCCGAGGCCGAAAGCTCTTTAATGGTCCGATTGTCTGCTGCCATAACTTCTTCTTCCACACTTTCAAACTCAGATTCGGGCTCTAAACTTGAACTAGGTTCACTAGGTTCGGGATGCCTCCTCTTTCTTCTCAAATCACGTTCAAAATCGTCGTTAAAGTCCAAGATATGTGCATGCACAGTTTGAGAACTCCGCGTCATGCACTAGTACCTAAACCAAGAAAACAAAACAAAATGAGAAAACTAGGTAAATTACACTAAAAACATACGGCAAAAACACAAGGGATTAGCAATTTTGCTAATCCCCGGCAACGGCGCCAAAATTTGATGCGAAAATAGTTAAACACACAAATTAAACCCTATGGATGACAATTGTAGTAAATGAGCAAATAGGGATCGTTCTAGACCGGGGATTAACTAGGGATGCTAATCAATGTGAAATTGACTCAAAAACGTAAGAACACAATATAAAACACTTACTAGACTCAAAGAATGCAAAACTAAACTTTAAAACACTAAAACAAACCAAAAGACTCAAACATCACCCAAAACACTCAAAACTGCCTTAAAAACACTTTCTGGGCAGTTTTGGACACTTTGGTGAATTTGGACGAATTTGTGTAACAAATTGAATCAAAACACTTAAAAACACAAACTAAGACACTTTCTAACTAAGTTGGACACTAAAGTAAAGGGGGATTAAGGTTTTGACGAAATTAAATTAAATAAAACAAGTTAATAAACTAGGCAGATTGTATAAACGGATTTGAGAAACAAGATGATGGATGGATTAGTTAGAGGTCCATTCTCCACACATGACACATTTATATATGAATCGATTCTCCAATTGTTTTTCATTAACTATGATGCTCAACACCCCAAGTTAACCGTGATGCACTAATTAACTCTCAAATTTTCCTTAAGTTATTGAATTGGATGATGCATGCGACAATTCAAATCATTCTCCAATGGTTCTCAACATGAATGCATAGAAGAGATACAATGAGAGATCATTATGCTCTATGAAAATTATAAGTGTTGACGAGGCAATTGTAACTATGAATGCATGATACTTTTGCCAAGAATTCAATTAACGCGGTTGTGACTAGCAACCTTCACTACTCATGTTTATAAACTTGTGACGATTAGGTGAAACTCGTTTATAAACTAGCATCGAGTTTATGCATGAAGACTAAGTATGCATCCCTAATCAACATACAAAAACAAGTCTTTAATAAACATGATAATTGAATTGCAATCACAAATTAACAAATCACAATTGGAAGAAATCAATTCATATTTCAAACATGTTCATGGCTTCAAACTTTCCCCTAACTAATTAGGGGTTTAGCCACTCATGATTACAACAAACTTAGAGAGTAATAACAAAGTAAACATTGAAAACAAGAATCGAAGTACACCTAAAAATTCCAACAACTGAATCTTGAATTGTATGAACGTTTAGGCCTCTTCTCCTCTAGTTGCTGCGGCACAAGGGGTTTTGGTGAGTTTTTGGGGTTATGGATGATGTAGAAGGATGTGTTTAGGGTAGGGATGGATGTAGGGGAAGGTAAGGAGTGTTTTTGGGCAGAAAATATGAAGAATGGTGAAGTATGGTAGTGCTAGAGAGAGGGGAGGAATTTCTGGCGTGAATGAATGTGTATGAGAGATGGTTCTCTGAAATGGAAGAGTGTGTGGTTTGTGGCTGCAATGCATGCTTATTTATAGGTGAAATGGGGGGAACATGATGACTAGGAATTAGGTGGAAAGCTGAAATGGTGATGGGAGATGCATGTGCTTTGACAGAAAATAAAAGGGAATGCTGGAAATCTGGAATGGGAACTCACGGCATGGTTGTTTTCTGGTGGTGAATGGGTTTATGTTTGAATGGTGCATGTGCACGGTTTTGGTGTGTAGAAAGGGGTGAATGTGGTGCAATGATAATGTCTTGTGGCTGAATGGATTAAAGAATGGGAGTGCATGTGAAGTGGCTGATTAGAATCTAGGGTGCATGTGGATTGATTATTTAAAGGGAGTGCATGTGGAATAAAGGTTGGAATGAACATGAAATGCACGGTTTTGAGAGATGATTATGGATGCATGTGTTGAATGATTATGGGTGTATGTGGGTGGAAATGCATGTGGGAATGCATGTGATTTGGCTGAAATGAAAGGTAGTGGGAAGTGCATGTAAGCCACGGCAAGGAATGCATTTTCTGAATGAATGAAGGCAGGTTATGTGGAAGGGCTTGAACAAAGGTAGAAGCATGGCACAAAGGTGAATGGGTGATGTGTGAATGTGGTTGAATGATTAAAGTGTAAATGATTAATGAATGGTTCTTTGTTGATGGTGGAAATCTGAAATGATGAAGTGGAATGTGCATGTGGCTGCAATGATGGTGTTTTGCACGGCAATGATGGAGAAAGAATGTGTGGATGCATGGTTGTGTTGGTGATGAATGTGAACTCTTTGTTCTTCATTTTCATTCCTTTGGTCTTCAATTTCGTCCATCTACTTGGCTTTAAGCATATGCAATCCATTCCAATCTCTAATTTGCTCCAAAAGGCTCCGAAAGGCATCTTTTTGCATCCTTAGCCATATGAACCTATAAACACACGAAAATGCCTTTAAACACTAAATTAAGTAAGAAAACACAACATAAATGCATAAGAACTAGCTAACTAAGGCGCATAAATATGCTTCTATCAAACAACTTCTGTCCATTGAGGTAAGTACCCCTTGGTATGCCGATTTGGTCAATTTCTTGGTGACTAAGCAAGTTCCTAACACCCTAAGCAAGGTCCAACGTGATAAATTGATACATGACGCAAGATTTTATGTGTGGGATGATCCATATCTATGGAAATATTGCCCAGATCAGATTATTAGAAGATGTGTGCCAACTTCTGATTTTAACTCAATTCTAGCATTTTGTCATTCTTATGCATGTGGAGGCCATTTTGGTACCCAAAGGACAGCTCGTAAAGTGTTAGAATCTGGTTTTTATTGGCCTACATTGTTCAAAGATGCTAGAATGTTTTGCTTAACATGTGATAGATGTCAAAGAACAGGTTCTATTGGTGCAAAAGACCAAATGCCGCAAACACCCATCTTCAATGTTGAAATCTTTGATGTTTGGGGTATTGATTTCATGGGTCCTTTTCCTTCTTCATTTGGTTTCACTTATATTTTGCTTGCGGTTGATTATGTTTCTAAATGGGTAGAAGCAAAAGCTACCTGTACTAACGATTCTAGAGTGGTTTCAGATTTCATCAAGACTAACATTTTCTCTAGATTTGGGATGCCGCGGGTATTTATAAGTGATGGAGGTTCACATTTCTGCAATAGGACCATTGAGGCACTCTTCAAGAAGTACAATGTCAAGCATAAGGTTTCAACACCTTATCACCCACAAACAAGTGGCCAAGCCGAAGTATCAAATAGAGAGGTCAAGCAAATCTTGGAGAAGACCGTGGGGCCTAACCGGAAGGATTGGAGCATGCGTTTAGACGATGCACTATGGGCATATCGCACTGCCTACAAAACACCCCTAGGGATGTCTCCATTTCGGCTAGTTTATGGAAAACCTTGTCACTTACCCGTGGAGCTAGAGCATAAGGCACATTGGGCCATCAAAACGTTCAATTTGGACTTAGATGCTGCTGGAATGCATCGGAAGCTCCAATTGAATGAGCTTGAGGAACTAAGGAATGAAGCCTACGAGAATGCCCGCATTTACAAGGAAAAGACGAAGGCGTTTCATGACAAGATGATTAGGGGCAAAACCTTCACAATTGGGCAGAAAGTTTTACTTTTTAATTCTCGTCTACGTTTATTTCCCGGAAAGTTACGTTCTAAATGGATTGGACCTTTTGTTGTTACTAATGTTTTTCCACATGGTGCAGTTCAAGTCCAAAGCTTAAGGAATGGGGTGGAATTCAAGGTCAACGGACATAGATTGAAGCCATATTATGAGAATGCCGTGGGGCAGGTTGTGGAGGAGATCTCACTCCATGCCGTGGGCACCAATGGTGCCTGAACGTGTTCTTCGTCCGGCTGCAAGACGTTAAAGAAAGCGCTACTTGGGAGGCAACCCATGCCATTCAACAAAGGAAGACCTAGAAAGCACTCCAATTCCAGATTTGCGTTCCTAAACCCTTCTCTTTGTTGATTCTTTCTAATCTGCCTATTTAGTTGTTTTACTTGCTGTTTGTGTGTTTCTTTGTGTGATTCTATGCTTAAAACATTGAGGACAATGTTTGATTTAAGTGTGGGGGGGTAACTAAGTGTTTTTCATGCAAATTCGTGGGATTTTATCACCCATTATTTCAAAACTTGTTCCTTGCTGTTTTTAAGTGTTTTTAAGCAGTTTTGGTGTGTTTTAGTATGTTTTGAAGTAAAAATCCGAAAATCAAAGAAAAATTTGAAAAATTTGTTTTAAAAAAACCCAAAAAAGAGTTGTTTTTGTGTGTTTGTTTGTGTCTTAGGGTACCTTCCAACACAATGATGAGGATTTGGTTTTTAAATACATGGCTGTTAAAGAGAGTGATTAACATGGATGAAAGTTTGATTTACTCTATGTTTATGCTTGGTTGTGGTTATAACTTATGAATTCACATGCAATCATAAAAGAAAAAAATCAGTTTTTGTAACATGCTTGAAGGAAGGAACTCAAATTAACGCTACAACCTTGTGAGACTTGAACCTAAACGTTTATTTGGAGAGTTAAAATCTGTGCATTCTTTGTTTTCTAAAATCGTTGCATGATCTCATTATTCTTTGCTTGGTTGCTACTTAGAAGGCGTTTCATCATTTAGTTCCAAACACTAGAAGTCATGCCCATTTCATTCAAAGCATGGTATTGATTAGCATAACACATTTTCAAGATGAAGTTGTGTAGTGACCACCACTTTAGCCAAAAAGCCGTGTGCCCTACTCCATTATATGTTTAGGTGTTAACCCCATTGAGCCTTGTTTAGCCTTTTCTTTGTTAACCCACATTACCCTCACCTAGCCTAGATTAGGACTATCCATACCCTCGTTCTTAAAGTATAGTAAGCATGATTCAAATGGAATTCCTTTATGGCAGAAACCAAGTGTGGGGGAAGTAGAAAGAAAAGAAAAGAAAAATTCGTAAAAAAAAAAAAAAAAAAAGTATGAAAAGAGTTGAACAACATGAGAAAAAGAGTTCCAAGGTGTTGTTTGTTGAAGAAAGGGTCCAAAAAGTTGAATTCGGCCCCAAGAAGTTGTTTAAAGTCTTCCCCTTGTGTTTTTAAGTTAATTTCTGCAAACTAAGTGAATTCTAAGTCTTAATTTCATTACTTTGCTTACTAATGCTTGAAGTAACGTTTGTTTTCCCTATCCTTTCTTTGTTAACCAATACCCCAAGCCCCGTTGCAACCCTTAAACTTCTATCTTGAGTGTTATGTGTTTCAATTTGTTGAGTTTGAATTTGGTATGAGCATATGGTGTCACTGGTTCTCGCATCTAAGTAGTAGCATTCCATTCATGAGATCATATCTAAACATGCCTATTAACTCCGAAAATTGCGTTCTTTGTGATACATATATGTGAGCATTCGTTTTTATATCTACATCAATTCTCTCACATATAACTAGTATAGGGTGTGTAGTTAGAAAATCTGAGTGAAAATAGAGTGCAAATCTATTAAGGATAGAAGGAATTCTCTAAGGCATGTTACTACATTCAAAACATTGTTTTAATTGGTTAATTGTGAACTAGTAAGTAGTGACTATGATTAAGCATGTGCTTAAGTGTTAAATTGACTCAAATCTGTGGGAATGATAATCTTTAACATGTCATGTGCATTGGAAATCCCTGAGGCAAACGTTGGAAGGTTTAGATTATGTTTGTTTGTTTTGTCTTGTTTTATTTCTTTGTTTTGCTCGAGGACTAGCAAAAGCTAAGTGTGGGGGAATTTGATAGGAGCATTTTTATGCGACTTAATTGGCTTGTTCTCATGCATTTATGTTGTTTTTCCTTAGTTAGTTTAAGTGTTTAAAGTCATTTTCGTGCAATTTCAGGTTTTAGTGTCAAAGTATGCAAAAAGAAGCAATTTGGAGCATTCTAGAGCATTTTTGGGCCAAGATTGGATAGTGCAAGCATGGAGGCATGAGGATGGACGAATTTGAAGGCTTGAATTCAGTTAGGGAGCTGCAAGGGGGCCTAAAAAAACCTTATTTCTAGAAGGCTTTATCTATTCACACATGGTGCCTAATTTCTAGCTTGTCTCCTAGCCGTCCTAGCTTGTCACTAGCCGTCCTACCTTGTCTACGAGCCGTCCTACCTTGTCACTAGCCGTCCTACCTTGTCTCCTAGCCGTCACTAGCCGTCCTACCTTGTCTCCTAGCCGTCCTATCTTGTCTCCTACCTTGTCCAAGCTACACACATATATCCTTTAAGTGTTTCATGTATAGAATTTCTGGTACAAAAAACCTTTTGGTTTCAACTAAGTTCAAAACCTTTCCTAGCCCTATAAATAAGGCTTTGCAGCAAGGCACTTGGGGGATGACTCATTCACCCAATTTTCGTCCATTCATCTAGCCACACCACTCTACACATCCTAAAATCCTAGAAACACAATTCCAGCCAAACACTACACCTTGCCGTGCCTATCCTCCATCCAATTCCATAATCCCTGATCCTAAAACACATCCCAACCATCCCATCCACCTTTGTACCTTAGCAAGGAGAAAGAAGGAAAGACTCTTGGATGCTCAAGCTTCGTCGTTGGTGCATTCTAGGTGTAACTCGTTTTATGATTTCAATGTTTAATTTATTTTCCTTTCATTTTGCTATGAACATGAGTGGCTAAACCCCTATTGGTTAGGGGTGATTTCGAAGCCATAACTATGTGTGCAAGTTGATTTGATAAATTCCAGTTATGAGTTCTTGAATCGTGAATGCAATTGGCTTAACTATGCGAGTAATAACGTATTTGTGTTTGTTAATTAGGGGTCGACACTTAATTGGCTTGCATGAATATGATGCTAGAATATAAGTTTTTTTCACATAATTGTCACACACTTATATTCACAAGTAATGAAGGTTGCTAGTCACAATCGCGTTAAGTTCAATTCCTAGCATAAGTGTCATGACGTCATAGTCACAAGTGCTTTGTCAATGCTTATAGTTTTCATTGAACGTAATGATCTTTGATTGTATCTTTATTATGATGTCATGTAAGGAACTTTTGAAGAATACTTTGGGTTGTCGTATGATGTCATCCAATTCAATAACACAAGGAAAACTTGAGAATTAACTAGTGATGTCACGGTTAATTTGGGGCATTGTCATTCATAATTCTATGAAGGAATAACTGGAAATCGAGTCATTTGCATACTTGTCATGTGTGGAGAAAGAACCCCTAACTAGTCCATCATCCATTAAAAACCCCAAAAACGTTTCAAAATCAGTTTTACTTTGCAATCTGTTTTCTCAACTTTAATTTCGTCCAAATCAAATCCCCCTTTACTTTGAAGTCTCAATTTAGTTAGAAATTGTTTTGGTTCATGTTTTTAAGTGTTTTGAGTCAAGTTTTCAACCAATTTCGTCCAAATTAGTGTAGGTGCTCAAAACTGCCCAGAAAGTGGTTTTTAGGCAGTTTTGAGTCTTCTAGTTGCTGTTTTGAGTTTTTGTTTTGTTTTTCATTCTTTGAGTCCAAATTAGTGTTTTTAACTTTGTTTTGGAGTTCTTAGGTCAGTTCTCAAGAGTTTAGCAATCCCTCCTAATCCCCGGTTTTGAACGATCCCTACTTACATACTTTGCTACAATTGTCAGAAGAGGGTTTAATTTGTGTGCTTAATATATATCGCATCAGAATGAGAATGAATGCAATGGATGCTTATTTATAGGTGAAATGGGGGGAACATGACAGCTAGGAGGGAATGTGGCTGCATGTTTGAATGATTAAAGGATGCATGTGGGTTGGAATTGCATGTGCAATGAATATGTGGCTGCATGTGCAAGGGGACAATCTGAAAATGCATGTGAAAGCATGTGTTGGCTGCAATGATGAAATGGATGGGAGTGCATGTGGCTTAATTAATTAAAGGGAGTGCATGTGCAATGTTTTAAAGGATGGAATGCATGTGAATATGATGGAAATCTGATGGGAACTCACGGCAATGATGGTGTTTGTTTGAATGATTGCAGATTGTGTGGGTGAGTGATTAGGTTGGAAATGCATGTGAATGCAAGGTGTGAATGATTATGAGTGCATGTGGGTGAATTAAAGGATGGAATGCATGTGAATTAGGTTGGAAATCTGATGGGAACTCACGGCATTGATGGAAATGAATGATTAAATGTGCATGGCTGAAATATGAATGGAATGCATGGAATTAGGCACGGCACAAAAGGAGTTTTCTGTGGTGAATGGGAATGCATGTGAAAATGCATGTGAAAGCATGTGAATTAAATGGATGTGGGTGGAAATGTGGCTGCAATGATGAAGTGAATGCATGTGTTGATTTATGAAGATGCATGTGCAATGAAGTGGAATGGATTTACACGGCTAAGGAAAGGTTTAAATGTCCTAAAACTAAAGGGAACAAGGTTCCAACACTTTGGTCTTTAATTAGGTCTTCAATTTCGTCCAACACTTTGGCTCCAAGCATAAGCTATCCATCCTTAGCCCAAAAGTGCTCCAAAAGTCTCCAAAATGCATCTTTTTGCTCCTTTAGCCCTTTGGACCTACAAACACACGAAAATAGCTTAAAGTACTAAAATAACTAAAGAAACATAACGTAAATGCACGAGAACAAGCCATTTAAGTCGCATGAATATGCTCCTATCAATATACATATACTACAATTTGACAAAAAGAGGGTTAATTTGTGTGCATATAAAATCACGCATCAAATTTTGGCGCCGTTGCCGGGGATTAGCAAAATTTGCTAATCTCTTGGATTGTTCATTTCTGTTATGTATTTTAGTTTTAGTTTTTGATTTGTGTTTTGGTTGTTGAATTCAAGTACTAGAGAACAACAACATGGCACTTGATAATGCTTCTCTTTTGTCACAGCTCATGGAAAGGTCCCAAATGCAAAGCGTTGATATATTTAATCTTCAATCAAGGAATAACGTGTTTTCCAATACTTACAATTCAGATTGGAGTGATCATTCAAACTCTATGTGGTAGGAACCTCAACAGGCTCAACAAGGAGAATATTGGCAGCCATATGAGGAGTCCTATACAACACCTATGCAACCTGCCCAAACAAATTCAAGTACGTCTTTCTATAATGATATGCTTACTAAGTTACTCACCAATTTGTCTCAGGGGCTAGAGGATCAAGACAAAGAGAGGCAAAATCAAGACAAAAGTTTGGACAACTTGGAAAAGCAAATTGGGCAGATCGCGGAGTTCGTAGGACAGTTTCGAGACCAAACGAATCCTGCTGCCCAGTTCAAGAGTAGCACAAAGGAAAATCAACGAGTGGAGGAGACCAAAAGAATCCTCCAACCCAGTTCAAGAGTAGCCTGTGGAAAATCAACGATGGGAGAAAACCAGTTCAAGATTAAGCCTGTGGAATCACCAAGATCAACCCATGCATTCAACAAAGGAAGACCGAGAAAGCACTCCAATTCCAGATTTGCGTCTCTAAACTCTTCTCTTTGTTAGTTACATTCTGCCATGTTTAGTATGTTTAGTTGCTTTTTGTGTGTTTACTTATGTTTTGTGTGAATCTATGCTTAAAACATTGAGGACAATGTTTGATTTAAGTGTGGGGGGGTAATTAAGTATATTTAATGCAAATTCGTGGGATTTTATCACCCATTACTTCAAATGTTGTTCCTTGCTGTTTTAAGGTGTTTTAAAGTTGTTTTAGAGTGTTTTAGTATGTTTTGTTTTTATAACTCCGAAAATCACATAAAAATTTGAAGAAAACCATGTTTTGAAAAGCCTAAAAAGAGTGTTTTGAGTCGTTTTTGTGTGTTTGTGTCTTAAGGTACCTTCCAACACAATGATAAGGATTTGGTTTGTAATTGCATGGCTGTTAAAGAGAGTTATAAACATGGATGAAAGTTTGATTTACTCTTGGTATATGCTTGGTTATGGTTATAATGTATGACTTCACATGCAATCATAAAAGAAAAATTCGTTTTTGTAACATGCTTGAAGGAAGAAACTCATAATAACGCTACATCCCTGTGAGACTCGAGCCATTACTTTGTTTGGAGAGTTATAATCTGTGATTCTTTGTTTTCTAAAGTCGTTGCATGATCTCATTATTCCTTGCTTGGTTGCTACTTAGAATGCAATTGTATCATGATAGAACTAAATGCTAGAACTTATATCCGTTTCATTCAAAGCATGACATTGAATTGCATAACATATATCAAGATGAAGTTGTGTAGTTGCCACCATAGCCAAATAGCCTTACTTCCCATATTTCGTATATGTTGTAAGTTTTAACCCCGTTGGGCCTTGTTTAGCCCATATTCTTTGTTTACCCACATTATCCTCACCTAGCCTAGTTTAGGACAATCCACACCCTTGTTCTTAAAAGATAGTGAGCATGACTTAATTGAATTGCTTTTGAGTTACATTTTGCAAGAAAATGAGTGTGGGGGAGGGAAAGTTTGTTCTTAAGTTTGTATGTTTTGAGAGTCAAAAGAAAAGAAAAAAAAAATTGTGAAAAACATATGAGAAAGAAAAACAGAAAAGAAAAGAAAGAAAGAAAGAAAGAAAGAGCTTGTTATCCCTTTTTGTTCAAAAGTTGAGTTTTCATTCAAAAGTGAATTCTAAGATGATTCAAATGCTTTGCTCGCTATTTCTTTAAGAACCTTTGTTTTCCATATCCCTTCTTTGTTAGCCACACACCCCAAGCCCCATTACAACCCGTGACTTCTATCTTTAGTGTTATGTGTTTCAATTTGTGGAGTTTGAACTTGGTATGAGCTTATGGTGTCACTGGTTCTCGCTTCTAAGTAGTAGCATTCCATTCATGAGATCATACCTAAACATGCTTATTAACTCCAGAAATTGCTCTCTTTATGATACATATATGTGAGTGTTCATTTTCATGTTTACATCAATCTTCTCACATATAACTAGTTTAGGGTGTGGAGTTAGAAAATCTGTGAGAAAACTGAGTGCATATCTTGTAAGGATTTGAGCAAATTCTCTAAGGCATGTTACTACATTCAAAACATGTGTTTTAAATGCTTAATTGTGAACTAGTATGTGGTGACTATGATTAAGAATGTACTTAAGTGTAAAGATGGCTAAAATCTGTGGGAATAATGATTTTTAACTTGTCATGTGCATTGGAAATTGATGCGAAATATATTAAGCACACAAATTAAACCCTCTTCTGACAATTGTAGCAAAGTATGTAAGTAGGGATCGTTCAAAACCGGGGATTAGGAGGGATTGCTAAACTCTTGAAAACTGACCTAAGAACTCCAAAACAAAGTTAAAAACACTAATTTGGACTCAAAGAATGAAAAACCAAAGTTAAAACACTAAAACAAAACAAAAACTCAAAACAGCAACTAGAAGACTCAAAACTGCCTAAAAACCACTTTCTGGGCAGTTTTGAGCACCTACACTAATTTGGACGAAATTGGTTGAAAACTTGACTCAAAACACTTAAAAACATGAACCAAAACAATTTCTAACTAAATTGAGACTTCAAAGTAAAGGGGGATTTGATTTGGACGAAATTAAAGTTGAGAAAACAGATTGCAAAGTAAAACTGATTTTGAAACGTTTTTGGGGTTTTTAATGGATGATGGACTAGTTAGGGGTTCTTTCTCCACACATGACAAGTATGCAAATGACTCGATTTCCAGTTATTCCTTCATAGAATTATGAATGACAATGCCCCAAATTAACCGTGACATCACTAGTTAATTCTCAAGTTTTCCTTGTGTTATTGAATTGGATGACATCATACGACAACCCAAAGCATTCTTCAAAAGTTCCTTACATGACATCATAATAAAGATACAATCAAAGATCATTACGTTCAATGAAAACTATAAGCATTGACAAAGCACTTGTGACGATGACAACATGACACTTATGCTAGGAATTGAACTTAACGCGATTGTGACTAGCAACCTTCACTACTTGTGAATATAAGTGTGTGACAATTATGTGAAACAAACTTATATTCTAGCATCATATTCATGCAAGCCAATTAAGTGTCGACCCCTAATTAACAAACACAAATACGTTATTACTCGCACAGTTAAGCCAATTGCATTCACGATTCAAGAACTCAAAACTGGAATTTATCAAATCAACTTGCACACATAGTTATGGCTTCGAAATCACCCCTAACCAATAGGGGTTTAGCCACTCATGTTCATAGCAAAATGAAAGGAAAATAAATTAAACATTGAAATCATAAAACGAATTACACCTAGAATGCACCAACGACGAAGCTTGAGCATCCAAGAGTCTTTCCTTCTTTCTCCTTGCTACGGCACAAAGGTGGATGGGATGGTTGGGATGTGTTTTAGGATCAGGGATTATGGAATTGGATGGAGGATAGGCACGGCAAGGTGTAGTGTTTGGCTGGAATTGTGTTTTTAGGATTTTAGGATGTGTAGAGTGGTGTGGCTAGATGAATGGACGAAAATTGGGTGAATGAGTGATCCCCCAAGTGCCTTGCTGCAAAGCCTTATTTATAGGGCTAGGAAAGGTTTTTTGTACCAGAAATTCTATACATGAAACACTTAAAGGATATATGTGTGTAGCTTGGACAAGGTAGGAGACAAGATAGGACGGCTAGGAGACAAGGTAGGACGGCTAGTGACGGCTAGGAGACAAGGTAGGACGGCTAGTGACAAGCTAGGACGGCTAGGAGACAAGCTAGAAATTAGGCACCATGTGTGAATAGATAAAGCCTTCTAGAAATAAGGTTTTTTTAGGCCCCCTTGCAGCTCCCTACCTGAATTCAAGCCTTCAAATTCGTCTATCCTCATGCCTCCATGCTTGCACTATCCGATCTTGGCCCAAAAATGCTCTAGAATGCTCCAAATTGCTTCTTTTGCATACTTTGACACTAAAACCTGAAATTGCACGAAAATGACTTTAAACACTTAAACTAACTAAGGAAAAACAACATAAATGCATGAGAACAAGCCAATTAAGTCGCATAAAAATGCTCCTATCAGAAATCCCTGAGACGTTTGTTGGAAGGTGTAGGTTGTGTTTTGTTCGTTTTGTTTTGTTTTTGGGTTCTTTCGTTTTGTTTTGCTCGAGGACTAGCAAAAGCTAAGTGTGGGGGAATTTGATAGGAGCATATTTAGGCGACTTACTTAGCTTGTTTTCGTGCATTTATATTGTTAATTCATAGTTGTTTTAGTAGTTTAAGCCATTTTAGTGTGTTTTTAGGTTCATATGGCTATGGAAGCAAAAAGATGCATTTTGGAGCATTTTGGAGCAAAATTGGACTTGGAATGGATAGCTTATGTTTAAAGCCAAGTAGATGGACGAAATTGAAGACAAAACCATAGTCACCACATATCATACACTTATCACTTATCTTAACCATACACTTATCACTTATCATCACCATACACTTATCACTTATCATAACCATACACTTATCACTTATCATTGATGCGAGAATTATACGCACACAAATTAAACCCTCTTTTCGTCAAAATGTAGTATATGTATAAGTAGGGATCGTTCTAGACCGGGGATTAGGAGGGATTGTTGATAGGAGCATATTTAGGCGACTTACTTAGCTTGTTTTCGTGCATTCATATTGTTAATTCATAGTTGTTTTAGTAGTTTAAGCCATTTTCGTGTGTTTTTAGGTTCATATGGCTAAGGAAGCAAAAAGATGCATTTTGGAGCATTTTGGAGCAAAATTGGACTTGGAATGGATAGCTTATGTTTGGAGCAAAAGGAATGGACGAAATTGAAGGATTCCTAATCCATTGCAGCCACATGCACCCACACTCATTCACACCTCAATTCATCCCATCCTTCCACATTTCAGAATGTAGACATCAAAACTCCTTTGTGCCGTGACTCTCCCTTACAATCCAAACACCATCCTTCCATTTCCACCACTCCCCAAACCATTCACACCATCAAACTATCCCTAGACATTGTGCTACAACGAAGAGGAAGAGAAGAGTGCCTAAACGTTCATACAATTCAAGTTTGAGTTGTTGGAATGTTTAGGTGTTTCTTTGATTTCAATGTTTAAATTCAATTCTCTTTGTTTTGTACGAATGAGGAATGGAAGAGAAGAGGGCCTAAACGTTCATACAATTCAAGTTTGAGTTGTTGGAATGTTTAGGTGTTTCTTTGATTCTCTTTGTTTTGTACCATGAGGAACTAAATCCCCTTTAGCTAGGGGGTGATTTGAATATATGTTTATGATTGTATTTTGATTTGATTACTTCTAATTGCGTTTCATAAGTTGTGGATTCAATTTGTTTAACCGTTTGATTGATAACTTATTTATGTATGTTTATTGAGAATGCGCGCTTAATTTTCATGCATGAATATGACGCTAGAATATAAGGGAATTTCACCTAATCGTTATGAACTTATATTCACAAGTAGTGGAGGTTGCTTATAAACAATCGCGTTAAACGAATTCTTGGCATAAGTTTCATGCAATCATAGTAACGAATGCCTCGTCAATACTTATAATTTTCATAGAGCGTAATGATTCTTGCTTGTATCTCTATTATGCAATCATGTAGGGGACTTGTGGGGAATGTTTTGGGTTGTCGTATGCAATCATCCAATTCAATAACGTTAGGAAGATTTGAAGGTTAATTTAAGCGGACCTAATTAACTTGGAGCGTTGAGAATTAATGGTTTATTGAAATGCAATTGGAAATCGTTTTATTATGCAAGTATAACATATGTGGAGATGAACCCCGTAGCTAACTTTCCATCCATTCAATTCCATCAATTTGTTCTTTCTTTTCTTGTTTCTGTTTTCATGTTTAATTTAACTTGTTGTTCAATTATATTAGACATGTGAAACTAATTTCTTTTTAGTTAGAGGCGAATTTGAAGCCATGGACATATGTTGGTTATGATTTGATTTACTCCAGTTATGAATTCATGAACTTTAGATGTGGTTTACTTTTCTGTTTTGATTAAGAACTTGTTTATGTATGTGGGTTGAGGGTCGACACTTAATTTGCATGCCTAAACTTGATGCTAGGATATAAGGGAATTTCACCTAATCGTTATGAACTTATATTCATGAGTAGTAAAAATCGCTAGTCACGATTGTGTTTAGTAAACCCTAGGCTGGATTAACATGCGTATTCCATAGTTATGAATGCCTAGTCGATGTTTATGATTTCCGTCGAACTTAATGATCTTTGTTGAATGTCTCTATCATGCGTATTCCATGTTAGGGACTTTGATTAGGAATAATTTGGTTGTAATGCGTATTCCATTCAATCCAATGAATCTAGGGAAATCTGAAGGTTAATTTAAGCGGACCTAATTAACTTGGAGCATTGTCATTCATCGTTTGTTGAAGTCATAACTGGGAGTCAAATTATATGCTTATGTTCATGTGTGGATAAGGAACCCTCTAACTAGTTTTTCATCATTCTATTCCATCAATTTCGTTTGTACAATCTGTTTTGTTTCCAAGTTTCTGTTTTAGTTTTAAATTCGTCAAAACCAATCCCCCATTTATTTTAAAGTGTTAGATTAGTTAGAATTACATTTAGTTTGAGTTTTTAAGAGTCTTGAGTCAAGTCATAACTTAATTTCGTCCAAATTTGTGTTTGTACTCAAATCTGCCCAGAAAGTGGTTTTTAGGCAGATTTGAGTGTTTTGGGTGATGTTTGAGTCTTTTGGTTTGTTTTAGTGTTTTAAAGTTTAGTTTTACATTCTTTGAGTCTAGTTTAGTGTTTTATATTACGTTTTTACGTTTTTGAGTCAGTTTCCAAGTGATTAACAATCCCTCCTAATCCCCGGTCCAGAACGATCCCTACTTATACTTATACTACAATTTGACAAAAAGAGGGTTTAATTTGTGTGCGTATAAATCACGCATCAATTGTTAACCACTTGGATTTGACTCAAAAACGTAAAATAACAATATGAAACACTATACTAGACTCAAAGAATGCAAAACTAAACTTTAAAACACTAAAACAAACGAAAAGACTCAAACATCACCCAAAACACTCAAAATTGCCTTAAAATCACTTTCTGGGCAGTTTTGAGCACTTTGGTGAATTTGGACGAATTTATGTAACAAATTTAATCAAAACACTTAGAAACATAAACTAAGACACTTTCTAACTAAATTGGACAATAAAGTAAAGGGGGATTTAGATTTATACGAAAATTGAAATAACAAAACAAGTTAATAAACTAAATAGATTGTAAAACGAATTTGATGGAATGGAATGAATGGATGATAGAATGGCTAAGGGGTTCATCTCCATACATGTTATACTTGCATAATAAACGATTTCCAGTTGCATTTCAACAAATCATTAATTCTCAACACCCCAAGTTAACCGTGATGCACTAATTAACCTTCAAATCTTCCTAACGTTATTGAATTGGATGATTGCATACGAAAACCCAAAACATTCCCCACAAGTCCCCTACATGATTGCATAATAGAGATACAAGCAAGAATCATTACGCTCTATGAAAATTATTAGTGTTGACGGGGCATTCGTTACTATGATTGCATGAAACTTATGCCAAGAATTCGTTTAACGCGATTGTTTATAAGCAACCTCCACTACTTGTGAATATAAGTTCGTAACTATTAGGTGAAACTCACTTATATTCTAGCGTCATATTCATGCATGAAAATTAAGCGTGCACTCTCAATAAACATACATAAATAAGTTATCAATCAAACAGTTAAACAAATTGAATCCACAACTTATGAAACGCAATTAGAAGTAATCAAATCAAAATGCAAGCATAAACATATATTTCGAATTACCCCCTAACCAAGGGGGATTTAGTTCCTCATGGTACAAAACAAAGAGAATCAAAGAAACACCTAAACATTCCAACAACTCAAACTTGAATTGTATGAACGTTTAGGCCCTCTTATCTTCCTCTTCGTTGTAGCACAAGGTCTAAGGATAGTTTGATGGTGTGAATGGTTTGGGGAGTGGTGGAGGAATGGAAGAGGAGTGGTGGAAATGGAAGGATGGTGTTTGGATTGTAAGGGAGACTCACGGCACAAAGGGGGAAGTGTTTGTGGTATGTACAATGGATGAATTTCTGAAATGGAAGTGTGTGTGACTGAAATGTGTATGAATGAGTGTGTATTGCATGCTTATTTATAGGTGAAATGGGGGGAACATGACAGCTAGGAGGGAATGTGGCTGCATGTTTGAATGATTAAAGGATGCATGTGGGTTGGAAATGCATGTGTAAGCATGTGTTGGCTGAATTAAAGAATGTGAGGGAATGATGAAAGGGGAAACATGACAGCTAGGTTGGTTGAATGATTATGAGTGCATGTGGCTGATTTATGAAGGGAATGCATGTGATTTAAAGGGTGGGAGTGCATGTGATTTGGTTGGAATGATTGGAATGCAATCTGAAATGGGAGATGGAATGGCTGAATGTGGTGCAATGATAATGTCTTGTGGCTGAATGGATTAAAGAATGAGAGTGCATGTGGGTGGAAATGCATGTGGGTTAAAGAGTGAATGCATGTGCAATGACAGCTAGGTTGAATTAATTAAAGGGATTGCATGTGCAAGGTTTTGGTGTGAATGATTGAATGTGCATGTGGCTGATTTATGAAGAGTGAATGCATGTGGCTGCAAGGTGTGAATGATTATGGGTGCATGTGGCTGCAATGGATTAGGAATCCTTCAATTTCGTCCATTCATTTTGCTCCAAACATAAGCTATCCATTCCAAGTCCAATTTTGCTCCAAAATGCTCCAAAATGCATCTTTTTGCTTCCTTAGCCATATGAACCTAAAAACACACGAAAATGGCTTAAACTACTAAAACAACTATGAATTAACAATATAAATGCACGAAAACAAGCTAAGTAAGTCGCCTAAATATGCTCCTATCAATCATCACCATACACTTATCACTTATCATAATCATAACCTAGCATTCACTCTTTAATCCACATGCATTCATCATCATTCACCCTAGCTTTAATTCACATGCTTTCCCAACAAATAAAACAGCAAACACATGCACTCCCTTTAATTAATTCAACCTAGCTGTCAAAGCACATGCACATTCACCCTTCATTCCAGCCATTCCACATGCATTTCCAACCCACATGCACCCTTTAATCATTCAACCATGCAGCCACACATTCACCCACATGCATTCCCCCTTTAATCCACATGCTCTCCCATTTCAGATTACATTCACATTCACTCACCACAAATCAGCCACATGCACTTTGCCTTTCATCATTGCACCACAAATCAGCCACATGCACATTCACCCCTTTCTCTCCCTATAAAACCATGCAATGCATTCATACACAACATTCATTCTTCCATTTCAGAAATTCACCCATTCACACATCAAAACTGCCCTTTGGCCGTGAGTTCCCTATTAATCCAAACACCACCAGAAATTCAGCCATTCCACCACTCCCCAAACCATTCACACCATCAACTTATCCTTAGACCTTGTGCTACAACGAAGAGGAAGAGAAGAGTGCCTAAACGTTCATACAATTCAAGTTTGAGTTGTTGGAATGTTTAGGTGTTTCTTTGATTTCAATGTTTAATTTCAATACTCTTTGTTTTGTACGAATGAGGAATGGAAGAGAAGAGTGCCTAAACGTTCATACAATTCAAGTTTGAGTTGTTGGAATGTTTAGGTGTTTCTTTGATTCTCTTTATTTTGTACGTATGAGGAACTAAACCCTCCTTGGCTAGGGGGTGATTCGAAATATATGTTTATGCTTGCATTTTGATTTGATTACTTCTAATTGCGTTTCATAAGTTGTGGATTCAATTTGTTTAACTGTTTGATTGATAACTTATTTATGCATGTTTATTGAGAGTGCACGCTTAATTTTCATGCATGAATATGACGCTAGAATATAAGTGAGTTTCACCTAATAGTTACGAACTTATATTCACAAGTAGTGGAGGTTGCTTATAAACAATCGCGTTAAATGAGTTCTTGGCATAAGTTTCATGCGTATTCCATAGTAACGAATGCCTCGTCGATGTTTATGATTTTCGTTGAACTTAATGATCTTTGTTGAATGTCTCTATCATGCGTATTCCATAGTTAGGGACTTTGATTAGGAATAATTTGGTTGTAATGCGTATTCCATTCAATCCAATGAATCTAAGGAAATCTGAAAGTTAATTTAAGCGGACCTAATTAACTTGGAGCGTTGAGAAGTCATGGTTTATTGAAATGCAATTGGAAATCATTTTATTATGCAAGTGTAACATGTATGGAGATGAACCCCTTAGCTATTCTATCATCCATTCATTCCATTTCATCAATTTCATATTTACATTCTGTTTTAATTGCAATTTGTTCATTTAATTTAATTTCATATAAACCTAAATCCCCCTTTACTTTAATGTCAAATTAGTTAGAAATCAATTTAGTTTGTGTTTTTAAGAGTCTTGAGTCAAGTTACAACTTAATTTCGTCCAAATTTGTGTTTATACTCAAAACTGCCCAGAAAGTGGTTTTTAGGCAGATTTGAGTGTAGTTGTGCTGTTTTGAGTCTTTTAGTTTGTTTGAGTGTTTTAAAGTTTAGTTTTGCATTCCTTGAGTCTAGCGTAGTGTTTTATATTGTGTTTTTACGTTTTTGAGTCAAATCCAAGTGATTAATGATGCGAGAATTATACGCGCACAAATTAAACCCTCTTTTTGACAATTGTAGTATAAGTATAAGTAGGGATCGTTCTGGACCGGGGATTAGGAGGGATTGTTAATCACTTGGATTTGACTCAAAAAAAACGTAAAAACACAAAATAAAATACTATACTAGACTCAAATATTGCAAAACTAAACTTTAAAACACTAAAACAAACCAAAAGACTCAAACAGTACCCAAAGCACTCGAAACTGCCTTAAAAACACTTTCTGGGCTGTTTTGAGCACCTTGAGTACTTTGGACGAATTTGGGAAACAAATTGAATCAAAACACTTATAAACACATGGTTAATGTAATTCTAACTAATCTAACACTTTAAAATAAATGGGGGATTGGTTTTGACGAATTTAAACTAAAAGAACAGATTGTAAGTAAAAACAGATAGTAAAGATAAATGTGATGAAAATATGGATGGAAGGCTAGCTAAGGGGTTCATCTCCATACATGTTATACTTGCATAATAAAATGATTTCCAATTGCATTTCAATAAACTATGATACTCAACACCCCAAGTTAACCGTGATGCACTAATTAACCTTCAAATCTTCCTAACGTTATTGAATTGGATGATGCATGCGACAATTCAAAACATTCCCCACAAGTCCTCAACATGAATGCATAGAAGAGGTACAAGCAAGAATCATTACGCTCTATGAAAATTATAAGTGTTGACGAGGCATTCGTTACTATGATTGCATGAAACTTATGCCAAGAATTTGTTTAACGCGATTGTTTATAAGCAACCTCCACTACTTGCGAATATAAGTTCGTAACTATTAGGTGAAACTCACTTATATTCTAGCGTCATATTCATGCATGAAAATTAAGCGTGCATTCTCAATAAACATACATAAATAAGTTATCAATCAAACGGTTAAACAAATTGAATCCACAACTTATGAAACGCAATTAGAAGTAATCAAATCAAAATGCAAGCATAAACATATATTTCGAATCCCCCCCCCCTAGCCAAGGGGGGTTTAGTTGAATTTAAACATTGGAATCAAAGAAACACCTAAACATTCCAACAACTCAAACTTGAATTGTATGAACGTTTAGGCCCTCTTCTCTTCCATTCCTCATTCGTACAAAACAAAGAGTATTGAAATTAAACATTGAAATCAAAGAAACACCTAAACATTCCAACAACTCAAACTTGAATTGTATGAACGTTTAGGCCCTCTTATCTTCCTCTTCGTTGTAGCACAAGGTTTAAGGATAGTTTGATGGTGTGAATGGTTTGGGGAGTGGTTGGAGTGGCTGCAATGGAGGAGAAAAGTGTTTTGGTGGCTGCTGCAAGGGTGTGGAGAGGTTTTGACGAATTTCTGGAATATGGAAGAGTGATTGATTGAGTATGAATGCAATGGATGCTTATTTATAGGTGAAATGGGGGGAACATGACAGCTAGGAGGGAATGTGGCTGCATGTGCAAGGGGACAATCTGAAAATGCATTTGAAAGCATGTGTTGGCTGCAATGATGAAATGGACGGGAGTGCATGTGGCTTAATTAATTAAAGGGAGTGCATGTGCAATGTTTTAAAGGATGGAATGCATGTGAATATGATGGAAATCTGATTTATTTGAAGATGCATGTGCAATGAAGTGGAATGACAGCTAGGTTATGATGATGAATGCATGCGGCTGATTTAATTGAATAGGAAGGCATGTGGATTTAATGGTTTAAAGGGTGAATGCATGTGTTGATGAATGGGATTGTGGAGTGGCTGGAATGATGAAAGAATAAAGGGTGCATGTGGGTTAATTAATTAAAGGGAGTGCATGTGCAATGTTGTTGTTGGTGCAATGATGGAGGAACAAGTGCATGTGAATGCATGGTGATAGCATGTGCACGGTTTTGGTTGGAATGATGGCAGATTGTGAAAACATGTGAATGCATGTGTTTGATGAATGATAAGTGGTGAATGATATGATAAGTGATAAGTGGTGAATGATAAGTGATGAATGATAAGTGGTGAATGATATGATAAGTGATAAGTGGTGAATGATAAGTGATGAATGATAAGTAATGGGAGCATGTGAGGGAATGAATAATGAATGCATGTGTATGGTTTTGGGAGAAAGGTGGAGATGCACGGCATAAGGGAATTGGAAGGTTTAAATGTCCTAAAACTAAAGGGAACAAAGTTCCAACACTTTGGTCTTCAATTTCGTCCAACATTTTGGCGCCAAGCATAAGCTATCCATCCTTAGCCCAAAAGTGCTCCAAAAGTCTCCAAAATGCATCTTTTTGCTCCTTTAGCCCTTTGGACCTACAAACACACGAAAATAGCTTAAAGGACTAAAATAACTAAAGAAACATAACGTAAATGCACGAGAACAAGCCATTTAAGTCGCATGAATATGCTCCTATCAATTAACAATCCCTCCTAATCCCCGGTCCAGAACGATCCCTACTTATATACATATACTACAATTTGACAAAAAGAGGGTTAATTTGTGTGCGTATAAAATCACGCATCAGTAGGGGAAGGCAAGGAGTGTTTTTGGGCAGAAAATATGAAGAATGGTGAAGTATGGCAGTGTTAGAGAGAGGGAATGAATTTCTGGCGTGAATGAATGTGTATGAGATGGTTTTCTGAATATGGAAGAGTTAGTGATATGTGGCTGCAATGGATGCTTATTTATAGGTGAAAAAGAGGGAACATGACAGCTAGGAACTTGGTGGAAAGCTGGAAATGCATGTGGAGTGGCTGAAATTGTAAGGGGAATGCATGTGGAAATGATAGAATGTGTTGATGTGCAATGATTGATAGGAGCATATTCATGCGACTTAAATGGCTTGTTCTCGTGCATTTACGTTATGTTTCTTTAGTTATTTTAGTACTTTAAGCTATTTTCGTGTGTTTGTAGGTCCAAAGGGCTAAAGGAGCAAAAAGATGCATTTTGGAGACTTTTGGAGCACTTTTGGGCTAAGGATGGATAGCAAAAAGATGCATTTTGGAGCCAAAGTGTTGGACGAAATTGAAGACCTAATTGAAGACCAAAGTGTTGGAACCTTGTTCCCTTTAGTTTTAGGACATTTAAACCTTTCCTATATCCTTAGTCGTGCATAACATTCCAACATTCCACTCCTTCATTTCAGCCACACTCCCACATATCATTACTTATCATTCACCACTTATCATTCACTTATCATATCATTCACTTATCATATCATACACTTAATTAATTAACCCACATTTACACTTTAATCATTCAACCACATTCACACATCACCCATTCACCTTTGTGCCGTGACTTCCCCTTCTTTCCAACATAATTCACATGCATTTCAGATTGCATTCCCATTCTTTAATTCAACACAACCATGCACTCCACTTGCATTTCCAACCTAATCACTCACCCACACAATCTGCCATCATTCACACAAACACCATCAATGCCGTGAGATCCCATTCCACTTTCTAGCCATTCCACATGCCATTGTCATTCCACTTCATTTCACTTTGCATTTCCAGATTATTCCTTCATCATTGCACCACAAATCAGCCACATGCATTCACTCTTTAATGCACATGCATTCATCATCATTCCCCCTTGCATTTCAGCCACACATTCACCCACATGCACTCTTAAACATTCAAATTCCCATTCACACATCAAAATCTGCCAATGCCGTGAGTTCCCATTGTATTTCCAGCTTTGCACATGCATTCACTCACCACAAACAAGTCACATGCATTCATCAACATATCTAGCTGTCATTCACATGCATTTCATTCATCATTTCCACCCCCACATGTCCCTTTAATCATTCAAACATACACTCCCATTAATTAAACCATTCAGCCACATTTTCACCAACAACAAGCCCATGCCGTGAGTTCCCTATTGATGCGAGAATTATACGCACACAAATTAAACCCTCTTTTTGTCAAATTGTAGTAAGTATGTAAGTAGGGATCGTTCTGGACCGGGGATTAGGAGGGATTGTTAATCACTTGGATTCGACTCAAAAACGTAAAAACACAATATAAAACACTATGATCGACTAAAAGAATGCAAAACTAAACTTTAAAACACTAAAACAAACCAAAAGACTCAAACATCACCCAAAACATTCAAAACTGCCTTAAAAACACTTTCTGGGCAGTTTTGAGCACTTTGGTGAATTTGGACGAAATTATGTAATAACTTGAATCAAAACACTTAGAAACATAAACTAAGACACTTTCTAACTAAATTGGACAATAAAGTAAAGGGGGATTAAGGTTTTGACGAAATTAAATTAAATGGACAGATTGTAATTAAGGCAGAATGTAAATATGAATATGATGAAAAGTATGGATGAATGCTAGCTAAGGGGTTCATCTCCACACATGTTACACTTGCATAATAAAACGATTTCCAATTGCATTTCAATAAACCATGAATTCTCAACACCCCGGGTTAATTAGGTCCGCTTAAATTAACCGTCAAGTTTTCCTTAAGTTAATGAATTGGATGATTGCATAAGACAACCCAAAGCATTCCCCACAAGTTCCCTACATGAATTGCATAATAGAGATACAAGCAAGAATCATTAAGTTCTTTGAAAACTATAAGTGTTGACGAGGCATTCGTTACTATGATTGCATGAAACTTATGCAAGAATTTATTTAACGCGATTGTTTATAAGCAACCTCCACTACTTGTGAATATAAGTTCATAACTATTAGGTGAAACTCACTTATATTCTAGCGTCATATTCATGCATGAAAATTAAGCGTGCACCCTCAATAAACATACATAAATAGGTTATCAATAAAACAGTTAAACAAATTGAATTCACAACTTATGAAACGTAATTAGAAGTAATCAAATCAAAATGCAAGTATAAACATATATTTCGAATCACCCCCTAGCTAAGGGGGGTTTAGTTCTTCATAACATTGAAATCAAAGAAACACCTAAACATTCCAACAACTCAAACTAGAATTGTATGAACGTTTAAGCACTCTTTTCTTCCATTCCTCAAACATACAAAACAAAGAGAATTGAATTTAAACATTGAAATCAAAGAAACACCTAAACATTCCAACAACTCAAACTTGAATTGTATGAACGTTTAGGCCCTCTTCTCTTCCTCTTTATTGTAGCACAAGGTCTAAGGATAGTTTGATGGTGTGAATGGTTTGGGGAGTGGTTGGAGTGGCTGCAATGGAGGAGAAAAGTGTTTTGGTGGCTGCTGCAAGGGTGTGGAGAGGTTTTGACGAATTTCTGGAATATGGAAGAGTGAATGAGAATGAATGAATGTTGTGTGAAGTGTGTATGGTATTTATAGGGAGAAAGAGAGGGAACATGACAGCTAGGAACTTGGTGGAAATCTGAAATGGTGATGGGAGATGCATGTGGCTGATTTATGCATGTGATTAAAGGGTGGGAATGCATGTGCTTTGACAGAAATGAAAGGGAATGCATGTGCAATGAGTGTGGAGTGAATGATTGAATGCATGTGGCTAATTGAAAGAGAGAGAATGTGGTGTAATGATGAAGTGGAATAAGTGCATGTGGATGTGGCTGATTTGATTTATGGAAGATGCATGTGGATTAAAGATGAGTGAATGATTATGGGTGCATGTGGATGAATGTGCATGTGCAAGGTTGTTGTTGTGATAAGTGATAAGTGTATGATATGATAAGTGAATGATATGATAAGTGAATGATAAGATAAGTGAATGATATGATAAGTGAATGATAAGATAAGTGAATGATATGATAAGTGGATGATAAGATAAGTGAATGATATGTAATGATATGTGGGAGTGTGGCTGAAATGAAGGAGTGGAATGTTGGAATGTTATGCACGGCTAAGGATATAGGAAAGGTTTAAATGTCCTAAAACTAAAGGGAACAAGGTTCCAACACTTTGGTCTTCAAGTAGGTCTTCAATTTCGTCCAACACTTTGGCTCCAAGCATAAGCTATCCATCCTAAGCCCAAAAGTGCTCCAAAAGTCTCCAAAATGCATCTTTTTGCTCCTTTAGCCCTTTGGACCTACAAACACACGAAAATAGCTTAAAGTACTAAAATAACTAAAGAAACATAACGTAAATGCACGAGAACAAGCCATTTAAGTCGCATGAATATGCTCCTATCAAATACCCCCACACTTAGCTTTTGCTAGTCCTCGAGCAAAACAAAACAAAAGAAACCAAAAACAAAACAAAACGAACAAAACACAACCTACACCTTCCAACAATCGTCTCAGATTTCCAATGCACATGACATGTTAAAAATCATTATTCCCACAGATTTTAGCCATCTTTACACTTAAGTACATTCTTACTCATAGTCACCACATACTAGTTCACAATTAAGCATTTAAAACCATGATTTGAATGTAGTAACATGCCTTTAGAGAATTCCCTCAATTCCTTACTAGATGTACTCTCGTTTTTCACACAGATTTTCTGACTACACTCCCTACACTAGGTATATGTGAGAAGATTGATGTAAACATGTAGACGAACACTCACATATGTTATAACAAGGAAAGCATTTTCTGGAATTATTAACATGTATATATATGATCTCATGAATGGAATGCCACTACTTAGAACGAGAACCAGTGATTCCATAAACTCATATCAATTCCAAACTCCACATTATTGAACACATAACGATCAAGATAGAAGTCAAAGGGGTGTAACGGGGCTAGGGTATTGGCTAACAATGAACGGTGAAGGATAAACAAACATTCTTAAAGCAATAGCGAGCAAAGCATTTGAATTAACGTAGAATTCACTTTTGAATGAAAACTCAATCTTTTGAACAACAAGGGGGAACAAGCTCTTTTTCCTTTCTTTCTTTTCTTTTCTGTTTTTCTTTTTCATATGTTTTTCACAATTTTTTTTTTCTTTTCTTTTGACTCTCAAAACATACATAAACACTTAAGAACAAAACATTCTCTCCCCCACACTCATTTTCTTTCATAATGTACTCAAAAGGAATTCATTTAAGTCATGCTCACTATCTTTTAAGAACAAGGGTGTGGACTGTCCTATACTAGGCTAGGTGAGGATAATGTGGTTAAACAAAGAATAAAGGCTAAACAAGGCTCAACGGCGTTAAAACTTACAACAAATACGAAATATGGGAAGTAAGGCTATTTGGCTATGGTGGCAACTACACAACTTCATCTTGATATATGTTATGCAATTCAATGTCATGCTTTGAATGAAACGGATATAAGTTCTAGCATTTAGTTCTATCATGATACAATTGCATTCTAAGTAGCAACCAAGCAAGGAATAATGAGATCATGCAACAACTTTAGAAAACAAAGAATCACATAAAATAACTCTCCAAAGAAGGTAATGGCTCGAGTTTCACAGGGATGTAGCGTTATTATGAGTTTCTTCCTTCAAGCATGTTACAAAAATGAATTTTTCTTTTATGATTGCATGTGAAGTCATACATTATAACCATAACCAAGCATATACCAAGAGTAAATCAAACTTTCATCTATGTTTATAACTGTTTTTAACAGTCATGCAATTACAAACCAAATCCTTATCATTGTGTTGGAAGGTACCCTAAGACACAAACACACAAAAACGACTCAAAACACTCTTTTTAGGCTTTTCAAAACATGTTTTTCAAATTTTTATGTGATTTTCGGAGTTATAAAAACAAAACATACTAAAACACTCTAAAACAACTTAAAAACACCTTAAAACAGCAAGGAACAACATTTGAAGTTATGGGTGATAAAATCCCACGAATTTGCATTAAATATACTTAGTTACCCCCCCCCCCCCCCCCCCCACACTTAAATCAAACATTGTCCTCAATGTTTTAAGCATAGATTCACACAAAACATAAGTAAACACATAAAAAACACTTAAACATACTAAACATGGCAGAATGTAACTTAACAAAGAGAAGAGTTTAGGGACGCAAATCTGGTTATGGAGTGTAAATTCCCTCTTCTCCTTGGTGATTGCATTGAGGCATTGATCTTGGTGATTCCACAGGCATACTCTTGAACTGGGCTGCATGATTCTTTTGGTGTCCTCCACTTGTTGATTTTCCGTTGTGCTACTGAGCTGGAGGATTCTTTTGGTCTTCCTCGAACGTCTGAGCTTACCCCTTTGGTCTGTTTCTTTGTTCAATCTTTCCAATTCGTATTGAAAAGGGTTGGAGGATAACTCAGCCTATGTTTGTCTCCACATGCTTCAATGTATCATTTTCACTTCCCTTACTCGCTCCCCTTTGCAGAAGTGGTCCCTTCTCCGGAAGTGTATCAACCGTTGAAGATGACTACTCGAGAGCAACGCTAGGTAAGCAATCAGGAATAGGTTCCAGGCAGTTGGCTCCAGATCGAAAGACTGACTCCAAGTGCCGGCTGATTGCTTCTTTCACTTTGCCATGCGAGTAAGAACAAGGACAAAGAAAAAGACAGGGAAAGAGCATGATATGAGATACTTTTGCTTTTGACCTTGATGATATGAGATACCTTTGTTTTTGAAGAAGCGGTGAATGAATCAGCACATGTATTTGTTGTGCTGTTTCCTCCTGGGTCATCTGTACTCCAGGCATCTGGTATCATCTTTGGGGAAGAAGAAAAAAATGAGTATTTCGAAAGGCTTTGCGGCCTCAGAGGTGAGGAAGAGTTGGGCATTTTCTTTAGGTCTGCCTTGCCACAAAAGATGAAGGTCGACATATATAGAGATAATATCAAGTGGTGGTACTGTTCTTTTACCCTTGTCGACAAACGTCTCTTCGATCCCGCAAATCCGGCTTTTTGAAATAGTGGCGCCTCTTCGATTTCTGAGCAGGCGGCCCTTCGCTTTCTGAACGACACGTAGTAGTGCGGATGCGGCTCTTTTTGACAAAGCTGCACGCGTCTTCTGAAAAGCAGAGAAAGCGTCGCCGAACTTTGCGCTTGTCGGCTAAAGACGTGTAGTTGCGATGATGGCCTCCACGTGTTTTCAGCTTTGTCAGAGATCTTTTGACAAAGTTGAACGCGTTTTCTGAAAAGCCGAGAAAGCGTCGCCTAACTTACGCCGGAAATTCCGGCTTCTTGAATCGGTGGATGCGTCGCCTTGGCTTCTTATAGAGGTATCGATCACCGCCAACATACACACTTTGAAGATTTCCCATTTTTGAACATCGTCTCCGGCCCCTTTGAAATTTTAACTCCATCCACCCCTTCTCTTTGAACACTTTTGAAAAATGGCAAACCCATCGAACCTTAGCTTAGAATTGAGTCTCAGCAGTGATACGGGCGCGCCGCGTCAAGGTAACGTATGGCGCCCTTATTTCTTATCTTCTAACGGTCCTCTGATAGGAGCATATTTATGCTACTTAGTTGTGTTGTTTCCTTACACTTAGTGAGTTAATTACTATGTATTTCAGTCTTTTAAAGTATTTTCGTGTGTTTTTAGGTCCTAATGGCAAAAGGAGCAAGAAAGTGCATTTTGAGGCTATTTGGAGCATTTTTGGGCATGGATTGGATAGCTTAATCAGGTAGCAATGAGGATGGACGAAATTGAAGACTAGAAGAGCTAGGAAAGGCTACAAATCTGGTGGAAGAAGTTCTATTCCAATGAAGATAAGGAAGAAGCAAGAAACAAGGGATCTTATCCAAACCTTATCTTACCCAAACCTTATCTTACCCAAACCTTATCTTATCCAAACCTTATCCTATCCTATCTCTAAACATTATCCTATTCTTCCCTATCCAAATCAGGTGGGGACTTAAACTTAGCTATTTAGGTGGGATTAGATATATATCTAAACACTTAGAACAGGTTCTAGACCCTCATTCCTTTGTATGCCGCATGTACACCACTCCTAGTAGGTTTAGGAATTGAAAACCTTATCCTACTCTTATATCACATGTTCATATCCCTTTAGGATTAGGAATCTGTTCTAAACCCTTCTTTCTAGAAGCCTTATCTTATCCCTACAGCCCTTGCCGCACATATACTTCTAGAATCCCTAAATCCTAGCTGAATTCCCTATTCCAAATCCCACTTAATTTCTGCCTTGAGTTAACCTTTTTCCAATGGGATTAGGCAATCCTTTTCCTACACTAAGTGTGCCAAAACTAGCCTATATAAACAGCCTTGCCGTGCCATTTAATCATCACCATCCCTTCACACAACATTCATACATCCCTCCAGAAATCAACCTTTGCCGTGACCTTACAACCACCCATCCATCATTCCCCTACTTCCATACATCCATCCCAACCTCCATACACCACCATAACCCCTTGCCGCACCACCATATATACCTAAAACCATCCAAAATCCAGAAAATCATCCACAAACTCACCATAGACCCTTGTGCCGTGACCTAGCAAGGAGGAGGAGAAGGAAGACCAAGCCTTGGGCGTTTGTACATTCAAGTTGGAGTGTTGGACGTGTCTAGGTGTAATCTATCTTTTATTTTCAATGTTTAAATCTATATTGCTTTGTTTTGTCATGAACATGAGAGGCTAAACTCGTTTTAGCCTAGGGATGCTTTGAAACCATGATTACAATTATAATATGATTTGATTAATTCCAGTTGTGATTTCATAAATTGCGAATGCAGTTTACTTAACCGTTTGATGGATAACTTATTCTTGTATGTTTATTAGGGAGGCCTACTTAATTTGCATGCTTGAATTTGGGGCTAGAATATAAGGGTGTTTCACATAATCGTCACAAACTTATATTCACAAGTAGTTAAGGTTGTTTTCACAATCATGTTAAGTAAATTCCTAGCATGCGTATCATGATGTCATAGTTACAAGTGCTTTGTCAATACTTATGGTTTCCATTGAACGTAATGATCTTTAACCGTATCTCTATTATGATGTCATGTAGGGACTTTTTGAAGAATTGATAGGAGCATATTCATGCGACTTAAATAGCTTGTTCTCGTACATTTACGTTATGTTTCTTTAGTTATTTTAGTACTTTAAGCTATTTTCGTGTGTTTGTAGGTCCAAAGGGCTAAAGGAGCAAAAAGATGCATTTTGGAGACTTTTGGAGCACTTTTGGGCTAAGGACGGATAGCTTATGCTTGAAGCCAAAGTGTTGGACGAAATTGAAGACCTAATTGGAGCCAAAGTGTTGGAACCTTGTTCTCTTTAGTTTTAGGACATTTAAACCTTTCCTAATCCCAATCATGCCATGCATAACACACATCCATTCTAACACATTGTCATTGAACATGCATTTCCTTCATTAGTTAACCCACATGCACTTATCACTTATCATCACCACATATCATATCACTTAATCACTTATCACTTATCATCACCACTTAACCACTTATCATATCATAACCACATATCATATCACTTATCACTTATCACTTATCACTTAACATAACATCCACCTACTTCACCTACAACATCCACTTCACCTACAACATCCACCTACTTCACCTACAACATCCACCCACTTCACCTACAACATCCACCTACTTCACCTACAACATCCACTTCACCTACAACATCCACCTACTTCACCTACAACATCCACCTACTTCACCTACAAATGACATAGCCATATGTTCCCTCCACTACTCCTATAAATACCCTTGCATTCATTCATTCATGAACATCTCATTTTCATACACAACTCACCACAAACACATCCCTTTCTTCCCTAGCCGTGAGCTTCCCATCTCTCCCCTTATAATCCAAAAACCATCTTTCCATTTCCATCACTCCTCACTCCATTCCACACTTCCATTCCCCCAAACCAACTATCCTTAGACCTTATGCTACAATAAAGAGGAAGAGAAGAGGGCCTAAACGTTCATACAATTCAAGTTTGAGTTGTTGGAATGTTTAGGTGTTTCTTTGATTTCAATGTTTAATTTTAATTCTCTTTGTTTTGTATGAGGAACTAAACCCCCCTTTAGCTAGGGGGTGATTCGAAATATATGTTTATGCTTGCATTTTGATTTGATTACTTCTAATTACATTTCATAAGTTGTGAATTCAATTTGTTTAACTGTTTTATTGATAACCTATTTATGTATGTTTATTGAGAGTGCACACTTAATTTTCATGCATGAATTTGACGCTAGAATATAAGTGAATTTCACCTAATCGTTATGAACTTATATTCACAAGTAGTGGAGGTTGCTTATAAACAATCGCGTTAAACGAATTCTTGGCATAAGTTTCATGCAATCATAGTAACGAATACCTCGTCAACACTTATAGTTTTCAAAGAACTTAATGATTCTTGCTTGTATCTCTATTATGCAATTCATGTAGGGAACTTGTGAGGAATGTTTTGGGTTGTCGTATGCAATCATCCAATTCAATAACGTTAGGAAGATTTGAAGGTTAATTTAAGCAGATCTAATTAACTTGGAGTGTTGAGAATTAATGATTTATTGAAATGCAATTGGAAATCGTTTTATTATGCAAGTATAACATGTATGGAGATGAACCCCTTAGCTAGCATTCATCCATTCAATTCCATCACATTCATATTTACATTCTGTCTAGTTTATTAACTTGTTTCGTTATTTCAATTTTCGTAAAACCTAAACCCCCATTTACTTTCTTGTTCTTTAATGCTTAGAATCTATTTAGTTTATATTTTAAAGTATTTTTGAATTCTTTGAGTCTAGTTTAGTGTTTTATATTGTGTTTTTATGTTTTTGAGTCAAATCCAAGTGATTAACAATCCCTCCTAATCCCCGGTCTAGAACGATCCCTACTTATACATATACTATAATTTGACGAAAAGAGGGTTTAATTTGTGTGCGTATAAATCTCGCATCAAATTTTGGCGCCGTTGCCGGGGATTAGAAAATTTGCTAATCCCTTGGATTGTTTGTTTCTGTATTGTCTTTTAGATTTAGTTTTTATTTGTGTTTTGTTTGTTAAGAACAACATGGCACTTGATAACGCTTCTCTTTTGTCACAGCTCATGGAAAGGTCCCAAATGCAAAGAGTTGATATATCTAATCTTCAATCAAGGAATAACGTGTTTTCCAATACTTACAATTCGGATTGGAGTGATCATTCAAACTCTATGTGGTGGGAACCTCAAAATGCTCAACAAGGAGGATATTGGCAGCCACCACAACCTCATATTCAATATGCCCAACCAAACTCAAGTTCGTCAATAGATTATAATCAAAAGCTTAATGAATTAATTTGTTTGGTGCAGGGCTCACAAAATCAAGACAATGAGGCTCAACAAGAAGGATATTGGCAGCCATATGAGGAGTTCTATTCAATGCCTATGCAGCCACCACAAAGGTTGGACCACTTGGATAAGCAAATTGGGCAGATCGCGGAGTTCGTAGGACAGTTTCAAGACCAAGGCGAACTCCCTAGTTCAACCATTGCAAATCAGAAGGGAGAATTTGAAAACACCAATGCTATCATGTTGAGAAGTGACAAGGAGGTTGGAACGGACCCTCAACCATCAAAATCAAATCACAAGGAAGAGGAATACACCCAACCCACGGAAAGGGTGGAAACACCTTTACCGGAGGCACCTATTGCTCCTATGCCATCTAATACAGGTATGGTTGTTCCAAATTTCATTATTTTTAACCCTGTTCCAAAATTCATGACTTCCAAGGAAGAAGAAGGTGAAAAAGACATCTTGGAAGCCCTTCCAAAGGTGACAAGTAAGGAATGTCATGAATTCATCAAAGAGGACGTTCTTGAAACCACAAAATCCAAAGAAGTTAAATTTGATGACATTGGACAAGTCATAACCATCACTTGCAATCTGGCCAAATCCAATATCCCTGAAACTTTCAAAGGAGTGGTGTTTGTCATTGAGTTCTTATCGGACAAAACAAGTAAGTTTTTTTCAAATTCCTTTACATTTTATACTAACTTGCTGTTTTTTATGAATCAGGCACCTACACTAGAATTTAAACCCCCCTTTAGCTAGGGGGTGATTCGAAATATTCATATTCAATATGCCCAACCAAACTCAAGTTCGTCAATAGATTATAATCAAAAGCTTAATGAATTAATTTGTTTGGTGCAGGGCTCACAAAATCAAGACAATGAGGCTCAACAAGAAGGATATTGGCAGCCATATGAGGAGTTCTATTCAATGCCTATGCAGCCACCACAAAGGTTGGACCACTTGGATAAGCAAATTGGGCAGATCGCGGAGTTCGTAGGACAATTTTGCGACCAAGGCAAACTCCCTAGTTCAACCATTGTAAATCCGAAGGGAGGATTTGAAGCACCTTTGCCGGAAGCACTTATTGCTCCTACGCCATCTAATTCAAGTAAGGTTGTTCCAATTAGTTCTAACCCCATTCCACCTAATATCCCTATTCCTTGCAGGTTCATGAATTCCAAGGAAGAAGAAAGTGAAAAAGACATCTTGGAAGACCTTCCAAAGGTGCAAAGTAGGGAATTTCATGAATTCATCAAAGGGGATATACTTGAGACAACAATGCCCAAAGAAGTTGAATTTGATGACATTGGACAAGTCATAACCATCACATGCAATCTGGCCAAGTCCAATATCCCTGAAACTTTCAAAGGAGTGGTGTTTGTCATTGAGTTCTTGTCAGACAAAACAAGTAAGTCATTTTTTTCAAATTCCATTACATTTTATACTAACTTGTTGTTTTTTATGAATCAGGCACCTACATTAGAATTCAAACCAATGCCGGTTCACTTCAAGTATCACCTTCCATTCAAGGACCAATTCCATGCCGTTTGATTTTATTTATGTTAAAAAAAAAAAAAATAATAATAATAATAATAATAATAAAAGTGGCGAGGCTTCACAAAGGTTGTTTACTTAAAGACCCACTACGTGGCAAAACTCTTGAAGCGGAAGGCATCGAGACGGAAGGCATCGGGGCAGAAGACATAGGAGCGGAAGGCATCGGAGATAGAGGCATCGAAGATAGAGCATTCGAGGCCTCAATACTTGGCCAAACGCTGGATGATCCAGGAAAAAGGTGCCTCTGGAGGAAAGACGAAAACCTTTGACGGTCACTTTGAATCCGACCTTCAGACTCTTGCAGTTCATCAAGCTTCCTCTTCATGCCCGTCGAATAGTTGTTGGCAAGCACGTGCAAACTTCTATTCTCATGCTTAAGCAGTTTGATCTCCTGTTTAAGACTTTCCACCTCTGCCATCAATGATTCCACCTGACGGGAGCGGGCAAGCAGGCGTTGGCCCATGTTGGACACAGAACTCGCACACTGAACACTAAGTGCGAGGGACTCTTGAACGGCCAACTCATCGGACCGTCCTGACAGCAGCCTACTATCTTTTGGAGTGAGGAGGTTCCTAGCTACTATTGTAGCTGTTGTGGCGTCCTGCATCACGGAGTCTTCACCTGTGAGAGGACCGTTAGAAGATAAGAAAGAAGGGCGCCATACGTTACCTTGACGCGGCGCGGCCGTATCACTGCTGAGACTCAATTCTAAGCTAAGGTTCGATGGGTTTGCCATTTTTCAAAAGTGTTCAAAGAGATGGGGTGGATGGAGTTAATTCTCAAAGGGCCGGAGTCGATTTTCAAGAATGGGAATTCTTCAGAGTGTGTTTGTTGTGGTGATCGATAGCTCTATAAGAAGCCAAGGCGACGCGTCCACCAATTCGAAAAGCCGGAATTTCCGGCGTAATTTAGGCGACGCGTTCTCTGCTTTTCAGAAGACGCGTTCAACTTTGTCAAAAGATTTCTGACAAAGCTGAAAACACGTGGAGGCCATCATCGCAACTACACATCTTTAGCCGACAAAGCGCAAAGTTCGGCGACGCTTTCTCTGCTTTTCAGAAGACGTGTGCAGCTTTGTCAAAAGGAGCCGCATCTGCACTACCACGTGTCGTTCAGAAAGCGAAGGGGCGTCGTTCAGAAATCGAAGGGGCGCCTGCTCAGAAATCGAAGAGGCGTATTCAAAGATCGAAGAGACGCCACTATTTCAAAAAGCCGGATTTGCGGGATCAAAACGTTTGTCGACAAGGGTAAAAGGTACCACCACTTGATATTATCTCTATATATGTCGACCTTCGTCTTTTATGGCAGGGCAAACCTGAAGAAAATGCCCAACTCTCTCTCACCTCTGAGGGCGCACTCCCAGCAAAGCCTTTCGAAATACTCAATTCTTTCTTCTTCCCCAAAGATGATACCAGATGCCTGGAGTACATATGACCCAGGAGGAAACGGCGGATTGAAGCATGTGCTGATTCATTCACCGCTTCTTCAAAGCAAAGGTATCTCATATCATCAAGGTCAAAAGCAAAAATATCTCATATCATGCTCTTTCCCTGTCTTTTTCTTTGTCCTTGTTCTTACTTGCATGGCAAAGTAAAAGAAGCAATCACCCGGCACTTGGAGTCAGTCTACCGATCTGGAGCCAACTGCCTGGAATCTATTCCTGATTGCTTACCTAGCGTTGCTCTCGAGTAGTCATCTTCAACGGTTGTTACACTTCCAGAGAAGGGACCACTCCTGCAAAGATTGAACAAAGAAACAGATAACAGGAGGAAGCTCAGACCTTCGGGGGAAACCAAAAGAACCATCCTGCTGCCCAGTTCAAGAAGTAGCACAAAGGAAAATCAACGATGGGCAGAAACCAGTTCAAGAGTAAGCCTGTGGAATCACAAAGATCAAAGCCTCAATGCAATCACCAAGGAGAAGAGGGAATTTACACTCCATAACCAGATTTGCGTCCCTAAACTCTTCTCTTTGTTAATTACATTATGCCATGTTTAATATGTTTAGTTGCTTTTTGTGTGTTTACTTATGTTTTGTGTGAATCTATGCTTAAAACATTGAGGACAATGTTTGATTTAAGTGTGGGGGGGTAACTAAAGTGTTTTGATGCAAATTCGTAGGGTTTTATCCACCATAACTTCTAATGTTGTTCCTTGCTATTTTAAGGTGTTTTTAAGTTGTTTTAGAGTGTTTTAGTGTGTTTTGTTTTATAATTCGAAAATCCCATAAAAATTTGAAAAATTGTTTTGAAAAACCCAAAAAGAGTTGTTTTAAAGTTGTTTTTGTGTGTGTGTTTGTGTCTTAGGGTACCTTCCAACACAACGATAAGGATTTGGTTTATAATTGCATGACGGTTAGAAAGAGTTATAAACATAGAGAAAAGTTTGATTTACTCTTGGTATATGCTTGGTTATGGTTATAATGTATGACTTCACATGCAATCATAAAAGAAAAAAAAATTCGTTTTTGTAACATGCTTGAAGGAAGAAACTCAAACAAACGCTACATCCCTGTGAGACTCGAGCCATTACTTTCTTTGGAGAGTTATTTTCTGTGATTCTTTATTTTCTAAAGTTGTTGCATGATCTCATTATTCCTTGCTTGGTTGCTACTTAGAATGCAATTGTATCATGATAGAACTAAATGCTAGAACTCATGCCCATTTCATTCAAAGCATGTTATTGATTTGCATAACACATATTCAAGAAGAAGTTGTGTAGTGACCACCACCATAGCCAAATAGCCTTACTTCCCATACTTCATATATGTTGTAAGTTTTAACCCCGTTGAGCCTTGTTTAGCCTTTATTCTTTGTTTACCCACATTTTCCTCACCTAGCCTAGTTTAGGACAATCCCCACCCTTGTTCTTAAAAGATAGTGAGCATGACTTAATTGAATTCCTTTTGAGTTACATTATGAAAGAAAATAAGTGTGGGGGAGAGAATGTTTAAGTGTTGATGTTTTGAGATTCAAAAGAAAAGAAAAAAAAAAAGAGAAAAGAAAGAAAGAAAGAAAAAAAAAAAAAAAAAAAAAATGAAAGAATAAGTGATTGAAGAAAGGTTCCAAAACACCAATTCTGGGCGTAAATTGTCTAAATTCTCCCTTTTTGTTCAAAAGTTGAGTTTTCATTCAAAAGTGAATTCTAAGTTGATTCAAATGCTTTGCTCACTATTTCTTTAAAAACCTTTGTTTTCCATATCCCTTCTTTGTTATCCACATACCCCAAGCCCCGTTACAACCCTTGACTTCTATCTTCAGTGTTGTGTAGTTCAATTTGTGGAGTTTGAACTTGGTATGAGCATATGGTATCACTGGTTTCTCGCGTCTAAGTAGTAGCATTCCATTCATGAGATCATATCTAAACATGCTTATTAACTCCAGAAATTGCTTCCTTTGAAATACATATATGTGAGTGTTCGTTTTTATGATTACATCAATCTTCTCACATATAACTAGTTTAGGGTGTGTAGTCAGAAAATCTGTGTGAAAAACGAGAGCATATCTTGTAAGGAATTGAGCAAATTCTCTAAGGCATGTTACTACATTCAAAATATAGTTTTAAATGCTTAATTGTGAATTAGTATGTGGTGACTATGATTAAGAATGTACTTAAGTGTCAAGATGGCTAAAATCTGTGGGAATAATGATTTTTAACTTGTCTTGTGCATTGGAAATCCGTGAGACGATTGTTGGAAGGTGTAGGTTGTGTTTTGTTCGTTTTGTCTAGTTTCGTGTTCTTTTGTTTTGTTTTGCTCGAGGACTAGCAAAAGATAAGTGTGGGGGTATTTGATAGGAGCATATTCATGCGACTTAAATAGCTTGTTCTCGTACATTTACGTTATGTTTCTTTAGTTATTTTAGTACTTTAAGCTATTTTCGTGTGTTTGTAGGTCCAAAGGGCTAAAGGAGCAAAAAGATGCATTTTGGAGACTTTTGGAGCACTTTTGGGCTAAGGACGGATAGCTTATGCTTGAAGCCAAAGTGTTGGACGAAATTGAAGACCTAATTGGAGCCAAAGTGTTGGAACCTTGTTCTCTTTAGTTTTAGGACATTTAAACCTTTCCTAATCCCAATCATGCCATGCATAACACACATCCATTCTAACACATTGTCATTGAACATGCATTTCCTTCATTAGTTAACCCACATGCACTTATCACTTATCATCACCACATATCATATCACTTAATCACTTATCACTTATCATCACCACTTAACCACTTATCATATCATAACCACATATCATATCACTTATCACTTATCACTTATCACTTAACATAACATCCACCTACTTCACCTACAACATCCACTTCACCTACAACATCCACCTACTTCACCTACAACATCCACCCACTTCACCTACAACATCCACCTACTTCACCTACAACATCCACTTCACCTACAACATCCACCTACTTCACCTACAACATCCACCTACTTCACCTACAAATGACATAGCCATATGTTCCCTCCACTACTCCTATAAATACCCTTGCATTCATTCATTCATGAACATCTCATTTTCATACACAACTCACCACAAACACATCCCTTTCTTCCCTAGCCGTGAGCTTCCCATCTCTCCCCTTATAATCCAAAAACCATCTTTCCATTTCCATCACTCCTCACTCCATTCCACACTTCCATTCCCCCAAACCAACTATCCTTAGACCTTATGCTACAATAAAGAGGAAGAGAAGAGGGCCTAAACGTTCATACAATTCAAGTTTGAGTTGTTGGAATGTTTAGGTGTTTCTTTGATTTCAATGTTTAATTTTAATTCTCTTTGTTTTGTATGAGGAACTAAACCCCCCTTTAGCTAGGGGGTGATTCGAAATATATGTTTATGCTTGCATTTTGATTTGATTACTTCTAATTACATTTCATAAGTTGTGAATTCAATTTGTTTAACTGTTTTATTGATAACCTATTTATGTATGTTTATTGAGAGTGCACACTTAATTTTCATGCATGAATTTGACGCTAGAATATAAGTGAATTTCACCTAATCGTTATGAACTTATATTCACAAGTAGTGGAGGTTGCTTATAAACAATCGCGTTAAACGAATTCTTGGCATAAGTTTCATGCAATCATAGTAACGAATACCTCGTCAACACTTATAGTTTTCAAAGAACTTAATGATTCTTGCTTGTATCTCTATTATGCAATTCATGTAGGGAACTTGTGAGGAATGTTTTGGGTTGTCGTATGCAATCATCCAATTCAATAACGTTAGGAAGATTTGAAGGTTAATTTAAGCGGATCTAATTAACTTGGAGTGTTGAGAATTAATGATTTATTGAAATGCAATTGGAAATCGTTTTATTATGCAAGTATAACATGTATGGAGATGAACCCCTTAGCTAGCATTCATCCATTCAATTCCATCACATTCATATTTACATTCTGTCTAGTTTATTAACTTGTTTCGTTATTTCAATTTTCGTAAAACCTAAACCCCCATTTACTTTCTTGTTCTTTAATGCTTAGAATCTATTTAGTTTATATTTTAAAGTATTTTTGAATTCTTTGAGTCTAGTTTAGTGTTTTATATTGTGTTTTTATGTTTTTGAGTCAAATCCAAGTGATTAACAATCCCTCCTAATCCCCGGTCTAGAACGATCCCTACTTATACATATACTATAATTTGACGAAAAGAGGGTTTAATTTGTGTGCGTATAAATCTCGCATCAAGAATGCTTTGGGTTGTCGTATGATGTCATCCAATCCACTAACTTAAGGGAAATCTGAGGGTTAATTAGTGATGTCACGGTTAATCTGGGGTGTTGAGGTTCATGGTTTATCGGAAAAGCAACTGGAAATCAATTTATGTTAGAAAGTATCATGTGTGGAGAAGTATCCCTTGGCTATCCCATCATCCATTAGTTTTTCTTATTTTCGTCCAAAATCTGTTTTAAAGTTTTAAGACACTTGTTTCTTTTAAATTCGTCCAAAATCAAAACCCCCTATCTTATTTGTTCCAAATCTGTCCAAAAGAGTCTTTTTGAGTCTTTAGAGTCAAAACCAAGTGTATTTTCGTCCAAATTAAGTCATAGAGTCTAAATTGAGTCTTTTTGGTTGTTTTTGGTTGTTTTGAGTCTTTAAAGTTTGTTTTGAGTCATATAAGTTAGTAAGAGTCTTGTGAGTCTATTTAAAGTGTTTTAAAACATATTTTCACATCTTTGAGTCAATTTTCATTAGATTAGCAATCCCTCCTAATCCCCGGCCTAGAACGATCCCTACTTATATCTATACTACAATTGTCGAAAAGAGGGTTTAATTTGTGTGCTTATATATTTCGCATCAAATTTTTGGCGCCGTTGCCGGGGATTAGCAATTTTGCTAATCCCCCGTTGTTTCTTTGTATTTTCTTTTTGTTTTAGCTACTGACCTAATTTCTTTTCTTGTTTATAGGTACTAGTTTATGACTCGTAGTTCTCAACCCCTTAGTGCGAACATCTTGGATTTCGACGACGATTTTGAGCGCACTTTGAGGAAGAAGAAGAAGAACCCAGAATCTAGTACGGCTCCCAACCTTGAGGAGGAGGAAGAGCCAACGCCAAGGGAGGAAGAAGAACCCACGGCACAAGAGGAAGAAACCATGGCAGTGGACAACCGTACAATCAAGGAGCTTTCGGCTTCGGGAATGGCCAATGCTGCACCCTTGTGCATCCAATACCCAAGGGCGGCTCAAGACAAGATCGACGAATTTGAATTGAAGTCAAGCTTGTTGCACCACATTCCAAAATTCCATGGATTATCCATGGAAGATCCCAACAAGCATTTGAAGGAGTTCGAGGTAGTGTGTTCAAGCATGACTCCAGTTAACGTTGATGGTAGCATTTTGAAGATGAAGGCTTTCCCGTTCTCACTTTTGGAGAAGGCCAAAGATTGGTTATACGAGCTAGCACCCGGAACGGTCACCTCTTGGGAGAGCATGAAGAGGGCGTTTCTTGAAAAGTTCTTTCCTACTTCAAGAATCATTCTCTTGAGAAAGAAGATTAGTGGAATTCAACAAAGTCAAGGGGAGTCTTTTCCAACATACTATGAGCGTTTTAAAACCCTTGTTGCATCATGTCCTCAACATCAAATGAAAGAGGAGCTTCTACTTCAATACTTCTATGAAGGTCTTCTTCCCATTGAAAGACAAATGCTTGATGCTTCGGCGGGAGGAGCGTTGGTGGATAAAACCCCTATGGCAGCCAAGAACCTTATTGCAAACCGGGCTCTCAATGCACAACAATACGAAGGAATTGGGCAAAGGGACCCCCCACGGCAACAAGTGAATGAGGTAAGTTCTCAATCCGACATTCAAACTCAATTAGCTAATCTTACTTCTCTTGTGTCTCAGATGGCCGAAGGAATGAAGATCCAAAGTCCAATTGTATGTGGCGTATGTTCTATTCAAGGTCATCCTTCGGAAAAGTGCCCTCAATTGATTGAGAATGGGGGATGGGAGAGTGCAAACGCCATTCGATTTCCAAGCCAAAATCAGCCAAGGAATGATCCATATTCCAATACATACAATCCGGGTTGGAGAGACCATCCAAATTTCAAGTGGAGGGAGCCTCAACAACCTTACCAACAAGGAGGCTTTAGGCAGCAACCCCCGGGGTTTTACACCAAACCCCACGGCCAAGACCAAAACCAACCCCAATCCGCCCAAAACCATCAAGGTACATCTTTAGATAATGCTACAATTCTTAAGTTACTTACTAGTTTGTCTCAGGGGCAAGAAAATCAAAACAAGGCAATGCAAAACCAAGACAAAAGGGTGGACCACTTAGAAAAGCAAATAGGGCAGATTGCGGAGTTTGTGGGACAATTCCGAGACCAAGGCAAGCTTCCAAGTTCAACCATTGTCAATCCAAAGGGAGGGTTCGAATCTGCCAAAGCAATTACTTTGAGGAGTGGAAAAGAAGTTGGCACTACATCCACACCACCCAAAACAAGTCCTAATGAAGACGAGACGTTGCAACATGAAGAGAAGGCTCCAAACATGCCCACGGCAAGGACACAACATCTATTGCCGCAAGCATCTAAGGACACTACTTCATCTAATACATCCCATTCGGCCACCAAAGGTAAGATAGGTTCAAATTTGATTAATTCTAACCCCGTTCCACCCAATGTTCCTTTTCCTCACAGATTTTTGCAAACAAAGAAGGAGGAGCATGAGAAGGACATTCTTGAGACATTTAGGAAAGTTCAAGTCAATATCCCGCTCCTAGATGCCATAAAGCAAGTGCCCAAATACGCTAAGTTCTTGAAAGAATTGTGCACTACAAGGAAGAGGCCATCACATAAAGAGGTAGTAAGGGTAAGTGAGAATGTTTCCGCTGTTTTACAAAGAAAATTACCACCAAAGTGCAAAGATCCAGGTAGCTTTACAATCCCTTGTATTATTGGTCAAACTAAGTTCGAACATGCTATGTTAGACTTAGGAGCTTCAATTAACGTCATGCCATACTCTATTTATGCTTCAATGAACCTTGGTGAATTGAAAAATGATGGTGTGATTATTCAATTAGCCGATAGATCTAATGCCTATCCAAAGGGAGTATTGGAAGATGTCTTAGTGCAGGTGAATAATTTGATCTTCCCGGCGGATTTCTATGTCCTTGAAATGGAGGAAACTACCCATGCTCCATCCTTGCCGATTCTTCTTGGGAGGCCATTCATGAAGACAGCACGAACTAAGATAGACGTGTTTAAAGGCACTTTAACAATGGAATTCGATGGGGAAGTGATTGATTTTAATATTTCTGAAACTATGAGATTTCCTAATGATGATCACTCATGTTTCTCTATTGATATTCTTGATTCTTTGGCGCAGGCACACCTTGATCAATTACATGGCGATGCACTTGAAACAGTCATTACAAATGGCATAGAATTGAAGGATCACATGGCTGCCACCATAGCAACCCACGACACACAATTGAACACCCATGCCATGGCCTTTGATGAAGATGTAATTGAGACCGTGGCAGCCCTAGAGTCATTGCCACGGCTCCAAGGTAAGCACCCTAGTCCAATTTCAATTCCAATTACGACTAATAAGTTGCTTCCTTCTATAGAACAACCACCTACACTTGAGCTCAAACCGTTGCCAAATCACTTGAAGTATGTGTTTTTGGGCGAGCAAGACACATTGCCCGTCATTATAGCTTCATCACTCACGGCACAAGAGGAGGAGAAATTGGTGAGGGTTCTCAAAGAGCACAAGACGGCCATTGGGTGGACTTTGGCCGATATCAAGGGTATAAGTCCTACCACATGCATGCATCGAATTCTCATGGAAGAAGGCGCCAAACCATCAAGGGAAGCCCAACGTCGACTCAACCCACCAATGATGGAAGTAGTGAAGAAGGAAATCATCAAATTGCTTGATTGTGGCGTCATCTATCCCATCTCGGATAGTTGTTGGGTTTCACCGGTCCAAGTGGTTCCCAAGAAGTCCGGAGTCACGGTGGTGAAGAATGAAGAAGATGAACTTGTGCCTACACGTATTCAAACCGGTTGGAGGGTGTGCATTGACTATAGGAAGCTAAATGCCGCAACAAGGAAAGATCACTTCCCTTTACCATTCATTGATCAAATGCTTGAAAGGTTAGCTGGTCATTCTTTTTATTGCTTTCTTGATGGTTACTCGGGATATAATCAAATTGTCATAGCACCGGATAATCAAGAAAAGACCACCTTTACTTGTCCATTTGGTACTTTTGCATATCGTCGTATGCCATTTGGTTTATGCAATGCACCCGCCACTTTCCAACGATGCATGGTAAGTATCTTCTCTGATTATGTTGAAAAGATAATTGAAGTATTTATGGACGATTTTAGTGTCTTTGGGGACTCATTTGATGATTGCTTGCATAATCTTACTTTAATCTTGCAAAGATGTACGGAAACTAACCTTGTTTTGAATTGGGAAAAATGTCATTTTATGGTTAAACAAGGTATAGTTTTGGGCCATATCATCTCTGAAAAAGGAATTGAAGTTGATAAGTCTAAAATAGATCTTGTACGCTACTTACCCTCTCCTACTACGGTTAGAGAGGTTCGTTCTTTTCTTGGCCATGCAGGATTCTATAGGCGATTTATCAAGGATTTCTCCAAGATTGCACAACCCCTATGCCGTCTCCTACAAAAAGAAGTGGCGTTCGAGTTCAACGAGGAGTGTGAGAAGGCATTCAAGCTTCTCAAGGACAAGCTTACCACGACACCTATCATCCTTCCACCTGATTGGACGTTGCCTTTTGAGCTCATGTGTGATGCATCCGATTATGCAATAGGGGCTGTTTTGGGTCAAAGGAAGAACAAGCATTCCCACGCCATCTACTATGCTTCTAGGACCTTGAACGATGCTCAATTAAACTATTCTACCACTGAAAAAGAACTTCTTGCCGTTGTATTTGCTTTAGATAAGTTTCGTTCATATTTACTTGGCACTAAAGTGATTGTATTTTCTGACCATGCAGCTCTTAGGTACTTATTCACTAAAAAGGAGGCTAAACCACGGCTCATTAGATGGATGCTTCTTCTCCAAGAGTTTGATATCGAAATTCGAGACAAGAAAGGGAGTGAGAACGTAGTTGCTGACCATTTAAGTCGTTTGGTGTGCAATGAGGACTCCTTACCCATCCAAGAGACTTTCCCCGATGAACAATTGCTGTCCATTAAGGTATGTGAACCTTGGTATGCCGATTTGGTCAATTTTTTGGTGTCAAAACGTGTTCCAAGTACCCTAGCAAGGCACCAACGTGATAAGTTAAAGAAAGAGGCACGGTTTTATGTATGGGATGACCCATATTTGTGGAAGTTTTGTGCAGATCAGATTGTGCGTCGTTGTGTGCATGATTGTGAGTTTAATTCGATTCTAACATTTTGTCATACTTATGCTTGTGGTGGACACTTTGGCACACAACGCACTGCCCTTAAAGTATTAGAATGTGGTTTTTATTGGCCAACAATCTTTAAAGATGCTAGAACATTTTGTTTAACTTGTGATCGTTGCCAACGAATGGGAAATATTGGTGCAAGGGACTAAATGCCGCAAACACCTATCTTTAACGTTGAAATTTTTGATGTTTGGGGCATTGATTTCATGGGTCCTTTCCCATCTTCGTTTGGCTTTACTTATATTTTGCTTGCGGTGGATTATGTCTCGAAATGGGTGGAAGCCAAAGCCACCCGTACTAATGATTCTAGAGTTGTTGCAGATTTTATAAAGACTAACATTTTTGCTAGATTTGGGATGCCTCGAGTGCTTATTAGTGATGGAGGCTCTCACTTTTGTAATCGTACCATTGAAGCACTACTCAAGAAGTATCAAGTCACACATAAGGTTTCAACACCTTACCATCCCCAAACCAATGGCCAAGCCGAGGTGTCCAATAGAGAAATCAAGCAAATCTTGGAGAAGACCGTTGGACCAACAAGAAAAGATTGGAGTGTGCGTTTGGAGGATGCATTATGGGCCTATAGGACAGCATACAAGACACCAATAGGCATGTCCCCTTTTCGGCTAGTGTATGGCAAGCCATGTCATCTCCCCGTGGAATTAGAGCACAAGGCTCATTGGGCGATCAAGACATTCAATATGGACATAGATGCGGCTGGAATGCATAGGAAGTTGCAATTGAATGAACTTGAGGAACTTAGGCGTGAAGCATATGAGAATGCGTGCATTTACAAGGAAAAGACCAAAGCTTTTCATGACAAGATGATCCGAAGCAAAACATTCTCCATAGGGCAAAAAGTTTTACTTTTTAATTCCCGCCTTCGTTTATTCCCTGGTAAGTTACGTTCTAAATGGATTGGACCTTTTGTTGTTACTAATGTTTTTTCACATGGCGCAATTCAAATCCAAAGCTTGAGGAATGGCCAAGAATTCAAGGTGAACGGGCATCGTTTGAAGCCCTATTATGCAAATGTTGAAGGGCAAGTTGTGGAGGATATCACACTCCATGCCGTGGGCTCCAAATGAGGATAAGAAGAAGGTTCGTCCGGCTGCACGACGTTAAAGCAAGCGCTTCTTGGGAGGCAACCCATGCATTCCACGAGAGAGGATGTGGGCAATTCACCAATTCAAGCTACAAAATCAAATTTGCGTTCCTCAATCTCGATCTCTTTATTATTTTTATTTTGTCATGTTAGTTCGTTTATATTGTTTGTTTGGATGTGAGTCTTTGTGTGAAACATTGAGGACAATGTTTGATTTAAGTGTGGGGGGTAAACAAAGTGTTTTTCATGCAAATTCGTGGGATTTTATCACCCATCATTTCTAATGTTGTTTCACACTGTTTTTAAGTGTTTTTAGAGTGTTTTTAAGTGTTTTTATGTCTTGTGGTCAGAAAATCCGAAAATTTACAAAACAATTACAAAATAGTTTTGAAAAACCCAAAAAGAGTTGTTTTTAAGTTGTTTTTGTGTGTTTGTTTGTGTCTTAGGTCACCTTCCAACACAATGATGAGGATTTGGTTTTTAATTGCATGACTATTAAAGAATGTTGTAAACATGGCTGGAAGTTGATTTATGCTTTGGTTTATGCTTGGTTATGGTTATAATTTATGAATTCACATGTAATTACAAAGATAAAATCAGTTTTTGTAACATGCTTGAAGGAAGAAACTCAAACTAACGCTACATCCTTGAGAGACTTGAGCCTATAACGTTCTTTGGAGAGTATAATCTATGATTTCTTGTTTTCTAAAGTCGTTGCATGATCTCATCATTCTTTGCTTGGTTGCTATTTAGAATGCATTTCATTATAGTTCCAAATACTAGAACTCATGCCCATTTCATTCAAAGCATGATATTGATTGCATAACATACAATAAGATGAAGTTGTTAGTCAAGCCAGAGCCAAAAAGCCTATCCCTTTTCATATGTATTGTAGGATTAACCCTCTTGAGCCTTTTCAAAACCTATTTTCGTTGTTAGCCACATTATCCTCACCTAGCCTAGAATAGGACTTTCCATACCTTGGTTCTTAAAGGATAGTGAAGCACGACTTAGAGTGAACTCCTTTGGTCAATATATGGTGGAAAACGAGTGTGGGGGAAGATGATAGGGCACGAAAAAAAAAAAAAAAAAAAAAAAAAGAAGAAAAAGAAAGAGAAAAAAAGAGAAAAAGAGAAGGAAAGAAGAGAAATTCGTAGAAAAATCAAAAGAAAATAGAAAAGTGTTCAAAAGAAAGAAAAGGAGTTGAAAAATAAGTGAGAATGAACTCACAAGTGTTGGTTGTTGAAGGGAGGGTCCAAAAGAGTGAATTTGACCCTAAATGTTGCATGAATCTTCCCTTGTGTTTAAAAGTTGGTTTTTTGCCATTAGAAGTGAGTTTAAGTGTCAATTTCATTACTTTGCTTACTATTGCTTTAAGAACGTTTGTTTATCCTTACCTTTCTTTGTTAGCCAATACCTTAGCCTCGTTACAACCCTCAACTTCTATCTTGATGTTATGTGTTCAATATGTGGAGTTTGAATTTGGTATGAGCATATGGAATCACTGGTTCTCGTTCTAAGTAGTAGCATTCCATTCATGAGATCATATTCATGTCATTGTCGTAAATCCAGAAAATGCTTTCTTTGATATAACATATGTGAGTATTAGTCTTCATATTTACATCAATCTTCTCACATATAACTAGTGTAGGGTGTGAAGTTAGAAAATCTGTGTGAAAATAGAGTGCATTCTAGTGAGGAATTGAGGGAATTCTCTAAGGCATGTTACTACATTCGAAACATTGTTTTAATTGATTATATGTGAACTAATAGGTAGTAACTATGATTAAGTGTTTGTTGAAGTATAAAGAAAGCTAAAAACCGTGGGGATGATGTTCTCTAATGTGTCATGTTCGTTGGGAATCCCTGAGATACATGTTGGAAGGTTTAGAATGTGTTTTGTTTTGTTTTTGATTTATTTCGTTTTGCTTGAGGACTAGCAAAAGCTAAGTGTGGGGGAATTTGATAGGAGCATATTTATGCTACTTAGTTGTGTTGTTTCCTTACACTTAGTGAGTTAATTACTATGTATTTCAGTCTTTTAAAGTATTTTCGTGTGTTTTTAGGTCCTAATGGCAAAAGGAGCAAGAAAGTGCATTTTGAGGCTATTTGGAGCATTTTTGGGCATGGATTGGATAGCTTAATCATGTAGCAATGAGGATGGACGAAATTGAAGACTAGAAGAGCTAGGAAAGGCTACAAATCTGGTGGAAGAAGTTCTATTCCAATGAAGATAAGGAAGAAGCAAGAAACAAGGGATCTTATCCAAGCCTTATCTTACCCAAACCTTATCTTACCCAAACCTTATCTTATCCAAACCTTATCTTATCCAAACCTTATCCTATCCTATCTCTAAACATTATCCTATTCTTCCCTATCCAAATCAGGTGGGGACTTAAACTTAGCTATTTAGGTGGGATTAGATATATATCTAAACACTTAGAACAGGTTCTAGACCCTCATTCCTTTGTATGCCGCATGTACACCACTCCTAGTAGGTTTAGGAATTGAAAACCTTATCCTACTCTTATATCACATGTTCATATCCCTTTAGGATTAGGAATCTGTTCTAAACCCTTCTTTCTAGAAGCCTTATCTTATCCCTACAGCCCTTGCCGCACATATACTTCTAGAATCCCTAAATCCTAGCTGAATTCCCTATTCCAAATCCCACTTAATTTCTGCCTTGAGTTAACCTTTTTCCAATGGGATTAGGCAATCCTTTTCCTACACTAAGTGTGCCAAAACTAGCCTATATAAACAGCCTTGCCGTGCCATTTAATCATCACCATCCCTTCACACAACATTCATACATCCCTTCAGAAATCAACCTTTGTCGTGACCTTGCAACCACCCATCCATCATTCCCCTACTTCCATACATCCATCCCAACCTCTATACACCACCATAACCCCTTGCCGCACCACCATATATACCTAAAACCATCCAAAATCCAGAAAATCGTCCACAAACTCACCATAGACCCTTGTGCCGTGACCTAGCAAGGAGGAGGAGAAGGAAGACCAAGCTGATGCGAGAATTATACGCACACAAATTAAACCCTCTTTTTGACAATTGTAGTAAGTATGTAAGTAAGGATCGTTCTGGACCGGGGATTAGGAGGGATTGTTAATCACTTGGGTTTGTTTCACTTAGATATGATCAGCCATATGATGTGTGGATTTGATCAAATGTCTCTAATCATGAGCCTAATTGTGATGTGCAACTTTGGTTCCTAATCAAGACTATGTAGTGCACAAGAAACTTTCACAAAACCAAAGGGAACACTCGGCAGGATGTTTGCAAAACATTCCCTTCATTCATTCACATATCTACCAAGATTATGCATGATGTGTGCTTTAATCTTGGCTAAACAACCTATGGTTAATTCAAATGATGATCAAGCAGTAAAATCAACACACTAAGTCACAATTAAATCGGAGAATGAAACAAGAAATAGATAGATTAAATGAGAATTCCGAATTAACTACATGGCAATCTTGCAAGGCTACATCGAATCCCTAGAGAGAGATTAGTTACACTTCATGTTTACAAAAGGTTTGACATAAAAATATATAACATGAGTGAACATAGGATTAAGAAGAAAGAACCCTTGAAGCAAAACTGATGTCGAAATCCTTTAAGAAATGGGAGAGTGTATCTAATGGAATGAAGCCGAGAGGAAGTTCCTCATGGTACAAAACAAAGAGAATCAAAGAAACACCTAAACATTCCAACAACTCAAACTTGAATTGTATGAACGTTTAGGCCCTCTTATCTTCCTCTTCGTCGTAGCACAAGGTCTAAGGGATGTTGTTGGTGTGTTGAATGGATTGGGGAATTATGGAAATGGATGAGGAGTGGTGTTTGGATTATAAGGGAATGGTAGCTCAAGGCAATGAGGGAAGATTGGATGTGTTTGTGATGTGTTGTGTATGAAAATGAGATGTGATTTTTGTGTATGAATGCATGGGTTTTTATAGGGGGAATGGGAGAATATGTGGGTGATTGTTTAAGAGTGAATGTGGTTGTTATGATTGAGAGTGCATGTGGATGAAATAATGATGGAAAAAGAGCTAGGTTGTTGGTGTGTGAATGCATGTGTTGAATTTGTGATGCAATGATGAAAGAGTAAGTGCATGTGTGTGTGAATGGTGGTGCAATGATGAAAGAGTAAGTGCATGTGTGTGTGAATGGTGCTGCAATGATGAAATGATGAAGTAGGAAGGTGGAAATGCATGTGTTGAATTGGTGGTGCAATGATGAAAGAGTAAGTGCATGTGTGTGTGAATGGTGGTGCAATGATGAAAGAGTAAGTGCATGTGTGTGTGAATGGTGGTGCAATGATGAAATGATGAAGTAGGAAGGTGGAAATGCATGTGGCTAAGGGTTGTTGATTGGGCTAGAGGTTTTGCATGGCTCAAAGGATTGTTTGATTGGGCTAGGCCCTTTGTTTTATGTCCAAAGTGCATACAAGGCTTTCAAATTCGTCCAACACTTTGGCTCCAAGCATATGCTATCCATTCCAAGTCAATTTTGCTCCAAAATGCTCCAAAATGCATCTTTTTGCTTCCTTAGCCATATGAACCTAAAAACACACGAAAATGGCTTAAACTACTAAAACAACTATGAATTAACAACATAGATGCACGAAAACAAGCTAAGTAAGTCGCCTAAATATGCTCCTATCACAAGCCTTGGGCGTTTGTACATTCAAGTTGGAGTGTTGGACGTGTCTAGGTGTAATCTATCTTTTATTTTCAATGTTTAAATCTATATTGCTTTGTTTTGTCATGAACATGAGAGGCTAAACTCGTTTTAGCCTAGGGATGCTTTGAAACCATGATTACAATTATAATATGATTTGATTAATTCCAGTTGTGATTTCATAAATTGCGAATGCAGTTTACTTAACCGTTTGATGGATAACTTATTCTTGTATGTTTATTAGGGAGGCCTACTTAATTTGCATGCTTGAATTTGGGGCTAGAATATAAGGGTGTTTCACATAATCGTCACAAACTTATATTCACAAGTAGTTAAGGTTGTTTTCACAATCATGTTAAGTAAATTCCTAGCATGCGTATCATGATGTCATAGTTACAAGTGCTTTGTCAATACTTATGGTTTCCATTGAACGTAATGATCTTTAACCGTATCTCTATTATGATGTCATGTAGGGGACTTTTTGAAGAATGGTTTGGGTTGTCGTATGATGTCATCCAATCCACTAACTTAAGGGAAATCTGAGGGTTAATTAGTGATGTCACGGTTAATCTGGGGTGTTGAGGTTCATGGTTTATCGGAAAAGCAACTGGAAATCAATTTATGTTAGAAAGTATCATGTTGGAGAAGTATCCCTTGGCTATCCCATCATCCATTAGTTTTTCTTATTTTCGTCCAAAATCTGTTTTAAAGTTTTAAGACACTTGTTTCTTTTAAATTCGTCCAAAATCAAAACCCCCTATCTTATTTGTTCCAAATCTGTCCAAAAGAGTCTTTTTGAGTCTTTAGAGTCAAAACCAAGTGTATTTTCGTCCAAATTAAGTCATAGAGTCTAAATTGAGTCTTTTTGGTTGTTTTTGGTTGTTTTGAGTCTTTAAAGTTTGTTTTGAGTCATATAAGTTAGTAAGAGTCTTGTGAGTCTATTTAAAGTGTTTTAAAACATATTTTCACATCTTTGAGTCAATTTTCATTAGATTAGCAATCCCTCCTAATCCCCGGCCTAGAACGATCCCTACTTATATCTATACTACAATTGTCGAAAAGAGGGTTTAATTTGTGTGCTTATATATTTCGCATCATCCTCTTACAAGTGAAGACTCCGTGATGGAGGACTCCACAACAGCTACCATAGTAGCTAGGAACCTCTTCACTCCAAAAGATAGTAGGCTGCTGTCAGGACGGTCCGATGAGTTGGCCGTTCAAGAGTCCCTCGCACTTAGTGTTCAGTGTGCGAGCTCTGTGTCCAACATGGGCCAACGCCTGCTTGCCCGCTCCCGTCAGGTGGAATCATTGATGGCAGAGGTGAAAAGTCTTAAGCAAGAGATCCAGCAGCTTAAGTACGAGAATAGAAGTTTGCATGTGCTTGCAAATAACTATTCGTCGGGCATGAAGAGGAAGCTTGATGAGCTGCAAGAATCTGAAGGTCGGATTCAAGGTGACTGTCAAAGGCTTGCAGCTTATCTCCAGAGGCACCTTTTTCCTGGGTCATCCAGCGTTTGGCCAAGTATTGAGGCCTGGAATGCTCTAGCTCCGATGACTCCCGCTCCGATGCCTTCCGCTCCGATGCCTCCCGCTTCTATGCCTCCCGCTTCTATGCCTTCCGCTTCTACGCCTCGTAGTGGGGCTTCACGTAAACAACCTCTGTGAAGGCTACATCTGCTTTATTTTTTTATTTTATTTTTTTTCTCTTTTTTATTTTATTTTATTTTATATTTTATTCTGAATCAATCGGCATGGAATTTATCTTTGAATGGGCGGTGATACTTGAAATGATCCAGTAATGGTTTAAATTCAAGATTGGATGCCTAAATCATTAACAACATGTTAGTATAAAAGAAAATTGAAATTGGAGGAGGTGGCTTACTTATGTGCTCCGACATGAACTTAAGAATAAACACCCCTTCGAAAGTTATGACTTGCCCCGTGTCATAAAATCCAACTTCTTTGGGAATTGTGGTTTCAAATATGTCCTCTTTGATGCCTTCATGAAATTCCCTACTTTGCACCTTTGGAAGGGCTTCCAAGATGTCTTTTTCACTTTCTTCTTCCTTGGAATTCATGAACCTGCAAGGAATAGGGATATTAGGTGGAATGGGGTTAGAATTAATTAAATTTGGAACAACCTTACTTGAATTAGATGGCGTAGGAGCAATAGGTGCCTCCGGCAAAGGTGTTTCCACCCTAGCCGTGGGTTGGGTGTATTCCTCTTTCTCAAATTGCAACTCCTCATCCACTTCTAGGCTATGTTTGGACATTTTTAGGTCAGCTCCAACCTCCATAGCACTTCCCAAAGTGATAGCATTATGGATTTCAAAATCTTCCTTCGAGTTTTCAATGGTTGAACTAGGGAGTTCGCCTTGGTCTCGAAACTGTCCTACGAACTCCGCGATCTGCCCAATTTGCTTTTCCAAGTGGTCCAACCTTTGTGGTGGCTGCATAGGCGTTGAATAGAACTCCTCATATGGCTGCCAATATCCTTCTTGTTGAGCCTCATTGTCTTGATTTTGTGAGCCCTGCACCAAACAAATTAATTCATTAAGCTTTTGATTATAATCTATTGACGAACTTGAATTTTGTTGGGCATATTGAATATGAGGTTGTGGTGGCTGCCAATATCCTTCTTCTTGAACATGTTGAGCTTCCCACCACATAGAGTTTGAATGATCACTCCAATCTGAATTGTAAGTATTGGAAAACACGTTATTCCTTGATTGAAGATCAAATATATCAACGCTTTGCATTTGGGACCGTTCCATGAGCTGTGACAAAAGAGAAGCATTATCAAGTGCCATGTTGTGCTTCTCTAGTACTTGAAATCAACAAACAAAACACAAATCAAAATCTAAAACTAAAATACATAAGAGAAACGAACAATCCAAGAGATTAGCAAAGTTGCTAATCCCCGGCAACGGCGCCAAAATTTGATGCGAGAATTATACGCACACAAATTAAACCCTCTTTTTGTCAAATTGTAGTAAGTATGTAAGTAGGGATCGTTCTGGACCGGGGATTAGGAGGGATTGTTAATCACTTGGATTCGACTCAAAAACGTAAAAACACAATATAAAACACTATGCTCGACTAAAAGAATGCAAAACTAAACTTTAAAACACTAAAACAAACCAAAAGACTCAAACATCACCCAAAACACTCAAAACTGCCTTAAAAACACTTTCTGGGCAGTTTTGAGCACTTTGGTGAATTTGGACGAAATTATGTAATAACTTGAATCAAAACACTTAGAAACATAAACTAAGACACTTTCTAACTAAATTGGACAATAAAGTAAAGGGGGATTAAGGTTTTGACGAAATTAAATTAAATGGACAGATTGTAATTAAGGCAGAATGTAAATATGAATATGATGAAAAGTATGGATGAATGCTAGCTAAGGGGTTCATCTCCACACATGTTACACTTGCATAATAAAACGATTTCCAATTGCATTTCAATAAACCATGAATTCTCAACACCCCGGGTTAATTAGGTCCGCTTAAATTAACCGTCAAGTTTTCCTTAAGTTAATGAATTGGATGATTGCATACGACAACCCAAAGCATTCCCCACAAGTTCCCTACATGAATTGCATAATAGAGATACAAGAAAGAATCATTAAGTTCTTTGAAAACTATAAGTGTTGACGAGGCATTCGTTACTATGATTGCATGAAACTTATGCCAAGAATTTATTTAACGCGATTGTTTATAAGCAACCTCCACTACTTGTGAATATAAGTTCATAACTATTAGGTGAAACTCACTTATATTCTAGCGTCATATTCATGCATGAAAATTAAGCGTGCACTCTCAATAAACATACATAAATAGGTTATCAATAAAACAGTTAAACAAATTGAATTCACAACTTATGAAATGTAATTAGAAGTAATCAAATCAAAATGCAAGTATAAACATATATTTCGAATCACCCCCTAGCTAAGGGGGGTTTAGTTCTTCATAACATTGAAATCAAAGAAACACCTAAACATTCCAACAACTCAAACTAGAATTGTATGAACGTTTAAGCACTCTTTTCTTCCATTCCTCAAACATACAAAACAAAGAGAATTGAATTTAAACATTGAAATCAAAGAAACACCTAAACATTCCAACAACTCAAACTTGAATTGTATGAACGTTTAGGCCCTCTTCTCTTCCTCTTTATTGTAGCACAAGGTCTAAGGATAGTTTGATGGTGTGAATGGTTTGGGGAGTGGTTGGAGTGGCTGCAATGGAGGAGAAAAGTGTTTTGGTGGCTGCTGCAAGGGTGTGGAGAGGTTTTGACGAATTTCTGGAATATGGAAGAGTGAATGAGAATGAATGAATGTTGTGTGAAGTGTGTATGGTATTTATAGGGAGAAAGAGAGGGAACATGACAGCTAGGAACTTGGTGGAAATCTGAAATGGTGATGGGAGATGCATGTGGCTGATTTATGCATGTGATTAAAGGGTGGGAATGCATGTGCTTTGACAGAAATGAAAGGGAATGCATGTGCAATGAGTGTGGAGTGAATGATTGAATGCATGTGGCTGATTTAAAGAGAGAGAATGTGGTGTAATGATGAAGTGGAATAAGTGCATGTGGATGTGGCTGATTTGATTTATGGAAGATGCATGTGGATTAAAGATGAGTGAATGATTATGGGTGCATGTGGATGAATGTGCATGTGCAAGGTTGTTGTTGTGATAAGTGATAAGTGTATGGTTATGATAAGTGAATGATATGATAAGTGAATGATAAGATAAGTGAATGATATGATAAGTGAATGATAAGATAAGTGAATGATATGATAAGTGGATGATAAGATAAGTGAATGATATGATAAGTGGATGATATGATAAGTGGTGAATGATAAGTGATGAATGATATGTAATGATATGTGGGAGTGTGGCTGAAATGAAGGAGTGGAATGTTGGAATGTTATGCACGGCTAAGGATATAGGAAAGGTTTAAATGTCCTAAAACTAAAGGGAACAAGGTTCCAACACTTTGGTCTTCAATTAGGTCTTCAATTTCGTCCAACACTTTGGCTCCAAGCATAAGCTATCCATCCTAAGCCCAAAAGTGCTCCAAAAGTCTCCAAAATGCATCTTTTTGCTCCTTTAGCCCTTTGGACCTACAAACACACGAAAATAGCTTAAAGTACTAAAATAACTAAAGAAACATAACGTAAATGCACGAGAACAAGCCATTTAAGTCGCATGAATATGCTCCTATCACCTACATTTCCAGCATATTCACATGCATTCCATCCTTTAAAACAACCCACATGCACTTTAATCATTCAATCACACATCACCCATTCCCCTTTGCCGTGCAAAACATGCACATTCATTCACCTTTCTCCCAAAACCGTGCATATCATTCCCCTCACTCTTTGTTTATTTCAGCCACATATTCATTGCACATGCATTTCCAACCCACATGCATCCTTTAATCATTCAAACATGCAGCCACATTCCCTCCTAGCTGTCATGTTCCCCCCATTTCACCTATAAATAAGCATCCATTGCATTCATTTTAACACACTCTTCCATATTCGAAAACACCACAGAAATTGGTACCTTGGGGCCGTGCCCATCACACCATAATTCCATCCATTCCATCCATATTTCAGCCATCAATCCATTGCATCCATAATCCCCAAAACTCACCTTAGACCTTGTACTACAACAACGAGGAAGAGAAGAGTGCCTAAACGTTCATACAATTCAAGTTTGAGTTGTTGGAATGTTTAGGTGTTTCTTTGATTTCAATGTTTAAATTCAATTCTCTTTGTTTTGTACGTATGAGGAATGGAAGAGAAGAGTGCCTAAACGTTCATACAATTCAAGTTTGAGTTGTTGGAATGTTTAGGTGTTTCTTTGATTTCAAAGTTATGAGGAACTAAACCCCCCCTTGGCTAGGGGGGGATTCGAAATATATGTTTATGCTTGCATTTTGATTTGATTACTTCTAATTGCGTTTCATAAGTTGTGGATTCAATTTGTTTAACCGTTTGATTGATAACTTATTTATGTATGTTTATTGAGAATGCGCGCTTAATTTTCATGCATGAATATGACGCTAGAATATAAGTGAGTTTCACCTAATAGTTACGAACTTATATTCGCAAGTAGTGGAGGTTGCTTATAAACAATCGCGTTAAACGAATTCTTGGCATAAGTTTCATGCGTATTCCATAGTAACGAATGCCTCGTCAACACTTATAATTTTCATAGAGCGTAATGATTCTTGCTTGTATCTCTATTATGCAATCATGTAGGGGACTTGTGGGGAATGTTTTGGGTTGTCGTATGCAATCATCCAATTCAATAACGTTAGGAAGATTTGAAAGTTAATTTAAGCGGACCTAATTAACTTGGAGCGTTGAGAATTAATGGTTTATTGAAATGCAATTGGAAATCATTTTATTATGCAAGTGTAACATGTATGGAGATGAACCCCTTAGCTAGTCTATCATCCATTCATTCCATATCATCAATTTCATATTTACATTCTGTCTAGTTTATTAACTTGTTTCGTTATTTCAATTTTCGTCAAATCCTAAATCCCCCTTTACTTTAATGTCCAATTTAGTTAGAAAGTGTATTAGTTTGTGTTTATAAGTGTTTTGATTCAATTTGTTTCACAAATTCGTCCAAATTTACCAAAGTGCTCAAAACTGCCCAGAAAGTGTTTTTAAGGCAGTTTTGAGTGTTTTGGGTGATGTTTGAGTCTTTTGGTTTGTTTTAGTGTTTCAAGCATTTAGTTTCGCATTCTTTGAGTCTAGTTTAGTGTTTTAAACTTTATTTTACGTTTTTGAGTCAGTTTCCAAGTGATTTGCAATCCCTCCTAATCCCCGGTTAAGAACGATCCCTACTTACATACTTACTACAATTGTCAAAAAAGAGGGTTTAATTTGTGTGCGTATAAATCTCGCATCAAATTTTGGCGCCGTTGCCGGGGATTAGCAACTTTGCTAATCTTTTGGATTGTTCGTTTCTGTTATGTATTTTAGTTTTAATTTTTGATTTGTGTTTTGTTTGTTGAATTCAAGTACTAGAGAAGAACAACATGGCACTTGATAATGCTTCTCTTTTGTCACAGCTCATGGAACGGTCCCAAATGCAAAGCGTTGATATATTTGATCTTCAATCAAGGAATAATATGTTTTCCAATACTTACAATTCGGATTGGAGTGATCATTCAACTTCTATGTGGTGGGAACCTCAAAATGTTCAACAAGAAGGATATTGGCAGCCACCTCATATTCAATATGCCCAACCAAACTCAAGTTCGTCAATAGATTATAATCAAAAGCTTAATGAATTAATTTGTTTGGTGCAGGGCTCACAAAATCAAGACAATGAGGATCAACAAGAAGACAAAAGGTTGGACCACTTGGAAATGCAAATTGGGTAGATCGCGGAGTTCGTAGGACAGTTTCGAGACCAAAGCGAACTCCCTAGTTCAACCATTGCAAATTCGAAGGGAGAATTTGAAACTGCCAAGGAAATCATGTTGAGAAGTGACAAGGAGGTTGGAACGGACCCTCAACCATCAGAATTAGGGTCAAATTCACTCTTTTGGACCCTTCCTTCAATAACCAATACTTGTGAGATCATTCTCACTTATTTTGCAACTCTTTTTCTTTATTTCATTCTTTGGCCGTGCCCTATTATCTTCCCCCACACTTATTTTCTGCAATATATTGATCAAAAGGAGTTCATTCTAAGTCATGCTTCACTATCCTTTAAGAACAAGGGTATGGAAAGTCCTAATCTAAGCTAGGTGAGGATAATGTGGTTAACAAAGAAAATAAGCTTGAAAAGGCTAAAAAGGGGTAATCCTACAATACATGTGAAAAGGGATAGGCTTTTTGGCTTTGGTTTGACTAACAACTTCATCTTATTGTATGTTATGCAATCAATATCATGCTTTGAATGAATTGGGCATGAGTTCTAGTATTTGGAACTATAATGAAATGCATTCCAAGTAGCAACCAAGCAAAGAATGATGAGATCATGCAACGACTTTAGAAAACAAGAAATCACAGAATTATACTCTCCAAAGAACGTTATAGGCTCAAGTCTCACAAGGATGTAGCTTTAGTTTAAGTTCCTTCGTTCAAGCATGTTACAAATACAGATTTTCTCTTCGTAATTACATGTGAATTCATAAGCTATAACCATAACCAAGCATAAACCAAAGTGATGCGTGATTTATACGCACACAAATTTTACCCTCTTTTTGTCAATTGTAGTATAAGTATAAGTAGGGATCGTTTTGGACCGGGGATTAGGAGGGATTGTTAATCACTTGGATTTGACTTAAAAACGTAAAAACACAATATAAAACTCTATACTAGACTCAAAGAATGCAAAACTAAACTTTAAAACACTAAAACAAACCAAAAGACTCAAACATCACCCAAAACACTCAAAACTGCCTTAAAAACACTTTCTGGGCAGTTTTGAGCACTTTGGTGAATTTGGACGAAATTATGTAATAAATTGAATCAAAACACTTAGAAACATAAAGTAAGACACTTTCTAACTAAATTGGACAATAAAGTAAAGGGGGATTGAGTTTTGACGAAATTAAACTAAATGAACAAATTGTAATTAAAGCAGAATGTAAATATGAATATGATGAAAGTATGGATGAATGCTAGCTAAGGGGTTCATCTCCACACATGTTACACTTGCATAATAAAATGATTTCCAATTGCATTTCAATAAACCATGAATTCTCAATGCTCCAAGTTAATTAGGTCCGCTTAAATTAACTTTCAAATCTTCCTAACGTTATTGAATTGGATGATTGCATACGACAACCCAAAACATTCCCCACAAGTCCCCTACATGATTGCATAATAGAGATACAAGCAAGAATCATTACGCTCTATGAAAATTATAAGTGTTGACGAGGCATTCGTTACTATGGAATACGCATGAAACTTATGCCAAGAATTCGTTTAACGCGATTGTTTATAAGCAACCTCCACTACATGTGAATATAAGTTCGTAACTATTAGGTGAAACTCACTTATATTCTAGCGTCATATTCATGCATGAAAATTAAGTGTGCGATCTCAATAAACATACATAAATAAGTTATCAATCAAACAGTTAAACGAATTGAATCCACAACTTATGAAACGCAATTAGAAGTAATCAAATCAAAATGCAAGCATAAACATATATTTCGAATTCCCCCCTAGCCAAGGGGGGTTTAGTTGAATTTAAACATTGGAATCAAAGAAACACCTAAACATTCCAACAACTCAAACTTGAATTGTATGAACGTTTAGGCCCTCTTCTCTTCCATTCCTCATTCGTACAAAACAAAGAGTACTGAAATTAAACATTGAAATCAAAGAAACACCTAAACATTCCAACAACTCAAACTTGAATTGTATGAACGTTTAGGCCCTCTTATCTTCCTCTTCATTGTAGCACAAGGTCTAAGGATAGTTTGATGGTGTGAATGGTTTGGGGAGTGGTTGGAGTGGCTGCAATTGAGGAGAAAAGTGTTTTGGTGGCTGCTGCAAAGGTGTGGAGAGGTTTTGACGAATTTCTGGAATATGGAAGAGTGAATGAGAATGAATTGTGTATGAATGCTTATTTATAGGTGAAATGGGGGGAACATGACAGCTAGGAGGGAATGTGGCTGCATGTTTGAATGATTAAAGGATGCATGTGGGTTGGAATTGCATGTGCAATGAATATGTGGCTGCATGTGCAAGGGGACAATCTGAAAATGCATGTGAAAGCATGTGTTGGCTGCAATGATGAAATGGATGGGAGTGCATGTGGCTTTGATGCGAGAATTATACGCACACAAATTAAACCCTCTTTTTGACAATTGTAGTAAGTATGTAAGTAGGGATCGTTCTGGACCGGGGATTAGGAGGGATTGTTAATCACTTGGATTTGACTCAAAAACGCTAAAAACACAATCTAAAACACTATACTAGACTCAAAGAATGCAAAACTAAACTTTAAAACACTAAGACAAACCAAAGACTCAAAATGCTTTAAAGCATAAACTAAATTGATTTCTAACTAAATTGAATAATAAGGTAAATGATGCGTGAATTATACGCACACAAATTAAACCCTCTTTTTGTCAATTGTAGTATAAGTATATAAGTAGGGATCGTTCTGGACCGGGGATTAGGAGGGATTGTTAATCACTTGGATTTGACTTAAAAACGTAAAAACACAATATAAAACTCTATACTAGACTCAAAGAATGCAAAACTAAACTTTAAAACACTAAAACAAACCAAAAGACTCAAACATCACCCAAAACACTCAATACTGCCTTAAAAACACTTTCTGGGCAGTTTTGAGCACTTTGGTGAATTTGGACGAAATTATGTAATAAATTGAATCAAAACACTAAGAAACATAAACTAAGACACTTTCTAACTAAATTGGACAATAAAGTAAAGGGGGATTGAGTTTTGACGAAATTAAACTAAATGAACAAATTGTAATTAGAGCAGAATGTAAATATGAATATGATGAAAGTATGGATGAAAAACTAGTTAGAGGGTTCCTTATCCACACATGAACATAAGCATATAATTTGACTCCCAGTTATGACTTCAACAATCGATGAATGACAATGCTCCAAGTTAATTAGGTTCGCTTAAACTAACTTTCAGATTTCCCTAGATTCATTGGATTGAATGGGATACGCATTACAACCAAATTATTCCTAATCAAAGTCCCTAACCATGGAATACGCATGACAGAGACATTCAACAAAGATCATTAAGTTCAACGGAAATCATAAACATCGACTAGGCATTCATAACTATGGAATACGCATGTTAATCCAGCCTAGGGTTTACTAAACACAATCGTGACTAGCGATCTTTACTACTCATGAATATAAGTTCATAACGATTACGTGAAATTCCCTTATATCCTAGCATCAAGTTTAGGCATGCAAATTAAGTGTCGACCCTCAACCCACATACATAAACAAGTTCTTAATCAAAACAGAAAAGTAAACCACATCTAAAGTTCATGAATTCATAACTGGAGTAAATCAAATCATAACCAACATATGTCCATGGCTTCAAAATCGCCTCTAACTAAAAAGAAATTAGTTTCACATGTTTAACATAATTGAACAACAAGTTAAATTAAACATGAAAACAGAAACAAGAAAATAAACTAGACAGAAAGTAAATATGAAATTGAAATAGAATGAATGGAATTGAAATGGATGAATGCTAGCTAAGGGGTTCATCTCACACATGTTACACTTGCATAATAAAATGATTTCCAATTGCATTTCAATAAACCATGACTTCTCAACGCTCCAAGTTAATTAGGTCCGCTTAAATTAACTTTCAGATTTCCCTAGATTCATTGGATTGAATGGAATACGCATTACAACCAAATTATTCCTAATCAAAGTCCCTAACTATGGAATACGCATGATAGAGACATTCAACAAAGATCATTAAGTTCAACGGAAATCATAAACATCGACGAGGCATTCGTTACTATGGAATACGCATGAAACTTATGCCAAGAATTCATTTAACGCGATTGTTTATAAGCAACCTCCACTACTTGTGAATATAAGTTCGTAACTATTAGGTGAAACTCACTTATATTCTAGCGTCATATTCATGCATGAAAATTAAGCGCGCATTCTCAATAAACATACATAAATAAGTTATCAATCAAATGGTTAAACAAATTGAATCCACAACTTATGAAACGCAATTAGAAGTAATCAAATCAAAATGCAAGCATAAACATATATTTCGAATCCCCCCTAGCCAAGGGGGGTTTAGTTGAATTTAAACATTGGAATCAAAGAAACACCTAAACATTCCAACAACTCAAACTTGAATTGTATGAACGTTTAGGCCCTCTTCTCTTCCATTCCTCATTCGTACAAAACAATGAGTATTGAAATTAAACATTGAAATCAAAGAAACACCTAAACATTCCAACAACTCAAACTTGAATTGTATGAACGTTTAGGCCCTCTTATCTTCCTCCTCGTTGTAGCACAAGGTCTAAGGATAGTTTGATGGTGTGAATGGTTTGGGGAGTGGTTGGAGTGGCTGCAATGGAGGAGAAAAGTGTTTTGGTGGCTGCTGCAAGGGTGTGGAGAGGTTTTGACGAATTTCTGGAATATGGAAGAGTGAATTGAGGTGTTTGTGACTGAAATGTGTATGAATGAGTATGGCTCTTTTGTGGCTGAAATGCATGCTTATTTATAGGTAAATAAGAGGGAACATGACAGCTAGGAGGTGGGTGGAAATCTGAAATGGTGATGGGAGATGCATGTGGCTGATTTATGCATGTGATTTAAAGCTAGAGTGATGATGATGAATGCATGTGCAAAGGAAGTGGATTTTCTGCAAATGCAAGATGAATGTGCATGGCTGAAAATGCATGTGAAAGCATGTGAATTAAATGGATGTGGGTGGCTGCAATGATGAAGTGAATAAAGGGTGCATGTGGGTTAATTAATTAAAGGGAGTGCATGCGGGTGCAAGGTGTGAATGATTATGAGTGCATGTGCAATGTTTTAAAGGATGGAATCCATGTGAATGGTTTTGGGAGAAAGGTGATAAGTGGTGATGATAAGTAATGATATGTGATTATGATAAGTGATAAGTGGTGATGATAAGTAATGATATGATAAGTGAATGATATGTTAAGTGAATGATATGTGGTGAATGATATGTTAAGTGAATGATATGATAAGTGAATGATATGTGGTGAATGGTTTAAGTGTTTAAAATAGGGAACAAAGCCCTTCCTTGCATGGCAAGGAAGGGAGACACAAGGAAACACGCGACAATGTTCTAAGGTTGCAAGGAATGTTGTTTTTGTGTTCTAAAATGCGTAGGAGTCTTCAATGATGCTCAAACATGAGGTCTTTTAGGATTTAACTTTCCTACTTCAACTCTTCAATTTCGTCCATCCTCTTGGCTCCAAGCATATGATATCCATTCCAATCTCTAATTTGCTCCAAAAGGCTCCAAAAGGCATCCTTTTGCATACCTTGCCCTTAGAACCTACAAACACACGAAAATAGCTTAAAGTACTAAAATAACTAAAGAAACATAACGTAAATGCACGAGAACAAGCCATTTAAATCGCATGAATATGCTCCTATCAGTAAAGGGGGATTTAGGTTTTGATTAAACTAAATGACAGATTGTAAATTAAAGCATAAAGAAATGAAGTAAACACAAAATGAATGAATCAACAGCTAATAAAAAGAGATAGCACAAATGGAGATGAAGCTAGAGATTCGATTTCACCATTGCTAAGCCAAGTCCATGCTTGTTAAGTCAGATTATACTCATCCCTCTACTTATTTCTTGGGTTTGTTTCACTTAGATATGATCAGCCATATGATGTGTGGATTTGATCAAATGTCTCTAATCATGAGCCTAATTGTGATGTGCAACTTTGGTTCTTAATCAAGACTATGTAGTGCACAAGAAACTTTCACAAAACCAAAGGGAACACTCGGCAGGATGTTTGCAAAACATTCCCTTCATTCATTCACATATCTACCAAGATTATGCATGATGTGTGCTTTAATCTTGGCTAAACAACCTGTGGTTAATTCAAATGATGATCAAGCATTAAAATCAACACACTAAGTCACAATTAAATCGGAAAATGAAACAAGAAATAGATAGATTAAATGAGAATTCCGAATTAACTACATGGCAATCTTGCAAGGCTACATCGAATCCCTAGAGAGAGATTAGTTACACTTCATGTTTACAAAAGGTTTGACATAAAAATATATAACATGAGTGAACATAGGATTAAGAAGAAAGAACCCTTGAAGCAAAACTGATGTCGAAATCCTTTAAGAAATGGGAGAGTGTATCTAATGGAATGAAGCCGAGAGGAAGTTCCTCATGGTACAAAACAAAGAGAATCAAAGAAACACCTAAACATTCCAACAACTCAAACTTGAATTGTATGAACGTTTAGGCCCTCTTATCTTCCTCTTCGTCGTAGCACAACGTCTAAGGGATGTTGTTGGTGTGTTGAATGGATTGGGGAATTATGGAAATGGATGAGGAGTGGTGTTTGGATTATAAGGGAATGGTAGCTCAAGGCAATGAGGGAAGATTGGATGTGTTTGTGATGTGTTGTGTATGAAAATGAGATGTGATTTTTGTGTATGAATGCATGGGTTTTTATAGGGGGAATGGGAGAATATGTGGGTGATTGTTTAAGAGTGAATGTGGTTGTTATGATTGAGAGTGCATGTGGATGAAATGATGAAGTAGGAAGGTGGAAATGCATGTGTATGTGGGTGATTGTTTAAGAGTGAATGTGGTTGTTATGATTGAGAGTGCATGTGGATGAAATGATGAAGTAGGAAGGTGGAAATGCATGTGTTGAATTGGTGGTGCAATGATGAAAGAGTAAGTGCATGTGTGTGTGAATGGTGGTGCAATGATGAAAGAGTAAGTGCATGTGTGTGTGAATGGTGTTTCTTGACGGTTTTGGGGTTGTGATGCATGTGAATGCATGTGGCTAAGGGTTGTTGATTGGGCTAGAGGTTTTGCATGGCTCAAAGGATTGTTTGATTGGGCTAGGCCCTTTGTTTTATGTCCAAAGTGCATACAAGGCTTTCAAATTCGTCCAACACTTTGGCTCCAAGCATATGCTATCCATTCCAAGCCCAATTTTGCTCCAAAATGCATCTTTTTGCTTCCTTAGCCATATGAACCTAAAAACACACGAAAATGGCTTAAACTACTAAAACAATTATGAATTAACAACATAGATGCACGAAAACAAGCTAAGTAAGTCGCCTAAATATGCTCCTATCAGGCTTAATTAATTAAAGGGAGTGCATGTGCAATGTTTTAAAGGATGGAATGCATGTGAATATGATGGAAATCTGATTTATTTGAAGATGCATGTGCAATGAAGTGGAATGACAGCTAGGTTATGATGATGAATGCATGTGGCTGATTTAATTGAATAGGAAAGCATGTGGATTTAATGGTTTAAAGGGTGAATGCATGTGGATGCATGTGTTGATGAATGGGATTGTGGAGATGCACGGTTTTGGGAGAGAATGGTGTGAATGCATGGCATGATTGGGATTAGGAAAGGTTTAAATGTCCTAAAACTAAAGGGAACAAGGTTCCAACACTTTGGTCTTCAATTTCGTCCAACACTTTGGCTCCAAGCATAAGCTATCCATCCTTAGCCCAAAAGTGCTCCAAAAGTCTCCAAAATGCATCTTTTTGCTCCTTTAGCCCTTTGGACCTACAAACACACGAAAATAGCTTAAAGTACTAAAATAACTAAAGAAACATAACGTAAATGCACGAGAACAAGCCATTTAAGTCGCATGAATATGCTCCTATCACAAAGCATAAATCAACTTCCAGCCATGTTTACAACATTCTATAATAGTCATGTAATTTAAAACCAAATCCTCATCATTGCGTTGGAAGGTACCCTAAAACACAAAAGTGACTCAAAAACGACTCTTTTTGGTATTTTTCAAACTTTTTCGAATTTTTCTAAGGTTTTCTGTTATATGACACTAAAACACATCAAAACACACTAAAAACACTTTAAAACGGTGAGAAACAACATGTGAAGTGATATGTGATAAAATCCCACGAATTTCATGCAAAAACAGCTTGTTTACCCCCCCACACTTAAACCAAACATTGTCCTCAATGTTTCAAACTTAGATTAACACAAAAACAATCAACTAACACAACTAGCAAACATAACACAACTGGCAAAGTAATAGCAATAAAGAGATAGGTTAAGGACGCAAATCTGGGTTTAGAGTGAAAGTTCCTTCTTCTCGTGTTTCAACACATGGGTTGCCTCCCAAGAAGCGCTTGCTTTAACGTCTTCCAGCCGGACGGTACCTCTGTTTAAGCTTGACTAGGTTCCACAGCATGGAGGGGTACCTCCTCCACGACATGCTCCTCAAACATCTCGTAATAGGGCTTCAATCGATGCCCATTCACTTTGAATTCTTGCTGCGTCCTTGAACTTTTGATTTGCACTGCACCATGAGGGAAAACATTAGTGACAATAAAAGGACCAACCCATTTGGAACGCAACTTACCCGGAAACAACCGAAGGCGAGAATTGAACAACAACACTTTCTGCCCAATAGAGAACGTCTTGGCACGAATCATCTTGTCATGAAATGCCTTTGTTTTCTCCTTGTAAATCCGAGCATTCTCATATGCTTCATTTCGGATTTCATCAAGCTCACACAATTGAAGCTTCCCATGTAAACCTGCGGCATCAAGGTCCATATTGAACGTTTTGACGGCCCAATGTGCACGATGCTCTAGTTCGACGGGAAGATGGCATGGCTTCCCATAGATGAGCTGATAGGAGCATATTTAGGCGACTTACTTAGCTTGTTTTCGTGCATTTATATTGTTAATTCATAGTTGTTTTAGTAGTTTAAGCCATTTTCGTGTGTTTTTAGGTTCATATGGCTAAGGAAGCAAAAAGATGCATTTTGGAGCATTTTGGAGCGAAATTGGACTTGGAATGGATAAAGTTTAGTTTCACCAAAGTGCTCAAAACTGCCCAGAAAGTGTTTTTAAGGCAGTTTTGAGTGTTTTGGGTGATGTTTGAGTCTTTTGGTTTGTTTTAGTGTTTTAAAGTTTAGTTTTGCATTCTTTGAGTCTAGTATAGTGTTTTATATTGTGTTTTTACGTTTTTGAGTCAAATCCAAGTGATTAACAATCCCTCCTAATCCCCGGTCCAGAACGATCCCTACTTATATACTTATACTACAATTGACAAAAAGAGGGTTTAATTTGTGTGCGTATAAATCTCGCATCATGAGCCGAAAAGGTGACATCCCAATGGGGGTTTTGTAGGCAGTGCGATACGCCCACAATGCATCGTTTAAGCGCAAACTCCAATCCTTCCTTGTAGGCCCCACGGTCTTCTCAAGAATCTGCTTGATTTCCCTATTCGAAACCTCGGCTTGCCCGCTCGTTTGAGGATGATAAGGTGTGGCCACCTTATGTGTGACATTGTATTTCTTGAGCAACGCCTCGATGGTTCGATTACAAAAATGGGAACCTCCATCACTGATTAGCACTCGTGGCATTCCAAACCTTGCAAAAATGTTAGTTTTCACAAAATCTGCAACCACTCGAGAATCATTAGTTCGGGTGGCTTTTGCTTCCACCCATTTCGACACATAGTCCACAGCAAGCAATATATAAAGAAACCCATGTGACGAAGGAAAGGGATGATAGTTCACATTTTGCATGCGTTTATATCTTCCATATTTGGTGCCTTTGTGATGTTTTTGGATTAAAATGGTTGCATTTTACATTATTTGGTGTTAGTGTGCAGCCAAGTGTGTAATAAGATCAATTGGAAGGCAAATGAAGTAAAAACACTCCTTTTGGTAGCTGAGCATTATTCCAAACGTGGGGAGGATTCTGGAGAGTTAACTTGAAGTCCAAATGAGGAATCTAGGACTAATTTGGCTGTTGGAATTTCAGGAAAAGTTGTGGAAGACAAGTGGTGCAATTCGGCCATATTGGGTGGTTTCACACACCTTGCCGAGCACTCACATGCATTTCCAGCTCCCTTATGCATTTCCAGCTCCCTTATGCACTTCCAGCACCAAAACAGATCACCTTTGCATTTCCAATTCCCTCATGCCCATACTGTGCACTTCCATACCCATTTCCAGCTTGTTACAACCAATTCCAGGTTGTCCACTTCATTCTTGCAGACATTCCACATGCAAACACATTCATAAACAACACTTAATCAGCCCATGCCGTGCACATTCATACACCTTTCCAGCATTCCTTCCACATGCATCTTCAATTAAATTAGCCACATGCATCCATATTTCCCTTAAACCGTGCATCACCATCCCAGAAATCCACCCACTCCATAACCATTCACACAAACACAATCATGGCCGTGACTCCCCCTCCACTTTCCAGCACCACTTCCAGATTTGCACATGCATTCACCTAGCTGTCATGTTCCCTCTCCCATCCATTCATCTCCCTATTTAAACCAAGCGAATTAGGCATTTCACTCACTTCCTCTCGGCTTCATTCCATTACACACACTCTCCCATTCACAGAAACTGTCCATACACTCTCCCATTCGCAGAAACCATTCAACCTTAGCCGCCCCACCTTCATTTACAACACACTTGGAGCACCAACACCGAAGGCAACTCTTAAGGGATTTCGACATCAGTTTTGCTTCAAGGGTTCCTTCTCCTTAATTCTATGTTCATTCATGTTGTATATTTCTATGTCAAACATTCTATAAACATGAAGTGTAACTAATTTCTGTCTAGGGATTCGATGTAGCCTTGCAAGATTGCCATGTAGTTAACTCAGAATGCTCAGTTGATCCATTTATTTCTTGTTTCATTCTCTGAATTAATTGTGACTTTGTGTGTTGATTTTAATGTTTGATCACCATTTGATTTAACCACAGGTTGTTTAGCCAAGAGTAAAGCACACATCATGCATACTCTTGGTGGATATGTGAATGAATGAAGAGAATGCTTTGCAAACAACCTGCCGAGTGTTTCCTTTGGTTTTATGAAAGTTTCTTGTGCGTGTCATGTTCTTGATTAGGGACCAAAGTTGCACATCACAATTAGGTTCATGATTAGGAACATTTGATCAAGTCCACACATCATATGGTTGATCATATCTAAGTGAAACAAACCCAAGAAATAGGTAGATGGATAAGTATAATCTGACTTAACAAGCATGGACTTGGCTTAGCAATGGTGAATGATAGGAGCATATTTAGGCGACTTACTTAGCTTGTTTTCGTGCATTCATATTGTTAATTCATAGTTGTTTTAGTAGTTTAAGCCATTTTCGTGTGTTTTTAGGTTCATATGGCTAAGGAAGCAAAAAGATGCATTTTGGAGCATTTTGGAGCAAAATTGGACTTGGAATGGATAGCTTATGTTTGGAGCAAAAGGAATGGACGAAATTGAAGGATTCCTAATCCATTGCAGCCACTTGCACCCATAATCATTCACACCTTGCAGCCACATGCATTCACTCTTCATAAATCAGCCACATGCACATTCAATCATTCACACCAAAACCTTGCACATGCAATCCCTTTAATTAATTCAACCTAGCTGTCATTGCACATGCATTCACTCTTTAACCCACATGCATTTCCACCCACATGCACTCTCATTCTTTAATCCATTCAGCCACAAGACATTATCATTGCACCACATTCAGCCATTCCATCTCCCATTTCAGATTGCATTCCAATCATTCCAACCAAATCACATGCACTCCCACCCTTTAAATCACATGCATTCCCTTCATAAATCAGCCACATGCACTCATAATCATTCAACCAACCTAGCTGTCATGTTTCCCCTTTCATCATTCCCTCACATTCTTTAATTCAGCCAACACATGCTTACACATGCATTTCCAACCCACATGCATCCTTTAATCATTCAAACATGCAGCCACATTCCCTCCTAGCTGTCATGTTCCCCCCATTTCACCTATAAATAAGCATGCATTACACCTCAATTCATTCTCATTCATTCTTCCACATTTCAGAAAATCATCCATTCACACCAAGAAACATCCCCTTGGCCGTGAGTTTCCCTACAAATCCAAACACCACTCCTCTTCCATTTCCATCACTCCCCAAACCATTCACACCATCAAACTATCCTTAGACCTTGTGCTACAATAAAGAGGAAGAGAAGAGGGCCTAAACGTTCATACAATTCAAGTTTGAGTTGTTGGAATGTTTAGGTGTTTCTTTGATTTCAATGTTTAAATTCAATTCTCTTTGTTTTGTATGTTTGAGGAATGGAAGAAAAGAGTGCTTAAACGTTCATACAATTCAAGTTTGAGTTGTTGGAATGTTTAGGTGTTTCTTTGATTTCAATGTTATGAAGAACTAAACCCCCCTTAGCTAGGGGGTGATTCGAAATATATGTTTATACTTGCATTTTGATTTGATTACTTCTAATTGCGTTTCATAAGTTGTGAATTCAATTTGTTTAACTGTTTTATTGATAACCTATTTATGTATGTTTATTGAGAGTGCACGCTTAATTTTCATGCATGAATATGACGCTAGAATATAAGTGAGTTTCACCTAATAGTTATGAACTTATATTCACAAGTAGTGGAGGTTGCTTATAAACAATCGCGTTAAATAAATTATTGGCATAAGTTTCATGCAATCATAGTAACGAATGCCTCGTCAACACTTATAGTTTTCAAAGAACTTAATGATGAAAGTGTAACATGTGTGGAGATGAACCCCTTGGCTAGCTTCACATCCATTCCATTTCATCAAATTCATATTTACATTCTGTTTTAAATTACAATCTGTCCATTTAATTTAATTTCGTCAAAATCTTAATCCCCCTTTACTTTATTGTCCAATTTAGTTAGAAAGTGTCTTAGTTTGTGTTTATAAGTGTTTTGATTCAATTTATTACATAAATTCGTCCAAATTCACCAAAGTGCTCAAAACTGCCCAGAAAGTGTTTTTAAGGCAGTTTTGAGTGTTTTGGGTGATGTTTGAGTCTTTTGGTTTGTTTTAGTGTTTTAAAGTTTAGTTTTGCATTCTTTGAGTCTAGTATAGTGTTTTATATTGTGTTTTTACGTTTTTGAGTCAAATCCAAGTGATTAACAATCCCTCCTAATCCCCGGTCCAGAACGATCCCTACTTACATACTTACTACAATTTGACAAAAAGAGGATTTAATTTGTGTGCTTAATTATTTTCGCATCAGTGAAACCGAATCCCTAGCTTCATCTCCATTTGTGCTATCTCATTTCATTAGTTGTTGATTCATTTATTTGTGTCTACTTCATTTTCTTGTGCTTTCAAGTTACAACAACAAATCTGCCTAAATTGATTAGTTTTATTTATCTTATATAGTTCTTGCAAAACAAGTAGTTGTATAGGTCCAATTAGTCCCTGTGGATTCGACACCCTTACTTGTGCCATTATACTAAACATATTTTAGCATGAGGAAGGAAATCTTCAACAAGGGACCCATAAAATCAATACCCCAAACATCAAAGATTTCAACACTAAAAATGGGGGTTTGCGGCATTTGCTGTTTAGGACCAATATTGCCCGTTCTTTGGCATCTATCACAAGACATGCAAAATGTTCTAGCATCCCTAAAGATGGTAGGCCAATAGAAACCACATTCTAACACCTTAAGTGCTGTTCTTTGAGTGCCAAGGTGTCCCCCACAAGCGTAAGTGTGACAAAAGGTTAGAATAGCATTAAACTCAGAATCGTGCACACACCTACGTATAACTTGGTCAGGGCAATATTTCCATAAATACAGGTCATCCCACACATAAAATCGTGCCTCTTTCTTCAATTTATCACATTGGTGTTTAAGTAATTCACTAGGAACATGTTTAGACACCAAATAATTCACCAAATCAGCATACCACGGTTCACTTACCTTGACGGACATCAGTTGCTCATCTGGGAATGTCTCTATGATAGGCACGGCATCCTCCTCATGCACCATACGGCTCAAGTGGTCAGCCACCACGTTTTCACTTCCCTTCTTGTCCCGGATTTCGATATCGAACTCTTGGAGAAGAAGCATCCAACGAATGAGTCGTGGTTTGGCCTCCTTCTTGGTGAACAAATACTTCAATGCAAAGTGTTGTGGCAATGACTCAAGTGCAGTGACCATCTCGGCCTCATCTTCACTTCTAGGCACGGCAAAACCAGATTTTTGCCCAATTCCTTGTGCAATTGTTGTTTCAAGTGTATCCCTCTCCAAAGAATCGAGAAATTCCTTAGGCGTGTTGGACGGTTTTGGCACAATAGGGGGCTGCGGCAAAGTTTCTTTCACCCTTGCCGTGGCCTTCTGATAGGAGCATATTTATGCGACTTAATTGGCTTGTTCTCGTGCATTTACGTTGTGTTTCTTTAGTTATTTTAGGCCTTTATGCCATTTTCATGTGTTTCTAGGTTCATATGGCTAAGGAAGCAAAAAGGTGCATTTTGGAGCAAAAATTGGACTTGGAATGGATAGCTTATGTTTGGAGCAAAAGGAATGGACGAAATTGAAGGATTCCTAATCCATTGCAGCCACATGCACCCATAATCATTCACACCTTGCAGCCACATGCATTCACTCTTCATAAATCAGCCACATGCACATTCAATCATTCACACCAAAACCTTGCACATGCAATCCCTTTAATTAATTCAACCTAGCTGTCATTGCACATGCATTCACTCTTTAACCCACATGCATTTCCACCCACATGCACTCCCATTCTTTAATCCATTCAGCCACAAGACATTATCATTGCACCACATTCAGCCATTCCACATGCTATTTCAGCCACATGCACTCATAATCATTCAACCAACTTTGCACATGCATTCATCATCATAACCTAGCTGTCATGTTCCCTCTTTTTCACCTATAAATAAGCATCCATTGCAGCCACAATTCATCACTCTTCCACATTCAGAAATTCACCCATTCACACATCAAAACTACCCTTTAGCCATGAGTTCCCTATTAATCCAAACACCACCAGAAATTCAGCCATTCCACGACTCCCCAAACCATTCACACCTTCAAACTATCCTTAGACCTTGTGCTACAATGAAGAGGAAGATAAGAGGGCCTAAACGTTCATACAATTCAAGTTTGAGTTGTTGGAATGTTTAGGTGTTTCTTTGATTTCAATGTTTAATTTCAATACTCTTTGTTTTGTACGAATGAGGAATGGAAGAGAAGAGGGCCTAAACGTTCATACAATTCAAGTTTGAGTTGTTGGAATGTTTAGGTGTTTCTTTGATTCTCTTTGTTTTGTACGTATGAGGAACTAAACCCCCCTTGGCTAGGAGGGGATTCGAAATATATGTTTATGCTTGCATTTTGATTTGATTACTTCTAATTGCGTTTCATAAGTTGTGGATTCAATTTGTTTAACTGTTTGATTGATAACTTATTTATGTATGTTTATTGAGAGTGCACGCTTAATTTTCATGCATGAATATGACGCTAGAATATAAGTGAGTTTCACCTAATAGTTACGAACTTATATTCACAAGTAGTGGAGGTTGCTTATAAACAATCGCGTTAAATGAATTCTTGGCATAAGTTTCATGCGTATTCCATAGTAACGAATGCCTCGTCGATGTTTATGATTTCCGTTGAACTTAATGATCTTTGTTGAATGTCTCTATCATGCGTATTCCATAGTTAGGGACTTTGATTAGGAATAATTTGGTTGTAATGCGTATTCCATTCAATCCAATGAATCTAGGGAAATCTGAAAGTTAATTTAAGCGGACCTAATTAACTTGGAGCGTTGAGAAGTCATAGTTTATTGAAATGCAATTGGAAATCATTTTATTATGCAAGTGTAACATGTATGGAGATGAACCCCTTAGCTATTCTATCATCCATTCATTCCATTTCATCAATTTCATATTTACATTCTGTTTTAATTGCAATTTGTTCATTTAATTTAATTTCGTATAAACCTAAATCCCCCTTTACTTTAATGTCAAATTAGTTAGAAATCAATTTAGTTTGTGTTTTTAAGAGTCTTGAGTCAAGTTACAACTTAATTTCGTCCAAATTTGTGTTTATACTCAAAACTGCCCAGAAAGTGGTTTTTAGGCAGATTTGAGTGTATTTGTGCTGTTTTAAGTCTTTTAGTTTGTTTGAGTGTTTTAAAGTTTAGTTTTGCATTTTTTGAGTCTAGTATAGTGTTTTATATTGTGTTTTTACGTTTTTGAGTCAAATCCAAGTGATTAACAATCCCTCCTAATCCCCGGTCCAGAACGATCCCTACTTACATACTTACTACAATTGTCAAAAAGAGGGTTTAATTTGTGTGCGTATAAATCTCGCATCAAATTTTGGCGCCGTTGCCGGGGATTAGCAAATTTGCTAATCTCTTGGATTGTTCGTTTCTGTTATGTATTTTAGTTTTATTTTTTGATTTGTGTTTTGTTTGTTGAATTCAAGTACTAGAGAAGAACAACATGGCACTTGATAATGCTTCTCTTTTGTCACAGCTCATGGAAAGGTCCCAAATGCAAAGCGTTGGTACATTTGATCTTCAATCAAGGAATAACGTGTTTTCCAATACTTACAATTCGGATTGGAGTGATCATTCAACTTCTATGTGGTGGGAACCTCAAAATGTTCAACAAGAAGGATATTGGCAGCCACCTCATATTCAATATGCCCAACCAAACTCAAGTTCGTCAATAGATTATAATCAAAAGCTTAATGAATTAATTTGTTTGGTGCAGGGCTCACAAAATCAAGTCAAGGAGGGCCAAAATCAAGACAAAAGGTTGGACCACTTGGAAAAGCAAATTGGGCAGATCGCGGAGTTCGCAGGACAGTTTCGAGACCAAGGCGAACTCCCTAGTTCAACCATTGCAAATCCGAAGGGAGAATTCGAATCTGCCAAGGCAATCATGTTGAGAAGTGGTAAGGAGGTCGGAACCACCTCAAGGCCATCCAAAACAAGTCAAGAAGAGGACATGTTGCTGCAAGAAGAGGAGGAACAAGCAAAGAAGGCCACGGCAAGGGTGAAAGAAACTTTGCCGCAACCCCTTATTGTGCCAAAACCGTCCAACACGCCTAAGGTAAGTCCAAATTCGACTTTGTCAAGTTCTATTCCACTAAACGTGCCCTTTCCTGGCAGGTTTAGGCAAACAAAGAAGGAGGAGCATGAGAAGGACATTCTCGAGACGTTTAGGAAAGTTCAAGTCAATATCCCGCTCCTAGATGCCATAAAGCAAGTGCCCAAATACGCTAAGTTCTTGAAGGAATTGTGCACTACAAGGAAGAGGGCGTCACATAAAGAGGTAGTAAGGGTAAGTGAGAACGTTTCCGCTGTTTTACAAAGAAAGTTACCACCAAAGTGCAAAGATCCAGGTAGCTTTACAATCCCTTGTATTATTGGTCAAACTAAGTTCGAACATGCTATGTTAGACTTAGGAGCTTCAATTAACGTCATGCCATACTCTATTTATGCTTCAATGAACCTTGGTGAATTGAAAATTGATGGTGTGATTATTCAGTTGGCCGATAGATCTAATGCCAATCCAAAGGGCTGATAGGAGCATATTCATGCGACTTAAATGGCTTGTTCTCGTGCATTTACGTTATGTTTCTTTAGTTATTTTAGTACTTTAAGCTATTTTCGTGTGTTTGTAGGTCCAAAGGGCTAAAGGAGCAAAAAGATGCATTTTGGAGACTTTTGGAGCACTTTTGGGCTTAGGATGGATAGCTTATGCTTGGAGCCAAAGTGTTGGACGAAATTGAAGACCTAATTGAAGACCAAAGTGTTGGAACCTTGTTCCCTTTAGTTTTAGGACATTTAAACCTTTCCTATATCCTTAGCCGTGCATAACATTCCAACATTCCACTCCTTCATTTCAGCCACACTCCCACATATCATTACATATCATTCACCAGTTATCATTCACCACTTATCATATCATCCACTTATCATATCATTCACTTATCTTATCATCCACTTATCATATCATTCACTTATCTTATCATTCACTTATCATATCATTCACTTATCTTATCATTCACTTATCATATCATTCACTTATCATATCATACACTTATCACTTATCACAACAACAACCTTGCACATGCACATTCATCCACATGCACCCATAATCATTCACTCATCTTTAATCCACATGCATCTTCCATAAATCAAATCAGCCACATCCACATGCACTTATTCCACTTCATCATTACACCACATTCTCTCTCTTTAAATCAGCCACATGCATTCAATCATTCACTCCACACTGATTGCACATGCATTCCCACCCTTTAATCACATGCATAAATCAGCCACATGCATCTCCCATCACCATTTCAGATTTCCACCAAGTTCCTAGCTGTCATGTTCCCTCTCTTTCTCCCTATAAATACCATACACACTTCACACAACATTCATTCATTCTCATTCACTCTTCCATATTCCAGAAATTCGTCAAAACCTCTCCACACCCTTGCAGCAGCCACCAAAACACTTTTCTCCTCCATTGCAGCCACTCCAACCACTCCCCAAACCATTCAAACCATCAAACTACCCTCATACTTATACTACAATTGTCAAAAAGAGGGTTTAATTTGTGTGCGTATAAATTCACGCATCAAATTTTGGCGCCGTTGCCGGGGATTAGCAACTTTGCTAATCTCTTGGATTGTTCGTTTCTGTTATGTATTTTAGTTTTAGATTTTGATTTGTGTTTTGTTTGTTGATTTCAAGTACTAGAGAAGCACAACATGGCACTTGATAATGCTTCTCTTTTGTCACAGCTCATGGAACGGTCCCAAATGCAAAGCGTTGATATATTTGATCTTCAATCAAGGAATAACGTGTTTTCCAATACTTACAATTCAGATTGGAGTGATCATTCAAACTCTATGTGGTGGGAAGCTCAACATGTTCAAGAAGAAGGATATTGGCAGCCACCACAACCTCATATTCAATATGCCCAACCAAATTCAAGTTCGTCAATAGATTATAATCAAAAGCTTAATGAATTAATTTGTTTGGTGCAGGGCTCACAAAATCAAGACAATGAGGCTCAACAAGAAGGATATTGGCAGCCATATGAGGAGTTCTATTCAACGCCTATGCAGCCACCACAAAGGTTGGACCACTTGGAAAAGCAAATTGGGCAGATCGCGGAGTTCGTAGGACAGTTTCGAGACCAAGGCGAACTCCCTAGTTCAACCATTGAAAACTCGAAGGAAGATTTTGAAATCCATAATGCTATCACTTTGGGAAGTGCTATGGAGGTTGGAGCTGACCTAAAAATGTCTAAACATAGCCTAGAAGTGGATGAGGAGTTGCAATTTGAGAAAGAGGAATACACCCAACCCACGGCAAGGGTGGAAACACCTTTGCCAGAGGCACCTATTGCTCCTACGCCATCTAATTCAAGTAAGGTTGTTCCAAATTTAATTAATTCTAACCCCATTCCACCTAATATCCCTATTCCTTGCAGGTTCATGAATTCCAAGGAAGAAGAAAGTGAAAAAGACATCTTGGAAGCCCTTCCAAAGGTGCAAAGTAGGGAATTTCATGAAGGCATCAAAGAGGACATATTTGAAACCACAATTCCCAAAGAAGTTGGATTTTATGACACGGGGCAAGTCATAACTTTCGAAGGGGTATTTATTCTGGATTTCATTTCGGAGCACACAGGTAAGCCGCCTCCCCGAATTTCAATTTTCTTTTATACTAACATGTTGTTAATGATTCAGGCATCCACTCTAGAATTTAAACCATTACCGGATCATTTCAAGTATCACCTTCCATTCAAAGATCAATTCCATGCTGTTTGATTTGATTAAAAAAAAAAAAAAAAGAAAAAAAAAAAAAGAATAAAAATAAACATGGCAGAAAGATGGAGCCTTCACAGAGGATGTTTACGTGAAGCCCCACTACGAGGCGTCGAAGCAGAAGGCATAGGAGCGGAAGGCATAGGAGTGGAAGGCATAGAAGCGGGAGGCATAGAAGCGGAAGGCATCGGAGCGGAAGGTATCGGAGCTAGAGCATTCCAGGCCTCAATACTTGGCCAAACGCTGGATGACCCAGGAAAAAGATGCCTCTGGAGATAAGCCGCAAGCCTTTGACGGTCACTGTGAATTCGACCCTCAGATTCTTGCAGCTCATCAAGCTTCCTCTTCATGCCCGACGAATAGTTATTTGCAAGCACATGCAAACTTCTATTCTCGTACTTAAGCTGCTGGATCTCTTGCTCAAGACTTTCCATCTCTGCCATCAATGATTCCACCTGACGGGAGCGGGCAAGCAGGCGTTGGCCCATGTTGGACACAGAACTCGCACACTGAACACTAAGTGCGAGGGACTCTTGAACGGCCAACTCATCGGACCGTCCTGACAGCAGCCTACTATCTTTTGGAGTGAGGAGATTCCTAGCTACTATTGTAGCTGTTGTGGCGTCCTGCATCACGAAGTCTTCACCTGTAAGAAGACCGTTAGAAGATAAAAAAGAAGGGCGCCATACATTACCTTGACGGGGCGCAACCGGATCGCTGCTGAGACTCAAATCTAAGCTAAGGTTCGATGAGTTTGCCATTTTTTTCAAAAGTGTTCAAAGAGAAGGGGTGGATGGAGTTAAAATTTCAAAGGGCCGGAGACGATGTTCAAGAATGGGAAATCTTCAGAATGTGTATGTTGGCGGTGATCGATAGCTCTATAAAAAGCCAAGGCGACGCGTCCACCAATTCAAAGAGCCGGATTTTCCGGCGTAAGTTAGGCGACGCTCCCTCGGCTTTTCAGAAAACACGTTCAACTTTGTCAAAAGATTTCTGACAAAGCTGAAAACACGTGGAGGCCATCATCGCAACTACACATCTTTAGCCGACAAGCGCAAAGTTCGGCGACGCTTTCTCTGCTTTTCAGAAGACGCGTGCAGCTTCGTCAAAAGGAGCCGCATCCGCACTACTACGTGTCGTTCAGAAAGCGAAGGGGCGCCTGCTCAGAAATCGAAGAGGCGTCTTCAAAGATCGAAGAGGCGCCACTATTTCAAAAAGCCGGATTTGCGGGATCAAAACGTTTGTCGACGAGGGTAAAAGAACAGTACCACCACTTGATATTATCTCTATATATGTCGACCTTCATCTTTTATGGCAAGGCAAATCTGAAGAAAATGCCCAACTCTTCCTCACCTCTGAGGGCGCACTCCCAGCAAAGCCTTTCGAATTACTCAATTTTTTCTTCTTCCCCAAAGTTGATACCAGATGCCTGGAGTACAGATGACCCAGGAGGAAACATCACAACAAATACATGTGCTGATTCATTCACCGCTTCTTCAAAAGCAAAGGTATCTCATATCATCAAGGTCAAAAGCAAAAGTATCTCATATCATGCTCTTTCCCTGTCTTTTTCTTTGTCCTTGTTCTTACTCGCATGGCAAAGTGAAAGAAGCAATCAGCCGGCACTTGGAGTCAGTATTTCGATCTGGAGCCAACTGCCTGGTGATAGGAGCATATTTAGGCGACTTAACTAGCTTATTCTTGTGCATTTGTGCTATTATTTCTTAGTTAATGTCGTATTACAACTCAATTTCGTGTGTTTGTAGGTCCTATGGGTTAAAGTATCAAGAAAGTGCATTTTGGTGCATTTTGGAGCTATTTTGGACACTAGGTGGTGAGCTTGCATGTGGGCTAACATGGATGGACGAATTTGGACTTCAAGAAGGTGGAAATGTGATAAGAAGAGGAAGGAACTAAGCTTTGGACAAAGTGGATAAGGAAAGTGCAAGAAAAGAGGAAACCTTATCCAAAACATTATCTAAACATTATCCAACCTTATCCAACATTATCCAATTATCCAAAACATTATCCAAACCTTATCTCATCTTATCTTATCCAAACCTTATCATGTCTTACTCCTAATTACATGGGGACCTAAATGGATCATTCTAGAACCTATTTCTAGAAGCATCCTAGTCTAGAAGGGCCAAATCTGCCACAAAACCTATTCTTTCTAGAAACCCTAGAAAAGTGGCGCCCAAACCTTTCTAGAAGGCTTTACCTTGCCTTGCAAGGCAAGCTACCCTCTCCCCTAAATCAGCCGCACCTTCCTAGGCCCAATCCCTTTGGGATTCTGAATTCCAAGGCCTAATCCTTGTGGATTTGGGTATACAAATCAGTTTATAGAACTATGTGGGCCAAAACCTTCTTCTAAGTGGATTTGAATCACCATGGCCGAATTCTAGGGCCCTAATCCACCAAATCAGCTAAGTAAACCCTAATCTAATAAACCCTAGGACTATATAAACATATTTTCAGCCACAAATTCGTACCACCCCCTTATGCTATTCAGAAACCCTTGTGCCGCACCTCCATTCTCCATTCTAAGCCTCCATAGACCTCCCTACACATCCATACATCTCTGCCGCACCCTTCCCACCATAATCAACCATCCTCCATCCCTCCAAACTAGAAAACACCATCCAAAACCACCAATTCCATCACCCTAACTTTGTGCCGCAGCAAGGAGGAGGAAGAGGAGCCAATCTGTGCATCGAATCCATCTTGGAATTGCTGAGCATTTAGGTGTATTCTTTCTTATGATTTCCATGTTTAAATTCAATACTTTTTGTTGTGCAAGCATGAGGAACTAATCCCCCCTTTGGCTAGGGGGGAATTTCGAAACCATGGTTATATTTGCATGATGATTTGATTACTTTCAGTTGTGATTTCATGAATGATGAATTCAATTTACTTATCTATTTTAATTAAAACTTGCTTATGTATATGAATTGAGAGTGCACGCTTGATTTGCATGCATAAACATGATGCTAGGATGTGAGGGAACTTCACCTAATCGTTGGGAACTCACATCCATGAGTAGTTAAGATTGTTGGTCGCAATTATGTTAAGTAAATTCTTGGTATAAGTATCATGCGCTTTCATAGTTACGAATGCCTCGTCAACACCTATGATTTCCATAGAACCTAATGATCTTTGATTGTCTTTCTATCATGCGCTTTCATATAGAAAACTTTTAAGGAATAATTTGATTGCAATGCGCTAATTCCATTCAATTCAATGACCTAAGGGAAATCTGAGAGTTAATTTAAGCGTACCTAATTAACTTGGGGTGTTGAGGTTCATAAATTCATCGAATAAGCAACTGGAGATTATTTTGTATGCAAGTATGCCATGTGTGGAGAAAAACCTCCTAGCCATCTCACCATCCACTTAATTTCACCAATTTCGTCAGAATCTGCCTATTTTACATATTTGTTTTGTTTGTTTGATTTTCGTCAAAAACCAAATCCCCAAGTGTCTTAGAGTGTCTAATTAGTTAGAATATGTTTTAGATTGTGTTTTTGAGTGTTTTGATTCAAGTTGTTACCCAAATTCGTCCAAATTAGTGAAAGTGCTCAAAACTGCCCAGAAAGTGTTTTTAAGGCAGTTTTGAGTGTTTTGGGGCTGTTTTGAGTCTTTGGGTTTGTTTTAGTGTTTTTATTGTTTAGCTTTGCATTCTTTGAGTCTAGTTTAGTGTTTTAACCTTTGTTTTACGTTTTTGAGTCAGTTTCCAAGTGATTTAGCAATCCCTCCTAATCCCCGGATAAGAACGATCCCTACTTATTTATATGCTACAATTGTCAAAAGAGGGTTAATTTGTGTGTTAAGTTCATTTTCGCATCAAATTTTGGCGCCGTTGCCGGGGATTAGCAACTTTGCTAATCCCTTGGATTGTTATTTTCGTTTTTCTTATTAGATCAGATTCTTATGTTATTTTGTTTCTTGTTTTAGGTACTTGTTTATGACTCGGAGTTCTAATCCGGTTCACGAACATATTTTAAACTTTGACGACGATTTTGAGCGTGAGTTGAGACGTAAGAGGAAGAACCCGGAACCTAGTGAATCAAGTGCAAGTTCCGAGTCCGTTTCTGAATTTGAAGAGGAAGTGGAAGACATGGCAGCGGACAACCGAACAATCAAGGAGCTTTCCGCTTCGGGATTGGCCAATGCCGCACCCTTGTGCATCCAATACCCAAGGGCGGCTCAAGACAAGACTGCCGAGTTCGAATTGAAGTCAAGCCTGTTACATCACATTCCGAAGTACCATGGGCTGTCCATGGAAGATCCGAACAAGCACTTGAAGGAGTTTGAAGTTGTTTGCTCAAGCATGACTCCGGTGAACGTGGATGAGAGCATCTTGAAGATGAAGGCCTTTCCCTTTTCTCTCCAAGAGAAAGCGAAAGATTGGTTGTACGAGTTGGCTCCCGGAACGGTCACATCATGGGAGAGCATGAAACGAGCTTACTTGGAGAAGTTTTTCCCAACTTCTCGAGTCATCCTCCTACGAAAAAGGATAAGTGGAATTCAACAAGATGAAGGTGAATCATTTCCTACTTATTATGAACGTTTTAAATCTCTTGTTGCTTCATGTCCACAGCATCAAATGAAGGAGGAACTACTTCTACAATACTTTTACGAGGGACTTTTACCTATTGAACGTCAAATGCTAGATGCCTCAGCGGGAGGAGCATTGGTGGACAAGACCCCCACGGCTGCAAAGTCCTTGATTGCTAATCGAGCATTGAACGCTCAACAATACGAAGGCGTTGGACAGAGGAGTACCCCACGGCAACACCAAGTCAATGAGGTAAGTGCCATAACCGAACTTCAAAATCAAATGGCTAACCTTACTACGTTGCTTTCTCAGGTGGTGGAAGGTCCAAAAGTCAAAACCGTAGCTTCTTGTGGCGTATGCTCCATGCAAGAACACCCTACAGACAAGTGCCCACAATTAATCGAGAATGGAGGGTGGGAGACACTCAATGCCGTGGGATATGGCAACCAATACCAATCACGTGGTGATCCGTTCTCTAATACTTACAATCCCGGTTGGCGTGATCATCCGAATTTCAAATGGCGAGACCCCCAACAAGGTCAACAACAAAGCGGATTTAGGCAACAACCCCCGGGTTTCTATCAAAAGCCGTTGGCACCACCACAAGCCCAAGCACAACCTGCCCAAAGCAATGTAGGTAATTCAAGTGAAAATGATAAGATTTTTCAATTACTTACTACTTTGACGCAGGAAGTCCAAACTCAAAACAAAGAGAGGCAAATCCAAGACAAGAGGGTGGACAACTTGGAGAAGCAAGTGGGACAGATTGCCGAATTCATGGGGCAATTTCGTGAGCAAGGAAGGTTGCCTAGCTCAACAGTGGTCAACCCGAAAGGAGGATTCGAATCTGCGAAAGCAATCATGTTGCGAAGTGGAAAACAAGTTGGAACGGCTTCACAACCCTCTAATTCAGCCCCAATGGAGGACGAAAAGTTGCAATTTGAAGAGGGGGAGCATGAGCAAGCCACGGCAAGGGTGGGAGACACCATGCCGCAGCCACCCAAAGTACACCACTCGGCTTCTAAGGGTAAGGATGTTCCAAATTCGGTTATTTCTAATGTTATTCCTCCAAATGTACCTTTTCCTCGTAGATTCATGCAAACAAAGAAGGAGGAGGCTGAAAAGGACATTTTAGAGACGTTTAGAAAAGTACAAGTCAATATACCACTTTTGGATGCAATTAAACAAGTTCCGAGGTATGCTAAGTTTTTAAAAGAACTTTGTACTACTAGGAAGAGAATTTCAAACAAAGAGGTTGTAAAGGTAAGTGAGAATGTCTCAGCCATCTTGCAACGTAAATTGCCCCCTAAATGCAAAGATCCGGGTAGTTTTACGATTCCTTGTGTTATTGGCAATAATCGGTTTGAACATGCTATGCTAGACTTAGGTGCATCTATTAATGTTATGCCTTACTCCATTTATGCATCTATGAACCTAGGTGAGTTAAAAAATGATGGTGTGATTATTCAATTGGCCGATAGATCTAATGCCTATCCAAAGGGTGTTTTGGAAGATGTTTTAGTGCAGGTTAATCATCTAATCTTTCCGGCGGATTTCTACGTGTTGGAAATGGAAGAATCAAACCATGCCCCGTCATTGCCAATTCTTCTTGGCCGCCCATTTATGAAAACAGCCCGCACGAAGATTGATGTGTTTAATGGGACTTTGACAATGGAATTTGATGGGGAAGTTATTAATTTCAATCTTTCTGAATCTATTAAGTACCCTCTTGATGATCATTCATGTTTTGCTATTGATGTAATTGATTCGTTGGCGCAGGACCATTTTGAACAATTGAACGAAGATGCACTTGAATTGGTCATTACAAGAGGAATGGAACTTAAAGACAAGGAAGTAGGGCAATTGCATACCCACGGCATGCACGGTGAGCACCATGCCGTGCCCCCTAGTGTTGACATGGTTGAGATAGTGGCTGCCCTTGAGTCATTGCCACTACAATCTGGTAAGTCTTCGGACCTAATTTCAATTCCAATTTCGACTAATAAGCCCATTCCTTCAGTTGTGCAGCCACCTTCCCTTGAACTTAAACCATTGCCAAGCCATTTGAAGTATGTTTTCTTGGGAGACCAAGAGACCTTGCCCGTCATCATATCCTCCTCACTCACGGCACAAGAAGAAGGTAAGTTAGTGAGGGTGTTAAAGGAGTACAAAACTGCGATTGGTTGGACGTTGGCCGACATCAAGGGAATAAGCCCGACCACGTGCATGCATCGTATACTTTTGGAGGAGGGGACCAAAGCATCTCGAGAGGCTCAACGCCGACTTAACCCTCCAATGATGGAAGTTGTGAAGAAGGAGATAATCAAGCTCTTGGATTGTGGAGTGATCTATCCAATTTCAGACAGTCGGTGGGTGTCTCCGGTGCAATGTGTTCCAAAGAAATCCGGAGTAACTGTGGTGACAAATGCCGAAAATGAGCTTGTTCCTACGCGAATCCAAACAGGTTGGAGGGTTTGTATTGACTATAGGAAGCTCAATGCCACGACAAGGAAAGATCATTTTCCCTTGCCATTCATTGATCAAATGCTTGAAAGGTTAGCGGGTTATGCGTTTTATTGTTTTCTTGATGGGTATTCAGGTTATAATCAAATTGTGATAGCCCCAGAAGATCAAGAAAAAACCACTTTCACATGCCCTTTTGGTACATTTGCTTATCGTCGTATGCCATTTGGTTTATGTAATGCACCTGCCACATTTCAAAGATGCATGATGAGCATATTTTCAGATTACGTTGAGAAAATTATTGAAGTTTTTATGGATGATTTCAGCGTTTTTGGTGATTCATTTGATGGTTGTTTGAATAATCTTAGTTTGATTTTAAAACGATGCATTGAAACTAACCTTGTGTTAAATTGGGAGAAATGTCATTTCATGGTTAAACAAGGCATAGTTTTAGGTCATATTATTTCTGAAAAAGGTATTGAGGTAGATAAATCAAAAATAGATCTTGTGCGTCACTTACCCTCTCCTACTTCGGTTAGAGAGGTTCGTTCGTTCCTTGGACATGCAGGTTTTTATAGGAGGTTCATCAAGGATTTCTCGAAGATCTCCCAACCTTTATGCCGCCTCCTACAAAAAGATGCACCTTTCGACTTCACCAAGGAATGCACGGCAGCTTTCCAACTCCTCAAGGACATGCTAACCACGGCACCCATCATTGTGCCACCAGATTGGAGTCTTCCGTTCGAGCTAATGTGTGATGCATCCGACTATGCGTTAGGGGCTGTTTTAGGCCAAAGGAAGGACAAGAAGCCGCATGTCATCTACTACGCATCTCGGACGTTGAATGACGCTCAATTGAACTATTCAACTACTGAAAAAGAACTTCTTGCCATTGGCTTTGCTTTAGATAAATTTCGATCATATTTACTTGGTACTAAGGTTATTATTTTCACTGATCATGCAGCTTTAAAGTACTTGTTCACGAAGAAGGAAGCCAAACCACGGCTAATTCGATGGATGCTACTTCTTCAAGAGTTTGACATCGAAATCAAGGACAAAAAGGGAAGTGAAAATGTGGTGGCTGACCACCTAAGCCGCATGATACATGAGGAGGAGCCGTACCCTATTGTAGAAACATTCCCTGACGAGCAATTGTTATCCATTAAGGTAAGTGAGCCTTGGTATGCGGATTTGGTAAATTATTTGGTGACTAAACAAGTTCCTAACACTTTAACTAGAAACCAACGTGATAAATTGAAAAAAGACGCTAGGTTTTATGTTTGGGATGATCCATACTTGTGGAAATATTGCTCGGATCAGATTATACGTAAGTGTGTGCATGACATGGAATTCACTTCTATTTTAACATTTTGTCACACTTATGCATGTGGGGGACACTTTGGGACACAACGCACAGCCCTTAAGGTTTTAGAATGTGGATTCTATTGGCCAACTTTATTTAAGGATGCTAGAAACTTTTGTATGTCTTGTGATCGTTGCCAAAGAATGGGCAACATTAGTGCAAAGGATCAAATGCCGCAAAATGTTATTCTCCCGGTTGAAATTTTTGATGTTTGGGGTATTGATTTTATGGGTCCTTTTCCTTCCTCACATGGTTTCTTGTATATCTTACTTGCTGTGGATTATGTATCGAAATGGGTGGAAGCAAAAGCCACCCGAACTAATGATTCTCGAGTGGTTGCAGATTTCATTAGAACTAACCTATTTGCAAGGTTTGGAATGCCACGAGTGATCATAAGTGATGGAGGATCTCACTTTTGCAATCGAACCATTGAGGCTTTGCTCAAGAAGTACAACGTCACGCATAAGGTTTCAACAACTTATCATCCTCAGACCAATGGGCAAGCCGAGGTTTCAAACAGGGAGATTAAGCAGATTCTAGAAAAAACCGTGGGCCCTACAAGGAAGGATTGGAGTGTGCGATTGGAGGATGCGTTGTGGGCATATCGCACGGCTTACAAGACCCCCCTGGGCATGTCTCCATTTCGGCTCATTTATGGCAAACCATGCCATCTTCCCGTGGAATTGGAGCACAAGGCGCATTGGGCCATCAAGACATTCAACATGGACATTGATGCGGCTGGACTTCACAGGAAGCTCCAATTGAATGAATTAGAAGAGATTAGGAACGAGGCGTATGACAACGCTCGAATTTACAAGGAAAAGACAAAGGCTTTTCATGATAAGATGATTCGAAGCAAATCATTCTCCATTGGGCAGAAAGTGCTACTCTTTAATTCCCGCCTTCGCTTGTTTCCTGGTAAGTTGCGTTCTAAGTGGGTTGGCCCGTTTGTTATTACTAATGTTTTTCCTTATGGTGCAGTCCAAGTTCAAAGCTTGAAAACAGGACAAGAGTTCACGGTGAATGGCCATCGATTAAAGCCCTACTACGAGAACTTCGAGGAGCATGTGGTGGATGATGTAACCCTCCATGCCGTGGGTACTACTAGTGAAGCTTAACACGGCGTATTCGTCCGGCTGGAAGACATTAAAGCAAGCGCTTCTTGGGAGGCAACCCATGTATTCGACAAGGAGAAGATGGAACTTCCATTCCAAACCCAGATTTGCGTTTCTAAACCCTTCTCCTTGCTGTTTATTTTATCATGCTTAGTTGCTTATTATTTGTTTGCTTTTATGTGAGTCTTTGTGTGAAACATTGAGGACAATGTTTGATTTAAGTGTGGGGGGGTAAACAAGTGTTTTTATGCAAAATTCGTGGGATTCTATCACCTATCACTTCTAATGTTGTTTCTCGCTGTTTTTAAGTGTTTTTAGTGCATTTTAAGCTGTTTTGGTGTGTGTTGAAGTAAAAATCCGAAAATTTGAAAAAAATTTGAAAAAAAGTGTTTTGAAAAAGCCAAAAAGAGTTGTTTTTGTGTGTTTGTTTGTGTCTTAGGGTACCTTCCAACACAATGATGAGGATTTGGTTTTTAATGCATGACTGTTAAAGAGAGTTACAACAATGATGGACGTGTGATTTGCTCTTTGGTTTATGCTTGGTTGTAGTTATAGTTTACGAATTCACATGTAATCACAAAGGATAAAATCAGTTTTTGTAACATGCTTGAAGGAAGGAACTCAAACAAACGCTACATCCCTGAGAGACTTGAGCCTAAACGTTTATTTGGAGAGTTATTAATCTGTGCATTCTTGTTTTCTAAAACTCGTTGCATGATCTCATTATTCTTTGCTTGGTTGCTACTTAGAATGCGTTTCATCACTATAGTTCCAAATACTAGAACTCATACCCGTTTTATTCAAAGCATGAAATTGATTAGCATAACAAATAACAAGATGAAGTTGTGTAGTAGTCACCACCATAGCCAAATAGCCGAATCCACCCTTGTCACTTGTATTGTAGGTTTAAACCCCTTTGAGCCTTATTTAGCCTATTTTCTTGTTAACCACATCATCCTTACCTAGCCTAGAATAGGACTTCCCATACCTTTGTTCTTAAAGTATAGTGGAGCATAATGTAGAAGGAATTCCTTTTGAGTGACATTTGTGCAGAAAACGAGTGTGGGGGAAGGGATTTTGTGAGTGTGTGTGTGCCAATGTCTTAAAAGGGGCATGAGAAAAGAAAGAAAAAAAAAAAAAAAACGAAAAGAAAAAAAAAAATTGTGAAAAAGAAGAAAAAAGAAGAAAAGAAAGAAAAAGAGTGAAAATAAGTGAGAATGAACTCACAAGTGTTGATTGTTGAAGAAAGGGTCCAAAAAGTTTGAATATGGCCCTAAGTTTTGTGTGATTCCCCCTTGGGTGATCAAAGTTGACTTCCGCGTTATAAAGGGAATTCTAAGTGCCTAATTCAATACTTTGCTCACTATTGCTTTAAGAATGTTTGTTATCCTTTACCTTTCGTTGTTAGCCAATACCCTAGCCTCGTTACAACCCTTTGACTTCTATCTTGATTGTTATGTGTTTCAATATGTGGAGTTTAAAGTGGGTTTGGAGCATATGGTATCCCTGGTTCTCGTATCTAGGTAGTAGCATTCCATTCATGAGATCATATACATACATGTTAATAATTCCAGAAAATGCTTTTCTTGTTCTAACATATGTGAGTGTTCGTCTACATGTTTACATCAATCTTCTCACATATACCTAGTGTAGGGAGTGTAGTTAGAAAATCTGTGTGAAAATTGAGAGTACATCTAGTAAGGAATTGAGGGAATTCTCTAAGGCATGTTACTACATTCAAAATGTTGTTTTAATTGATTAAATGCGAGCTAGTGAATGGTGGCTATGATTAAGTATGCTCGAGGGTAAGGATTGCTTAAATCTATGTGAGTAGTGACCTTTAACATGTTATGTTTCATTGGAAATCCCTGAGGCAACGTTGGAAGGTTTAGAGTTATGTTTTGTTTCTTTTGTTTATTTGTTTTGCTCGAGGACTAGCAAAAGATAAGTGTGGGGGAATTTGATAGGAGCATATTTAGGCGACTTAACTAGCTTATTCTTGTGCATTTGTGCTATTATTTCTTAGTTAATGTCGTATTACAACTCAATTTCGTGTGTTTGTAGGTCCTATGGGTTAAAGTATCAAGAAAGTGCATTTTGGTGCATTTTGGAGCTATTTTGGACACTAGGTGGTGAGCTTGCATGTGGGCTAACATGGATGGACGAATTTGGACTTCAAGAAGGTGGAAATGTGATAAGAAGAGGAAGGAACTAAGCTTTGGACAAAGTGGATAAGGAAAGTGCAAGAAAAGAGGAAACCTTATCCAAAACATTATCTAAACATTATCCAACCTTATCCAACATTATCCAATTATCCAAAACATTATCCAAACCTTATCTCATCTTATCTTATCCAAACCTTATCATGTCTTACTCCTAATTACATGGGGACCTAAATGGATCATTCTAGAACCTATTTCTAGAAGCATCCTAGTCTAGAAGGGCCAAATCTGCCACAAAACCTATTCTTTCTAGAAACCCTAGAAAAGTGGCGCCCAAACCTTTCTAGAAGGCTTTACCTTGCCTTGCAAGGCAAGCTACCCTCTCCCCTAAATCAGCCGCACCTTCCTAGGCCCAATCCCTTTGGGATTCTGAATTCCAAGGCCTAATCCTTGTGGATTTGGGTATACAAATCAGTTTATAGAACTATGTGGGCCAAAACCTTCTTCTAAGTGGATTTGAATCACCATGGCCGAATTCTAGGGCCCTAATCCACCAAATCAGCTAAGTAAACCCTAATCTAATAAACCCTAGGACTATATAAACATATTTTCAGCCACAAATTCGTACCACCCCCTTATGCTATTCAGAAACCCTTGTGCCGCACCTCCATTCTCCATTCTAAGCCTCCATAGACCTCCCTACACATCCATACATCTCTGCCGCACCCTTCCCACCATAATCAACCATCCTCCATCCCTCCAAACTAGAAAACACCATCCAAAACCACCAATTCCATCACCCTAACTTTGTGCCGCAGCAAGGAGGAGGAAGAGGAGCCAATCTGTGCATCGAATCCATCTTGGAATTGCTGAGCATTTAGGTGTATTCTTTCTTATGATTTCCATGTTTAAATTCAATACTTTTTGTTGTGCAAGCATGAGGAACTAATCCCCCCTTTGGCTAGGGGGGAATTTCGAAACCATGGTTATATTTGCATGATGATTTGATTACTTTCAGTTGTGATTTCATGAATGATGAATTCAATTTACTTATCTATTTTAATTAAAACTTGCTTATGTATATGAATTGAGAGTGCACGCTTGATTTGCATGCATAAACATGATGCTAGGATGTGAGGGAACTTCACCTAATCGTTGGGAACTCACATCCATGAGTAGTTAAGATTGTTGGTCGCAATTATGTTAAGTAAATTCTTGGTATAAGTATCATGCGCTTTCATAGTTACGAATGCCTCGTCAACACCTATGATTTCCATAGAACCTAATGATCTTTGATTGTCTTTCTATCATGCGCTTTCATATAGAAAACTTTTAAGGAATAATTTGATTGCAATGCGCTAATTCCATTCAATTCAATGACCTAAGGGAAATCTGAGAGTTAATTTAAGCGTACCTAATTAACTTGGGGTGTTGAGGTTCATAAATTCATCGAATAAGCAACTGGAGATTATTTTGTATGCAAGTATGCCATGTGTGGAGAAAAACCTCCTAGCCATCTCACCATCCACTTAATTTCACCAATTTCGTCAGAATCTGCCTATTTTACATATTTGTTTTGTTTGTTTGATTTTCGTCAAAAACCAAATCCCCAAGTGTCTTAGAGTGTCTAATTAGTTAGAATATGTTTTAGATTGTGTTTTTGAGTGTTTTGATTCAAGTTGTTACCCAAATTCGTCCAAATTAGTGAAAGTGCTCAAAACTGCCCAGAAAGTGTTTTTAAGGCAGTTTTGAGTGTTTTGGGGCTGTTTTGAGTCTTTGGGTTTGTTTTAGTGTTTTTATTGTTTAGCTTTGCATTCTTTGAGTCTAGTTTAGTGTTTTAACCTTTGTTTTACGTTTTTGAGTCAGTTTCCAAGTGATTTAGCAATCCCTCCTAATCCCCGGATAAGAACGATCCCTACTTATTTATATGCTACAATTGTCAAAAGAGGGTTAATTTGTGTGTTAAGTTCATTTTCGCATCACCTGGAATCTATTCCTGATTGCTTACCTAGCGTTGCTCTCGAGTAGTCATCTTCCACGGTTGATACACTTCCGGAGAAGGGACCACTTCTGCAAAGGGGAGCGAGTAAGGCAAGTGAAAATGATACATTGAAGCATGTGGAGACAAACATAGGCTGAGTTATCCTCCAACCCTTTTCAATACGAATTGGAAAGATTGAACAAAGAAACAGACCAAAGGGGTAAGCTCAGACCTTCGGGGAAGACCAAAAGAATCCTCCAGCCAAGTAGCACAAAGGAAAATCAACAAGTGGAGGAGACCAAAAGAATCATGCAGCCCAGTTCAAGAGTATGCCTGTGGAATCACCAAGATCAATGCCTCAATGCAATCACCAAGGAGAAGAGGGAATTTACACTCCATAACCAGATTTGCGTCCCTAAACTCTTATCTTTGTTAATTACATTCTGCCATGTTTAGTATGTTTAAATGCTTTTTGAGTGTTTACTTATGTTTTGTGTGAATCTATGCTTAAAACATTGAGGACAATGTTTGATTTAAGTGTGGGGGGGTAACTAATGTTGTTAATGCAAATTCGTGGGATTTTATCACCCATAACTTCAAATGTTGTTCCTTGCTGTTTTAAAGTGTTTTTAAGTTGTTTGAAAGTGTTTTAGTATGTTTTGTTCTTATAACTCCGAAAATCACATAAAAATTTGAAAAACATGTTTTGAAAAGCCTAAAAAGAGTGTTTTGAGTCATTTTTGTGTGTTTGTGTCTTAGGGTACCTTCCAACACAATGATAAGGATTTGGTTTGTAATTGCATGGCTGTTAAAGAGAGTTATAAACATGGATGAAAGTTTGATTTACTCTTGGTATATGCTTGGTTATGGTTATAATGTATGACTTCACATGCAATCATAAAAGAAAAATTCGTTTTTGTAACATGCTTGAAGGAAGGAACTCAAATAACGCTACATCCCTGTGAGACTCGAGCCATTACTTTCTTTGGAGAGTTATTTTCTGTGATTCTTTGTTTTCTAAAAGTTCTTGCATGATCTCATTATTCCTTGCTTGGTTGCTACTTAGAATGCAATTGTATCATGATAGAACTAAATGCTAGAACTTATATCCGTTTCATTCAAAGCATGACATTGAATTGCATAAGATATATCAAGATGAAGTTGTGTAGTTGCCACCATAGCCAAATAGCCTTACTTCCCATATTTCGTATTTGTTGTAAGTTTTAACCCCGTTGAGCCTTGTTTAGCCTTTATTCTTTGTTTAACCACATTATCCTCACCTAGCCTAGTATAGGACAGTCTACACCCTTGTTCTTAAAAGATAGTGAGCATGACTTAAATGAATTCCTTTTGAGTACATTATGAAAGAAAATGAGTGTGGGGGAGAGAATGTTTTGTTCTTAAGTGTTTATGTATGTTTTGAGAGTCAAAAGAAAAGAAAAAAAAATTGTGAAAAACATATGAAAAAGAAAAACAGAAAAGAAAAGAAAGAAAGGAAAAAGAGCTTGTTCCCCCTTGTTGTTCAAAAGATTGAGTTTTCGTTCAAAAGTGAATTCTACGTTAATTCAAATGCTTTGCTCGCTATTGCTTTAAGAATGTTTGTTTATCCTTCACCTTTCATTGTTAGCCAATACCCTAGCCCCGTTACACCCCTTTGACTTCTATCTTGATCGTTATGTGTTCAATAATGTGGAGTTTGGAATTGATATGAGCTTATGGAATCACTGGTTCTCGTTCTAAGTAGTGGCATTCCATTCATGAGATCATATATATACATGTTAATAATTCCAGAAAATGCTTTCCTTGTTATAACATATGTGAGTGTTCGTCTACATGTTTACATCAATCTTCTCACATATACCTAGTGTAGGGAGTGTAGTCAGAAAATCTGTGTGAAAAACGAGAGTACATGATGCGAAAATTAGCTTAACACACAAATTAACCCTCTTTTGACAATTGTAGCATATAAATAAGTAGGGATCGTTCTAAACCGGGGATTAGGAGGGATTGCTAAATCACTTGGAAACTGACTCAAAAACGTAAAACAAAGGTTAAAACACTAAACTAGACTCAAAGAATGCAAAACTAGACAATAAAAACACTAAAACAAACCAAAAGACTCAAAACAGCCCCAAAACACTCAAAACTGCCTAAAAAACACTTTCTGGGCAGTTTTGAGCACTTTCACTAATTTGGACGAAATTGGGTAATAACTTGAATCAAAACACTTAAAAACACAATCTAAAACATATTCTAACTAATTAGACACTCTAAGACACTTGGGGATTTGGTTTTTGACGAAAATCAAACAAACAAAACAAATATGTAAAATAGGCAGATTTCACGAAATTGGTGGAATTAAATGGATGGTGAGATGGCTAGGAGGTTTTTCTCCACACATGGCATACTTGCATACAAAATAATCTCCAGTTGCTTATTCGATGAATTTATGAACCTCAACACCCCAAGTTAATTAGGTACGCTTAAATTAACTCTCAGATTTCCCTTAGGTCATTGAATTGAATGGAATCAGCGCATTGCAATCAAATTATTCCTTAAAAGTTTTCTATATGAAAGCGCATAATAGAAAGACAATCAAAGATCATTAGGTTCTATAGAAATCATAGGTGTTGACGAGGCATTCGTAACTATGAAAGCGCATGACACTTATGCCAAGAATTTACTTAACATAATTGCGACCAACAATCTTAACTACTCATGGATGTGAGTTCCCAACGATTAGGTGAAGTTCCCTCATATCCTAGCATCATGTTTATGCATGCAAATCAAGCGTGCACTCTCAATTCATATACATAAGCAAGTTTTAATTAAAATAGATAAGTAAATTGAATTCATCATTCATGAAATCACAACTGAAAGTAATCAAATCATCATGCAAATACAACCATGGTTTCGAATTTCCCCCTTAGCCAAAGGGGGGATTAGTTCCTCATGCTTGCACAACAAAAAGTATTGAATTTAAACATTGAAATCATAAGAAAGAATACACCTAAATGCTCAGCAATTCCAAGATGGATTCGATGCACAGATTGGCTCCTCTTCCTCCTCCTTGCTGCGGCACAAAGTTTGGGTGATGGAATTGGTGGTTTTGGATGGTGTTTTCTTGTTTGGAGGGATGGAGGATGGTTGATTATGGTGGGGAAGGGTGCGGCAGAGATGTATGGATGTGTAGGGAGGTCTATGGAGGCTTAGAATGGAGAATGGAGGTGCGGCACAAGGGTTTTCTGTCTAGCATAAGGGGTCTACGAATTTTTGGCTGAAAGTATTCTTATATAGTCCTAGGGTTAAGTAGATTAGGGTTAGACTTAACAGGTTTGGTGAATTAGGGCCCTAGAATTCGGCCATGGTGATTCAAATCCACTTAGGAGAAGGTTTTGGCCCACATAGTTTTATAAACTGATTTGTATACCCAAATCCACAAGGATTAAGCCTTGGAATTTAGAATGCCAAAGGGATTGAACCTAGGAAGGTGCGGCTGATTTAGGGGAGAGGGTAGCTTGGCTTGCAAGGCAAGGTAAAGCCTTCTAGAAAGCTTTGGGGCGCCACTTTTCTAGGGTTTCTAGAAAGAGTAGGTTTTGTGGCAGAGTTGGGCCTTTTAGAATAGAATGCTTCTAGAAATAGGTTCTAGAATGATCCATTTAAGTCCCCATGTAATTAGGAGTAAGACATGATAAGGTTTGGATAGGATAAGATGAGATAAGGTTTGGATAATGTTTTGGATAATTGGATAATGTTGGATAAGGTTGGATAATGTTTCCTCTTTTCTTGCACTTTCCTTATCCACTTTGTCCTTAGCTTAGTTCCTTCCTCTTCTTATCACATTTCCACCTTCTTGAAGTCCAAATTCGTCCATCCATGTTAGCCCACATGCAAGCTCACCACCTAGTGTCCAAAATAGCTCCAAAATGCACCAAAATGCACTTTCTTGATACTTTAACCCATAGGACCTACAAACACACGAAATTGAGTTGTAATACGACATTAACTAAGAAATAATAGCACGAATGCACAAGAATAAGCTAGTTAAGTCGCCTAAATATGCTCCTATCAAATTCCCCCACACTTATCTTTTGCTAGTCCTCGAGCAAAACAAATAAACAAAAGAAACAAAACATAACTCTAAACCTTCCCAACGTTGCCTCAGGGATTTCCAATGAAACATAACATGTTAAAGATCACTACTCACATAGATTTAAGCAATCCTTACCCTCGAGCATACTTAATCATAGTCACCATTCACTAGCTCGCATTTAATCAATTAAAACAACATTTTGAATGTAGTAACATGCCTTAGAGAATTCCCTCAATTCCTTACTAGATGTACTCTCAATTTTCACACAGATTTTCTAACTACACTCCCTACACTAGGTATATGTGAGAAGATTGATGTAAACATGTAGACGAACACTCACATATGTTATAACAAGGAAAGCACTTTCTAGAATTATTAACAATGACATGTATATGATCTCATGAATGGAACGCTACTACTTAGACGCGAGAACCAGGGATACCATATGCTCAAACCAATTTTAAACTCCAAATATTGAAACACATAACAATCAAGATAGAAGTCAAAGGGTTGTAACGAGGCTAGGGTATTGGCTAACAACGAAAGGTGAAGGATAAACAAACATTCTTAAAGCAATAGTGAGCAAAATATTGAATTAGGCACTTAGAATTCCCTTTAGAACGCAGAAGTCAACTTTGAACACCCAAGGGGAAGTCACACAAAACTTAGGGCCATATTCAACTTTTTGGACCCTTTCTTCAACAATCTCACTTGTGAGTTCATTCTCACTTATTTTCATTCCTTTTCTTCCTTTTCTTCTTCTTTTTCTTCTTTTTCACAAATTTTTTTTTTGTTCTCTTTTCGTTTTTTTTTTTTCTTTCTTTTTTTCTTGTGCTCCTTTTAAGACTTTGGCACACCCACACTCACAAAATCCCTTCCCCCACACTTGTTTTCTGCACAAATGTCACTCAATAGGAATTCCTTCTAAGTTATGCTCCACTATACTTTAAGAACAAAGGTATGGAAAGTCCTATTCTAGGCTAGGTAAGGATGATGTGGTTAACAAGAAAATAGGCTAAATAAGGCTCAAAGGGGTTTAATCCTACAATACAAATGACAATGGTGGATTCGGCTATTTGGCTATGGTGGTGACTACTACACAACTTCATCTAGTTATTTGTTATGCTAATCAATTTCATGCTTTGAATGAAACGGGTATGAGTTCTAGTATTTGGAACTATAGTGATTAAACGCATTCTAAGTAGCAACCAAGCAAAGAATAATGAGATCATGCAACGACTTTAGAAAACAAGAATGTACAGATTAATAACTCTCCAAATAAACATTTAGGCTCAAGTCTCTCAGGGATGTAGCGTTAGTTTGAGTTCATTCCTTCAAGCATGTTACAAAAACTGATTTTTATCATTTGTGATTACATGTGAATTCGTAAACTATAACTACAAACAAGCATAAACCAAAGAGTATATCAAACGTCCATCCATGTTTGTAACTTTCTTTAACCATCATGCAATTAAAAACCAAATCCTCATCATTGTGTTGGAAGGTAACCTACGACACAAACAAACACACAAAAACAACTCTTTTTGGGTTTTTCAAAGCAATTTTTCAAATTTTTATGGGATTTTCGGATTTTTAAGTCAACATACTCTAAACACTCTAAAATAGCTTAATAACACTTAAAAACAGTGGGAAACAAGTTTAGACATGTTAGGTGGTAAAACCCTACGAATTTCATGCAAAAATATCTCAAAACAGAATGTTACCCCCCCACACTTAAACTAAACATTGTCCTCAATGTTTTAGACACAATTGATCACATTACACATAACATAAAGTAAGCAACAAAGGAAAGGGTTTAGGGACGCAAATCTGAGTGTGGAGCGATTCCCAAGTTCGTCATTTGTTGATTGCATGGGCTGCCTCCCAAGTAGCGCTTGCTTTAACATCTTCCAGCCGGACGAAACCTTCTTTTAATCTCCACTAGGGCTCACGGCATAGAATGGATCCTTGAATGGAAGGTGATACTTGAAGTGAACCGGCATTGGTTTGAATTCTAGTGTAGGTGCCTGATTCATCAAAATCAGCCAGTTAGTATAAAATGTAATGGAATTTAGAGAAGATGACTTACTTGTTTTGTCCGACAAGAACTCAATGACAAACACCACTCCTTTGAAAGTTTCAGGGATATTGGACTTGCCCAGATTGCATGTAATGGTTATGACTTGTCCAATGTCATCAAATTCAACTTCTTTGGGTTTTGTGGTTCCAAATATGTCCTCTTTGATGCCTTCTACATCTTCTCCAGCCACTACCTTCTCTTGAATCATTCTTCTTGGTGTACAAAGTCCTTTGAAGAATTCAACACCATCTAAAACTTGCTGTGTTGCACCAAGAATTGGAATAGCATTCTGCACCTTTGGGAAAGCTTCCACGATGTCCTTTTTACTCCCTTCTTGGTTGGGAATCAAAAACCTGCTAGGAAAAGGGACATTGGGTGGAATAACATCAGAATAACATGAAATTGGGACGTCCTTACTTGTGGTGGGTGGTTTATAGGGCTTAGGGGGCTGCGGCAAGGGTTGTTCTACCCTTGCCATGTGCATGTCTTCTTCCTCCTCCTCAATTAGCAGCTCCTCATCCACTTCTAGGCTATGTTTGGACATTTTTAGGTCAGCTCCAACCTCCATAGCACTTCCCAAAGTGATAGCATTATGGATTTCAAAATCTTCCTTCGAGTTTTCAATAGTTGAGTTGGAGAGTTCACTTTGCTCTTGAATTTGTTTCATGAACTCCATAATCTGCCCAATTTGCTCCTCCAATTTACCCAACTTCTTGTCTTGATTTTGTTCGTCCTGCATCAAAGAGGTTAGTAATTGAAAATTTTTATCATTATCCATGGACATACTTGAACTTGATTGGAATTGTTGTGGGGGAGGTTGTGGTGGCTGCATAGGTGTTGTATAGAACTCCTCATATGGTTGCCAATATGCTTCTTGTTGAGCCTCCTTGGCTTGATTTTGTGACCCCTGCACCAAAGAATTTAATTCATTAAGAATTTGATTATAATCTATTGACGAACTTGAATTTAATTGAGCATATTGCATATGAAGTTGTGGTGGCTGCATAGGTCTTGAATAGAACTCCTCATATGGCTGCCAATATGCTTCACGTTGAACTTGTTGAGCTTCCCACCACATAGAGTTTGAATGATCCCTCCAATCTCTTTGTGGACATTGATTGGCTTGAAATCCTTGCCTATATGAAGCACCAAATGTAGGGACACTCTGCATTGTGGTCCTTTCGGCATACGGCGACAATTGAGAAGTAAGATTTGCCAATTGAGCTTGAATGCTAGCAAAATCCATATCTTACTTCTCTAGTACCTAAAATCAAAGAAAGAGAACTAAATCAAATATCAAAAGTAACAACAAACAAAGAAAACAACACTAAGTTAGAAACTAAAACGAAAACAACTAAACCAAAAAGAAAAGAACCAAGGGATTAGCAAAGTTGCTAATCCCCGGCAACGGCGCCAAAATTTGATGCGAAAATTAGCTTAACACACAAATTAACCCTCTTTTGACAATTGTAGCATATAAATAAGTAGGGATCGTTCTAAACCGGGGATTAGGAGGGATTGCTAAATCACTTGGAAACTGACTCAAAAACGTAAAACAAAGGTTAAAACACTAAACTAGACTCAAAGAATGCAAAACTAGACAATAAAAACACTAAAACAAACCAAAAGACTCAAAACAGCCCCAAAACACTCAAAACTGCCTAAAAAACACTTTCTGGGCAGTTTTGAGCACTTTCACTAATTTGGACGAAATTGGGTAATAACTTGAATCAAAACACTTAAAAACACAATCTAAAACATATTCTAACTAATTAGACACTCTAAGACACTTGGGGATTTGGTTTTTGACGAAAATCAAACAAACAAAACAAATATGTAAAATAGGCAGATTTTCACGAAATTGGTGGAATTAAATGGATGGTGAGATGGCTAGGAGGTTTTTCTCCACACATGGCATACTTGCATACAAAATAATCTCCAGTTGCTTATTCGATGAATTTATGAACCTCAACACCCCAAGTTAATTAGGTACGCTTAAATTAACTCTCAGATTTCCCTTAGGTCATTGAATTGAATGGAATCAGCGCATTGCAATCAAATTATTCCTTAAAAGTTTTCTATATGAAAGCGCATAATAGAAAGACAATCAAAGATCATTAGGTTCTATAGAAATCATAGGTGTTGACGAGGCATTCGTAACTATGAAAGCGCATGACACTTATGCCAAGAATTTACTTAACATAATTGCGACCAACAATCTTAACTACTCATGGATGTGAGTTCCCAACGATTAGGTGAAGTTCCCTCATATCCTAGCATCATGTTTATGCATGCAAATCAAGCGTGCACTCTCAATTCATATACATAAGCAAGTTTTAATTAAAATAGATAAGTAAATTGAATTCATCATTCATGAAATCACAACTGAAAGTAATCAAATCATCATGCAAATACAACCATGGTTTCGAATTTCCCCCTTAGCCAAAGGGGGGATTAGTTCCTCATGCTTGCACAACAAAAAGTATTGAATTTAAACATTGAAATCATAAGAAAGAATACACCTAAATGCTCAGCAATTCCAAGATGGATTCGATGCACAGATTGGCTCCTCTTCCTCCTCCTTGCTGCGGCACAAAGTTTGGGTGATGGAATTGGTGGTTTTGGATGGTGTTTTCTTGTTTGGAGGGATGGAGGATGGTTGATTATGGTGGGGAAGGATGCGGCAGAGATGTATGGATGTGTAGGGAGGTCTATGGAGGCTTAGAATGGAGAATGGAGGTGCGGCACAAGGGTTTTCTGTCTAGCATAAGGGGTCTACGAATTTTTGGCTGAAAGTATGCTTATATAGTCCTAGGGTTAAGTAGATTAGGGTTAGACTTAACAGGTTTGGTGAATTAGGGCCCTAGAATTCGGCCATGGTGATTCAAATCCACTTAGGAGAAGGTTTTGGCCCACATAGTTTTATAAACTGATTTGTATACCCAAATCCACAAGGATTAAGCCTTGGAATTCAGAATCCCAAAGGGATTGAGCCTAGGAAGGTGCAGCTGATTTAGGGGAGAGGGTAGCTTGGCTTGCAAGGCAAGGTAAAGCCTTCTAGAAAGCTTTGGGGCGCCACTTTTCTAGGGTTTCTAGAAAGAGTAGGTTTTGTGGCAGATTTGGGCCTTCTAGAATAGAATGCTTCTAGAAATAGGTTCTAGAATGATCCATTTAAGTCCCCATGTAATTAGAAGTAAGACATGATAAGGTTTGGATAGGATAAGATGAGATAAGGTTTGGATAATGTTTTGGATAATTGGATAATGTTGGATAAGGTTGGATAATGTTTCCTCTTTTCTTGCACTTTCCTTATCCACTTTGTCCTTAGCTTAGTTCCTTCCTCTTCTTATCACATTTCCACCTTCTTGAAGTCCAAATTCGTCCATCCATGTTAGCCCACATGCAAGCTCACCACCTAGTGTCCAAAATAGCTCCAAAATGCACCAAAATGCACTTTCTTGATACTTTAACCCATAGGACCTACAAACACACGAAATTGAGTTGTAATACGACATTAACTAAGAAATAATAGCATGAATGCACAAGAATAAGCTAGTTAAGTCGCCTAAATATGCTGCTATCAGTACATCTAGTAAGGAATTGAGGGAATTCTCTAAAGGCATGTTACTACATTCAAATCATGGTTTTAAATGCTTAATTGTGAACTAGTATGTGGTGACTATGAGTAAGAATGTACTTAAGTGTAAAGATGGCTAAAATCTGTGGGAATAATGATTTTTAACATGTCATGTGCATTGGAAATCTGAGACGATTGTTGGAAGGTGTAGGTTGTGTTTTGTTCGTTTTGTTTTGTTTTTGGTTTCTTTTGTTTTGTTTTGCTCGAGGACTAGCAAAAGCTAAGTGTGGGGGTATTTGATAGGAGCATATTCATACGACTTAAATGGCTTGTTCTCGTGCATTTACGTTATGTTTCTTTAGTTATTTTAGTACTTTAAGCTATTTTCGTGTGTTTGTAGGTCCAAAGGGCTAAAGGAGCAAAAAGATGCATTTTGGAGACTTTTGGAGCACTTTTGGGTTTAGGATGGATAGCTTATGCTTGGAGCCAAAGTGTTGGACGAAATTGAAGACCTAATTGAAGACCAAAGTGTTGGAACCTTGTTCCCTTTAGTTTTAGGACATTTAAACCTTTCCTATATCCTTAGCCGTGCATAACATTCCAACATTCCACTCCTTCATTTCAGCCACACTCCCACATATCATTACATATCATTCACCACTTATCATATCATCCACTTATCATATCATTCACTTATCTTATCATCCACTTATCATATCATTCACTTATCTTATCATTCACTTATCATATCATTCACTTATCTTATCATTCACTTATCATATCATTCACTTATCATATCATACACTTATCATAACCATACACTTATCACTTATCACAACAACAACCTTGCACATGCACATTCATCCACATGCACCCATAATCATTCACTCATCTTTAATCCACATGCATCTTCCATAAATCAAATCAGCCACATCCACATGCACTTATTCCACTTCATCATTACACCACATTCTCTCTCTTTAAATCAGCCACATGCATTCAATCATTCACTCCACACTGATTGCACATGCATTCCCTTTCATTTCTGTCAAAGCACATGCATTCCCACCCTTTAATCACATGCATAAATCAGCCACATGCATCTCCCATCACCATTTCAGATTTCCACCAAGTTCCTAGCTGTCATGTTCCCTCTCTTTCTCCCTATAAATACCATACACACTTCACACAACATTCATTCATTCTCATTCACTCTTCCATATTCCAGAAATTCGTCAAAACCTCTCCACACCCTTGCAGCAGCCACCAAAACACTTTTCTCCTCCATTGCAGCCACTCCAACCACTCCCCAAACCATTCACACCATCAAACTATCCTTATACTTATACTACAATTGTCAAAAAGAGGGTTTAATTTGTGTGCGTATAAATTCACGCATCAAGGGCGTATTGAAAGATGTTTTAGTGCAGGTAAATGATTTGATCTTCCCGGCGGATTTCTATGTCCTTGAAATGGAGGAAACCACCCATGCTCCATCCTTGCCGATTCTTCTTGGGAGGCCATTCATGAAGACGGCCCGAACTAAGATAGACGTGTTTAAAGGCTCTTTAACAATGGAATTTGATGGGGAAGTCATTGATTTCAATCTTTCTGAAAGTATTAAATTTCCTAAGGACGATCATTCTTGCTTTTCTATTGATATAATTGATGATTTGGCGCAGGAATTTCTCGATTCTTTGGAGAGGGATACACTTGAAACAACAATTGCACAAGGAATTGGCCAAAAATCTGGTTTTGCCGTGCCTAGAAGTGAAGATGAGGCCGAGATGGTTGCTGCACTTGAGTCATTGCCACAACACTTTGGTAAGCCTTCTAACCCAATTTCAATTTCAGTTTCCACTAATAAGTTGTTACCCTCAGTGATTCAGGCACCCGTACTTGAGCTTAAACCGTTGCCCGATCATTTAAAGTACGACTTCTTGGGAGACAACGAGACATTGCCCGTCATTGTCTCCTCATCACTCACGGCCATAGAGGAGGAGAAGTTGATCCGAGTGTTGAAAGAGCACAAGACGACCATTGGATGGACTTTGGCCGATATTAGGGGAATTAGCCTGACTACGTGCATGCATCGCATACTTCTAGAGGAGGGGGCTAAACCAACTCGAGAGGCTCAGCGCCGTCTCAACCCTCCAATGATGGAAGTTGTGAAAAAGGAGATTATCAAACTTCTTGATTATGGAGTGATTTATCCGATCTCTGATAGTCGTTGGGTGTCACCGGTGCAATGTGTTCCAAAGAAGTCCGGAGTGACAGTGGTGAAGAATGCTGAGAATGAGCTTGTGCCAACCCGTATCCAAACAGGTTGGCGAGTGTGCATTGATTATAGGAAGCTCAACGCCACCACAAGGAAGGACCACTTCCCTTTGCCGTTCATTGATCAAATGCTTGAAAGGTTAGCCGGTCATTCTTTTTATTGTTTCCTTGATGGTTATTCTGGATATAATCAGATTGTCATAGCGCCGGATGACCAAGAAAAGACAACTTTCACATGCCCCTTTGGTACTTTTGCTTATCGTCGCATGCCTTTTGGTTTATGCAATGCTCCGGCCACGTTTCAAAGGTGTATGGTAAGTATCTTTTCAGATTTTGTGGAAAAGATTATTGAGGTATTTATGGATGATTTCAGTGTGTTTGGTGATTCATTTGATGGTTGTTTGGAAAATCTCACAATGATTTTGAAACGATGTGTAGAAACTAACCTTGTGCTTAATTGGGAAAAATGTCACTTTATGGTTAGACAAGGCATAGTTCTAGGGCATATTGTTTCAGAAAGAGGAATTGAAGTGGATAAATCGAAAATAGATCTTATACGCTACTTACCCTCTCCTACTTCAGTTCGAGAGGTTCGTTCGTTTCTTGGTCATGCAGGATTTTATAGGCGATTTATCAAGGACTTTTCCAAGATCTCAAACCCTCTTTGCCGTCTCCTCCAGAAAGATGTGGCGTTTGACTTCAACGAGGAGTGTGAGAAGGCGTTCAATCACCTCAAAGAAACACTAACTTCGGCCCCTATCATAGTTCCACCGGATTGGAGCCTTCCTTTTGAGCTTATGTGCGATGCTTCCGATTATGCATTAGGAGCTGTTTTGGGGAAAAGGAAGGAAAAGAGGCTGCATGTTATCTATTATGCCTCTTGGACTTTAAATGATGCACAATTGAATTATTCTACCACTGAAAAAGAACTTCTTGGTGTTGTATTTGCTTTAGATAAATTCCGTTCTTATTTGCTTGGTACTAAAGTTATTATTTATACTGACCATGCAGCATTGAAGTATTTGTTCACCAAGAAGGAGGCCAAACCACGACTCATTCGTTGGATGCTTCTTCTCCAAGAGTTCGATATCGAAATCCGGGACAAGAAGGGAAGTGAAAACGTGGTGGCTGACCACTTGAGCCGTATGGTGCATGAGGAGGATGCCGTGCCTATCATAGAGACATTCCCAGATGAGCAACTGATGTCCGTCAAGGTAAGTGAACCGTGGTATGCTGATTTGGTGAATTATTTGGTGTCTAAACATGTTCCTAGTGAATTACTTAAACACCAATGTGATAAATTGAAGAAAGAGGCACGGTTTTATGTGTGGGATGACCCGTATTTATGGAAATATTGCCCTGACCAAGTTATACGTAGGTGTGTGCACGATTCTGAGTTTAATGCTATTCTAACCTTTTGTCACACTTATGCTTGTGGGGGACACTTTGGCACTCAAAGAACAACACTTAAGGTGTTAGAATGTGGTTTCTATTGGCCTACCATATTTAGGGATGCTAGAACATTTTGCATGTCTCGTGATAGATGCCAAAGAACGGGCAATATTGGTCCTAAACAGCAAATGCCGCAAACCCCCATTTTTAGTGTTGAAATCTTTGATGTTTGGGGTATTGATTTTATGGGTCCCTTTCCTTCGTCACATGGGTTTCTTTATATATTGCTTGCTGTGGACTATGTGTCGAAATGGGTGGAAGCAAAAGCCACCCGAACTAATGATTCTCGAGTGGTTGCAGATTTTGTGAAAACTAACATTTTTGCAAGGTTTGGAATGCCACGAGTGCTAATCAGTGATGGAGGTTCCCATTTTTGTAATCGAACCATCGAGGCGTTGCTCAAGAAATACAATGTCACACATAAGGTGGCCACACCTTATCATCCTCAAACGAGCGGGCAAGCCGAGGTTTCGAATAGGGAAATCAAGCAGATTCTTGAGAAGACCGTGGGGCCTACAAGGAAGGATTGGAGTTTGCGCTTAAACGATGCATTGTGGACGTATCGCACTGCCTACAAAACCCCCATTGGGATGTCACCTTTTCGGCTCATCTATGGGAAGCCATGCCATCTTCCCGTCGAACTAGAGCATCGTGCACATTGGGCCGTCAAAACGTTCAATATGGACCTTGATGCCGCAGGTTTACATAGGAAGCTTCAATTGTGTGAGCTTGATGAAATCCGAAATGAAGCATATGAGAATGCCCGGATTTACAAGGAGAAAACAAAGGCATTTCATGACAAGATGATTCGTGCCAAGACGTTCTCTATTGGGCAGAAAGTGTTGTTGTTCAATTCTCGCCTTCGGTTGTTTCCGGGTAAGTTGCGTTCCAAATGGGTTGGTCCTTTTATTGTCACTAATGTTTTCCCTCATGGTGCAGTGCAAATCAAAAGTTCAAGGACGCAGCAAGAATTCAAAGTGAATGGGCATCGATTGAAGCCCTATTACGAGATGTTTGAGGAGCATGTCGTGGAGGAGGTACCCCTCCATGCCGTGGAACCTAGTCAAGCTTAAACGGAGGTACCGTCCGGCTGGAAGACGTTAAAGCAAGCGCTTCTTGGGAGGCAACCCATGTATTGAAACACGAGAAGAAGGAACTTTCACTCCAAACCCAGATTTGCGTCCCTAACCTATCTCTTTATTGCTATTACTTTGCCAGTTGTGTTATGTTTGCTAGTTGTGTTAGTTGATTTTTTTTGTGTTAATCTATGTTTGAAACATTGAGGACAATGTTTGGTTTAAGTGTGGGGGGGTAAACAAGCTGTTTTTGCATGAAATTCGTGGGATTTTATCACCTATCACTTCACATGTTGTTTCTCACCGTTTTAAAGTGTTTTTAGTGTGTTTTGATGTGTTTTAGTGTCATATAACAGAAAACCTTAGAAAATTTCGAAAAAGTTTGAAAAATACCAAAAAGAGTTGTTTTTGAGTCATTTTTGTGTTTTAGGGTACCTTCCAACACAATGATGAGGATTTGGTTTTAAATTACATGACTATTATAGAATGTTGTAAACATGGCTGGAAGTTGATTTATGCTTTGGTTTATGCTTGGTTATGGTTATAGCTTATGAATTCACATGTAATTACAAAGAGAAAATCTGTTTTTGTAACATGCTTGAACGAAGGAACTTAAACTAAAGCTACATCCTTGTGAGACTTGAGCCTATAACGTTCTTTGGAGAGTATAATTCTGTGATTTTTTGTTTTCTAAAGTCGTTGCATGATCTCATCATTCTTTGCTTGGTTGCTACTTGGAATGCATTTCATTATAGTTCCAAATACTAGAACTCATGCCCAATTCATTCAAAGCATGATATTGATTGCATAACATACAATAAGATGAAGTTGTTAGTCAAACCAAAGCCAAAAAGCCTATCCCTTTTCACATGTATTGTAGGATTACCCCTTTTTAGCCTTTTCAAGCTTATTTTCTTTGTTAACCACATTATCCTCACCTAGCTTAGATTAGGACTTTCCATACCCTTGTTCTTAAAGGATAGTGAAGCATGACTTAGAATGAACTCCTTTTGATCAATATATTGCAGAAAATAAGTGTGGGGGAAGATAATAGGGCACGGCCAAAGAATGAAATAAAGAAAAAGAAAAGAAAAAAAAAATTTCGTGGAAAAATAAAATGAAATTAGAAAAGTGTAGAAAAGAAAGAAAAAGAGTTGAAAAATAAGTGAGAATGATCTCACAAGTATTGGTTATTGAAGGAAGGGTCCAAAAGAGTGAATTTGACCCTAATTGTGCATGAATCTTCCCTTGTGTTTAAAAGTTGATTTCTGCCATTAAAAGTGAGTTTAGGTGTCAATTTCATTACTTTGCTTCCTATTGCTTTAAGAACCTTTGTTTTACTTTACCTTTCTTTGTTAAACCATTACCCTTAGCCCCGTTACAACCCTCAACTTCTATCTTGATGTTATGTGTTCAATTTGTGGAGTTTGAATTTGGTATGAGCATATGGAATCACCGGTTCTCATTCTAAGTAGTAGCATTCCATTCATGAGATCATATTCATGTCATTGTCGTAAATCCAGAAAATGCTTTCTTTGATATAACATATGTGAGTGTTAGAATTCATATTTACATCAATCTCCTCACATATACCTAGTGTAGGGTGTGGAGTTAGAAAATCTGTGTGAAAATTGAGTGCATTCTAGCAAGGAATTGAGGGAATTCTCTAAGGCATGTTACTACATTCAAAATGATGTTTTAATTGATTAAATGTGAAATAATAAGTGGTAACTATGATTAAGTGTTTGTTGAAGTGTAAAGTAAGCTAAATGTTGTGGGAATGATGTTCTATATTGTGTCATGTTCGTTTGAAATCCCTGAGATACATGTTGGAAGGTTTAGAATGTGTTTTGGTTTGTTTTTAGTTTCTTTCGTTTTGTTTTGCTCGAGGACTAGCAAAAGCTAAGTGTGGGGGAATTTGATAGGAGCATATTTATGCGACTTAATTGGCTTGTTCTCGTGCATTTACGTTGTGTTTCTTTAGTTATTTTAGTCCTTTATGCCATTTTCGTGTGTTTCTAGGTTCATATGGCTAAGGAAGCAAAAAGGTGCATTTTGGAGCAAAAATTGGACTTGGAATGGATAGCTTATGTTTGGAGCAAAAGGAATGGACGAAATTGAAGGATTCCTAATCCATTGCAGCCACATGCACCCATAATCATTCACACCTTGCAGCCACATGCATTCACTCTTCATAAATCAGCCACATGCACATTCAATCATTCACACCAAAACCTTGCACATGCAATCCCTTTAATTAATTCAACCTAGCTGTCATTGCACATGCATTCACTCTTTAACCCACATGCACTCCCATTCTTTAATCCATTCAGCCACAAGACATTATCATTGCACCACATTCAGCCATTCCACATGCTATTTCAGCCACATGCACTCATAATCATTCAACCAACTTTGCACATGCATTCATCATCATAACCTAGCTGTCATGTTCCCTCTTTTTCACCTATAAATAAGCATCCATTGCAGCCACAATTCATTCACTCTTCCACATTCAGAAATTCACCCATTCACACATCAAAACTGCCCTTTGGCCATGAGTTCCCTATTAATCCAAACACCACCAGAAATTCAGCCATTCCACCACTCCCCAAACCATTCACACCATCAAACTATCCTTAGACCTTGTGCTACAACGAAGAGGAAGATAAGAGGGCCTAAACGTTCATACAATTCAAGTTTGAGTTGTTGGAATGTTTAGGTGTTTCTTTGATTTCAATGTTTAATTTCAATACTCTTTGTTTTGTACGAATGAGGAATGGAAGAGAAGAGGGCCTAAACGTTCATACAATTCAAGTTTGAGTTGTTGGAATGTTTAGGTGTTTCTTTGATTCTCTTTGTTTTGTACGTATGAGGAACTAAACCCCCCTTGGCTAGGGGGGGATTCGAAATATATGTTTATGCTTGCATTTTGATTTGATTACTTCTAATTGCGTTTCATAAGTTGTCGATTCAATTTGTTTAACTGTTTGATTGATAACTTATTTATGTATGTTTATTGAGAGTGCACGCTTAATTTTCATGCATGAATATGACGCTAGAATATAAGTGAGTTTCACCTAATAGTTACGAACTTATATTCACAAGTAGTGGAGGTTGCTTATAAACAATCGCGTTAAATGAATTCTTGGCATAAGTTTCATGCGTATTCCATAGTAACGAATGCCTCGTCGATGTTTATGATTTCCGTTGAACTTAATGATCTTTGTTGAATGTCTCTATCATGCGTATTCCATAGTTAGGGACTTTGATTAGGAATAATTTGGTTGTAATGCGTATTCCATTCAATCCAATGAATCTAGGGAAATCTGAAAGTTAATTTAAGCGGACCTAATTAACTTGGAGCGTTGAGAAGTCATGGTTTATTGAAATGCAATTGGAAATCATTTTATTATGCAAGTGTAACATATATGGAGATGAACCCCTTAACTAGTTTCTCATCATTCTATTTCATCAATTTCGTTTTTACAATCTGTTTTAATTAGAATCTGTGCATTTAGTTTAATTTCGTCCAAAACTCAATCCCCCTTTACTTTATTGTCCAATTTAGTTAGAAAGTGTCTTAGTTTATGTTTCTAAGTGTTTTGATTCAAGTTATTACACAAATTCGTCCAAATTCACCAAAGTGCTCAAAACTGCCCAGAAAGTGTTTTTAAGGCAGTTTTGAGTGTTTTGGGTGATGTTTGAGTCTTTTGGTTTGTCTTAGTGCTTTAAGCGTTTAGTTTCGCATTCTTTGAGTCTAGTTTAGTGTTTTAAACTTTATTTTACGTTTTTGAGTCAATTTCACATTGATTAGCATCCCTAGTTAATCCCCGGTCTAGAACAATCCCTATTTGCTCATATACTACAATTGTCATCCATAGGGTTTAATTTGTGTGTCAAGTTAATTTTCGCATCACCTTCTTTGCTTGTTCCTCCTCTTCTTGCAGCAACATGTCCTCTTCTTGACGAGTTTTGGATGGCCTTGAGGTGGTTCCGACCTCCTTACCACTTCTCAACATGATTGCCTTGGCAGATTCACACCCTCCCCTTGGATTGACAATGGTTGAGCTAGGGAGCTTGCCTTTGTCTCGGAATTGTCCTACAAACTCCGCAATCTGCCCAATTTGTTTCTCCAAGTGATCCACCCTTTTGTCTTGGTTTTGCATGGCTTTGGTTTGATTATCTTGCCCCTGAGACAAATTGGTAAGTAACTTAAGAAGTGTTTCATTGTCCAATGACGTACCTTGATTGTTTGGGCAGGTTGTGCTTGGTTTGAATTGGGGCCCAATGGCTTGGTGTAGAACCCCGGGGGTTGTTGTCTAAAGCCTCCTTGTTGTTGAGGCTCCCTCTACTTGAAGTTTGGATGGTCTTTCCAACCTGGATTGTATGTGTTGGAATATGGATCATTCCTTGGTTGATTGTGGCTCGGAAATCCAATGGCATTTGCACTCTCCCATCCCCCATTCTCAATCAATTGAGGGCATCTTTCCGAAGGGTGTCCTTGGATAAAACATACACCACATACAATCGGTCCTTGTATCTTCATTTCTTTGGCCATTTGAGACATAATAGAAGTAAGATTAGCTAACTGAGATTGAATATCGGATTGAGAACTTACCTCATTCAAGTGTTGCCGTGGGGGGTCCCTTTGCCCAAGTCCTTCATATTGTTGTGCATTTAGAGCACGGTTTGCAATTAGGGTCTTGGCTACCATAGGAGTTTTGTCCACCAATGCACCTCCCGCCGAAGCATCGAGCATTTGCCTTTCAATGGGAAGAAGGCCCTCATAGAAATATTGAAGGAGAAGCTCCTCCTTCATTTGATGTTGAGGACATGATGCAACAAAGGCTTTAAAACGCTCGTAGTATGCCGGAAAAGATTCTCCTTGACTTTGTTGGATTCCGCTAATTTTCTTCCTCAAGAGAATGACTCTTGAAGTAGGGAAGAACTTCTCCAAGAATGCTCTCTTCATGCTCTCCCAAGAAGTAACGGTCCCGGGTGCCAATTCATAAAGCCAATCCTTAGCCTTTTCCACAAGAGAGAATGGAAAAGCTTTCATCTTCATAATATTCCCATCAACGTTAATGGGTGTCATGCTTGAGCATACAACTTCAAACTCCTTTAAATGCTTGTTTGGATCTTCCATGGAAAGCCCATGGTATTTCGAAATGTGGTGCAACAAGCTTGACTTCAACTCGAATTCATCGGTCTTGCCTTGGGCAGCCGCGGGGTATTGAATGCATAATGGTGCGGCATTGGCCAACCCCGAGGCCGAAAGCTCTTTAATGGTCCGATTGTCCGCTGCCATAACTTCTTCTTCCACACTTTCAAACTCAGATTCGGCCTCTGAACTTGAACTAGGTTCGGGATGCCTCCTCTTTCTTCTCAAATCACGTTCAAAATCGTCGTTAAAGTCCAAGATATGTGCATGCACAGTTTGAGAACTCCGCGTCATGCACTAGTACCTAAACCAAGAAAACAAAACAAAATAAGAAAACTAGGTAAATTACACTACAAACATACGGCAAAAACACAAGGGATTAGCAATTTTGCTAATCCCCGGCAACGGCGCCAAAATTTGATGTGTAAATTAACTTGACACACAAATTAAACCCTATGGATGACAATTGTAGTATATGAGCAAATAGGGATCGTTCTAGACTGGGGATTAACTAGGGATGCTAATCAATGTGAAATTGACTCAAAAACATAAAATGAAGTTTAAAACACTAAACTAGACTCAAAGAATGCGAAACTAAACGCTTAAAGCACTAAGACAAACCAAAAGACTCAAACATCACCCAAAACACTCAAAACTGCCTTAAAAACACTTTCTGGGCAGTTTTGAGCACTTTGGTGAATTTGGACGAATTTGTGTAATAACTTGAATCAAAACACTTAGAAACATAAACTAAGACACTTTCTAACTAAATTGGACAATAAATTAAAGGGGGATTGTGTTTTGGACGAAATTAAACTAAATGCACAGATTCTAATTAAAACAGATTGTAAAAACGAAATTGATGAAATAGAATGATGAGAAACTAGTTAGAGGGTTCCTTATCCACACATGAACATATGCATATAATTTGATTCCCAGTTATGACTTCAACAAACGATGAATGACAAAGCTCCAAGTTAATTAGGTCCGCTTAAATTAACTTTCAGATTTCCCTAGATTCATTGGATTGAATGGGATACGCATTACAACCAAATTATTCCTAATCAAAGTCCCTAACCATGGAATACGCATGATAGAGACATTCAAGAAAGATCATTAAGTTCAACGGAAATCATAAACATCGACTAGGCATTCATAACTATGGAATATGCATTTTAATCCAGCCTAGGGTTTACTAAACACAATCGTGACTAGCGATTTTTACTACTCATGAATATAAGTTCATAACGATTAGGTGAAATTCCCTTATATCCTAGCATCGAGTTTACGCATGCAAATTAAGTGTCGACCCTCAACCCACATACATAAACAAGTTCTTAATCAAAACAGAAAAGTAAACCACATCTAAAGTTCATGAATTCATAACTGGAGTAAATCAAATCATAACCAACATATGTCCATGGTTTCAAACTTTCCCCTAACTAATTAGGGGTTTAGCCACTCATGATTACAACAAACTTAGAGAGTAATAACAAAGTAAACATTGAAAACAAGAACGAAGAACACCTAAAAATCCCAACAACTCAATTTTGAATTGTATGAACGTTTAGGCCTCTTCTCCTCTAGTTGCTGCAGCCAAAGGGTTTTGGTGAGTTTTGGGGGTTATGGATGATGTAGAATGATGTGTTTAGGGTAGGGATGGATGTAGGGGAAGCAAGGAGTGTTTTTGGGCAGAAAATATGAAGAATGGTGAAGTATGGAAGTGTTAGAGAGAGGGAATGAATTTCTGGCGTGAATGAATGTGTATGAGATGGTTTTCTGAATATGGAAGAGTTAGTGATTTGTGGCTGCAATGGATGCTTATTTATAGGTGAAAAAGAGGGAACATGACAGCTAGGAACTTGGTGGAAAGCTGGAAATGCATGTGGAGTGGCTGAAATTGTAAGGGGAATGCATGTGGAAATGATAGAATGTGTTGATGTGCAATGATGAATTGGGATGGCTAAAAATCTGGAGTGGGAGTGCATGTGGGTGTTTGGTGGCTGAAATGATGAAGGGGGAAGTGCATGTGGCTGCAATGGTAAAGGATGGGAGTTGATAGGAGCATATTCATGCGACTTAAATGGCTTGTTCTCGTGCATTTACGTTATGTTTCTTTAGTTATTTTAGTACTTTAAGCTATTTTCGTGTGTTTGTAGGTTCTAAGGGCAAGGTATGCAAAAGGATGCCTTTTGGAGCCTTTTGGAGCAAATTAGAGATTGGAATGGATATCATATGCTTGGAGCCAAGAGGATGGACGAAATTGAAGACTTGAAGTAGGAAAGTTAAATCCTAAAAGACCTCATGTTTGAGCATCATTGAAGACTCCTACGCATTTTAGAATACAAAAACAACATTCCTTGCAACCTTAGGACATTGTCGTGTGTTTCCTTGTGTCTCCCTTCCTTGCCATGCAAGGAAGGGCTTTGTTCCCTATTTTAAACAGTTAAACCATTCACCACATCTCATTCACTTATCATATCATTCACTTAACATATCATTCACCACATATCATTCACTTATCATATCATACACTCCCACATATCATTACTTATCATCACCACTTATCACTTATCATAATCACATATCATTACTTATCATCACCACTTATCACCTTTCTCCCAAAACCATTCACATGCATTCCATCCTTTAAAACATTGCACATGCACTCATAATCATTCACACCTTGCACCCACATGCACTCCCTTTAATTAATTAACCCATATGCACCCTTTATTCACTTCATCATTGCAGCCACCCACATCCATTTAATTCACATGTTTTCACATGCATTTTCAGCCATGCACATTCATCTTGCATTTGCAGAAAATCCACTGCCTTTGCACATGCATTCATCATCATCACTCTAGTTTTAATTCACATGCAAAACCACCAACACATGCACTCCCACCCTTTAATCACATGCATAAATCAGCCACATGCATCTCCCATCACCATTTCAGATTTCCACCCACCTCCTAGCTGTCATGTTCCCTCTTATTTACCTATAAATAAGCATGCATTTCAGCCACAATTCATTCACACTCATTCATACACTCTTCCATATTCACTCATCCATTGCAGAAATGTAGACCATCAAACCATCTTTGTGCCGTGACTCTCCCTTACAATCCAAACACCATCCTTCCATCTCCACAACTCCTCTTCCATTCCTCCACCACTCCCCAAACCATTCACACTATCAAACATCTCCTTAGACCTTGTGCCACAACAAAGAGGAAGAGAAGAGTGCTTAAACGTTCATACAATTCAAGTTTGAGTTGTTGGAATGTTTAGGTGTTTCTTTGATTTCAATGTTTAAATTCAATTCTCTTTGTTTTGTACGTATGAGGAATGGAAGAGAAGAGTGCCTAAACGTTCATACAATTCAAGTTTGAGTTGTTGGAATGTTTAGGTGTTTCTTTGATTTCAAAGTTATGAGGAAATTCGAAATATATGTTTATGCTTGCATTTTGATTTGATTACTTCTAATTGCATTTCATAAGTTGTGGATTCAATTTGTTTAACCGTTTGATTGATAACTTATTTATGTATGTTTATTGAGAATGCGCGCTTAATTTTCATGCATGAATATGACGCTAGAATATAAGTGAGTTTCACCTAATCGTTATGAACTTATATTCACAAGTAGTGGAGGTTGCTTATAAACAATCGCGTTAAATGAATTCTTGGCACGAGTTTCATGCTCATCATAGTAACGAATGCCTCGTCAACACTTATAGTTTTCATAATGCTTAATGATCTTTGATTGTATCTTTATTGTGCTGTTCACGTAAAGGACTTTTGGAGAATGTAGTGAATTGCGTTGCGCTAACCCATCCAATTCATTAACTTGAGGAAAACTTGACGGTTAATTTAAGCGGACCTAATTGACCCGGGGTGATGAGTTTCATAATTTATTGAAATGCAATTGGAAATCTTTTTATTATGCAAGTGTAACATGTGTGGAAATGAACCCCGTAGCTAACTTTCCATCCTTTCAATTCCATCAATTTGTTCTTCCTTTTCTTGTTTCTGTTTTCATGTTTAATTTAACTTGTTGTTCAATTATGTTAAACATGTGGAACTAATTTCTTTTTAGTTAGAGGCGAATTTGAAGCCATGGACATATGTTGGTTATGACTTGATTTACTCCAGTTATGAATTCATGAACTTTAGATGTGGGTTACTTTTCTGTTTTGATTAAGAACTTGTTTATGTATGTGGGTTGAGGGTCGACACTTAATTTGCATGCGTAAACTTGATGCTAGGATATAAGGGAATTTCACCTAATCGTTATGAACTTATATTCATGAGTAGTAAAAATCGCTAGTCACGATTGTGTTTAGTAAACCCTAGGCTGGATTAACATGCGTATTCCATAGTTATGAATGCCTAGTCGATGTTTATGATTTCCATTGAACTTAATGATCTTTGTTGAATGTCTCTATCATGCGTATTCCATGGTTAGGGACTTTGATTAGGAATAATTTGGTTGTAATGCGTATTCCATTCAATCCAATGAATCTAGGGAAATCTGAGAGTTAGTTTAAGCGGACCTAATTAACTTGGAGCATTGTCATTCATCGTTTGTTGAAGTCATAACTGGGAGTCAAATTATATGCTTATGTTCATGTGTGGATAAGGAACCCTCTAACTAGTTTTCTCATCATTTTATTTCATTAATTTCGTTTTTACAATCTGTTTTGTTTCCAAGTTCTTGTTTTGTTTTTAAATTCATTCAAAACCAATCCCCATTTATTTTAAAGTGTTAGATTAGTTAGAAATACATTTAGTTTGTGTTTATAAGTGTTTTGATTCATTTTGTTTCCCAAATTCGTCCAAAGTACTCAAGGTGCTCAAAACTGCCCAGAAAGTGTTTTTAAGGCAGTTTCGAGTGCTTTGGGTACTGTTTGAGTCTTTTGGTTTGTTTTAGAGTTTTAAAGTTTAGTTTTACATTCTTTGAGTCTAGTTTAGTGTTTTATATTGCGTTTCTACGTTTTTGAGTCAAATCCAAGTGATTAACAATCCCTCCTAATCCCCGGTCCAGAACGATCCCTACTTATACTTATACTACAATTCGACGAAAAGAGGGTTTAATTTGTGTGCGTATAAATCTCGCATCAGGAGTGCATGTGGCTGCAATGGTAAAGGATTGTGGCTGCAATGGTGAATGATTATGAATGATTATGAATGCATGTGGATAAAAGAGGGGATATGGCTGCAAGGTTAAAGGGCTAAGGTTTAAGTACATAGAATGGGCATAAAATAGGGTGGTTTGCATGGCAAGGGAAGGGGAGAAGGGATAAGCCATGGCAAGGTTATGTAATTGGGCTAGGGCCATTGTTATGTGTCCTAAAGTGCCTCAATTTCGTCCAACACCTTGGCTCCAAACATAAGCTATCCATTCCAAGCCCAATTTTGCTCCAAAATGCTCCAAAATGCACCTTTTTGCTTCCTTAGCCATATGAACCTAGAAACACACGAAAATGGCATAAAGGACTAAAATAACTAAAGAAACACAACGTAAATGCACGAGAACAAGCCAATTAAGTCGCATAAATATGCTCCTATCAGATTCGGTTCATTCTCCACCCTTGCCACTCCTACTTGGAAGACCGTTCATGAAAACAGCCCAAACAAAGATTGATGTGGCCAAAGGAGCACTAACAATGGAGTTTGGTGGTGATATAATTAAATTCAATGTTTATGACTCTATTAAGAATCCTAATGATAGTCATTCTTGTTTTGTCATAGATGTGCATAAGGATATAGGGCCGAAAGGATCCACACTTATCAAGAAGGATGTATCAAGAACCACCATTGGAGAAGAATTTGGAGTGATTGCCCTACAACCACCCAACATGGCCGAAAGTAGCCATGGTGACATTGTTGATAGGGCTGCCGATTTTGAGCCTTCACCACAATATGTTTGTAAGTCGTCAATCCCAATTTCAATTCCCATTTCAACTAATAGGTTGTTACCTTCTTTGGTGCAGGTGACCAATCGATTTAAAGGTGGTGGGAGCATTTACATGGACTTTCGAAACCAAAACACCACCATCAGGGAGGATCACTATCCCCTCCCATTCATTGAGCCATATTATGAAAGTGTTGAAGGGCGGGTTGTGGAGGACCATACACTCCATGCCGTGGGCTCTACGTGAGGCTAAGAAGCATGTTCGTCCGGCTGCACGACGTTAAAGCAAGCGCTTCTAGAGAGGCAACCCATGCATTCAACAAAGGAAGACCTAGAAAGCACTCCAATTCCAGATTTGCGTTCCTAAACTCTTCTCTTTGTTGCTATTTCGTTTCTGCCATGTTAGGTTGTTTAGTTGTTGTTTTGTTTGTTTGTTTGTTAATTGTGTGAGTCTATGCTTGAAACATTGAGGACAATGTTTGATTTAAGTGTGTGGGGGGGGGGGGGGGGTAACTAAAGTGTTTTGATGCAAATTCGTAGGGTTTTATCCACCATAACTTCTAATGTTGTTTCTTGCTGTTTTTAAGTGTTTTTAAACTGTTTTAGTGTGTTTTGACTTAAAAATTCGAAAATCCCATAAAAATTTGAAAAATTGTTTCAAAAAACCCAAAAAGCATTGTTTTTGTGTCTTAGGGTACCTTCCAACACAATGATGAGGATTCGGTTTGTAATTGCATGACTATTAAAGAGAGTTGTAAACATGGATGGAAGTTTGATTTACTCTTTGGTTCATGCTTGGTTGTGGTTATAATTTATGAATTCACATGCAATCATAAAAGAAAAAAATCAGTTTTTGTAACATGCTTGAAGGAAGGAACTTAAACTAACGCTACAACCCTGTGAGACTTGAGCCTAAATGTTTATTTGGAGAGTTAATAATCTGTGCATTGTTGTTTTCTAAAAGTCGTTGCATGATCTCATTATTCTTTGCTTGGTTGCTACTTAGAAGGCGTTTCATCATTTCGTTCCAAACACTAGAACTCATGCCCAATTCATTCAAAGCATGTTATTGATTTGCATAACACATATTCAAGATGAAGTTGTGTAGTGACCACCATAGCCAAATTGCCACATTTCCCTATTTCATTTGTTTTGTAGGATTTAACCCCGTTGAGCCTTGTGTAGCCTACTTTCTTTGTTAACCCACAATTATCCTCACTGATGCGAAAATAGTTAAGCACACAAATTAACCCTCTTGTTGTCAAATTGTAGTAAGGATGCAAGTAGGGATCGTTCTAGACCGGGGATTAGGAGGGCTTGCTAAAACCTCTAAACTGACTCAAAAACATAAAAACAAAGTTAAAAACGTTCACAAAGACTCAAAGGACTCAAAATAGGTTCAAAAGACTCAAAACTGCCTAAAAACACTAACTAGGCAGTTTCTGACCTTAAACACAATTTTGGACGAATTTAAGATTCTAGGTTGATTCAAAACACTTTAAAACACAAACTAAATAGATTCTAAACACTATAGAACAAGAAAGTAAAGGGGGATTTTAATTTGACGAAAATTGAAATAACAAAACAAATTATAAAACTAGGCAGATTGTAAAACGAATTTTGGAAACAAGATGATGGATGGATTAGTTAGAGGTCCATTCTCCACACATGACACATTTATATATGAATCGATTTTCCAATTGCTTTTCATTAACTATGATGCTCAACACCGCAAGTTAGCCGTGGACAACACTTTTCTAACTTTCAAGTTTTCCTTAAGTTATTGAATTGGATGGGAATGCGCATACAACAACTCAAAACATTCTCTAAAAGTCCCTTACGTGAAAAGCACAATAAAGGTACCATCAAAGATCATTAAGTTTAATGAAAACTATAAGTATTGACGAGGCAATTGTTACTATGAAAAGGATGGAACTCTTGCCAAGAATTCAACTAACGCGGTTGTGACTAGCAACCTTCACTACTCATGTTTATAATCTTGTGACGATTAGGTGAAACTCGTTTATAAACTAGCATCGAGTTTATGCATGAAGACTAAGTATGCATCCCTAATCAACATACAAAAACAAGTTTTTAATAAACAGATAATTGAATTGCAATCACAACTTAACAAATCACAATTGGAAGAAATCAATTCATATTTCAAACATGTTCATGGCTTCAAACTTTCCCCTAACTAATTAGGGGTTTAGCCACTCATGATTACAGCAAACTTAGAAAGTAATAGCAAAGTAAACATTGAAAACAAGAATGAAGTACACCTAAAACACTCCAATCTGCAAGCATGAAACGTTTTAGGCCTCCTTCCTCTCCTAGTTGCTGCGGCACAAGGGGTTATGGTGAGTTTTGGGGATTATGGATGAGTTATGGTGAGTTTTGGGGATTATGGATGATGTAGAATGATAGGTTTAAGGTTGGGATCGATGTAGGGGATGGCAAGGGATGTTTTTGGACAGAAAATATGAAGAATGGTGAAGTATGGATGTGTTAAAGGGAGGGGATGAATTTCTGGCGTGAATGGTGAATGAATCAATGTTTTGTGGCTGCAACAAGGAGGTTTATTAATAGGATTTCAGGAATTAAAACCCTAGGTTATTTAGGTAAACAGAAATTAAGTCAAAGACTCTAGAAATAGGAAAGAATACTCCCCCTTGCACGGCAAGGAAGAGGAAGGGTCAAAGGAAGTGCACGGCAAGGCTTTTCAGAAATAGGTAAGTGTTTAATTCCCTAAATCAATTCTAAGAATCAGGAATTAAGTTAAATCCCTTTAGAATAGGTAATTGAGATCAGGAATTAGGGGAAAAAGGCTAAGTCTTGCGGCACAAGGGAGGAAAAGAAAGGGAAAGTGCAAAACTTGCAGATTTTTGGAGAAAAGGAATGTATAGGTTCGGCTAAGGCTTTTAAGAAAGGGATTGTGACATAATCTTGCAGATTTTAGGAGAGAAGAGGAAGGTAAGGTGCGGCACATGTCTAGGGCTTCTAGAACATGTGATTTAGGCAACCACATTATATGGAAACTTGCATAATTGGAAACCTTTCAAGAATAGAAACTACCCATAATGGAAACTAGTTTCCAATTCTTGGTTCCTCCTTCTTCCTTCGATTCTAGGCTCACTTGGTCTTCAATTTCGTCCAATGCTTTGGCTCCAAGCATAAGCTATCCATCCTTAGCCCAAAAGTGCTACAAAAGACTCCAAAATGCACCATTTTGCTTCCTTAGCCATATAAACCTAAAAACACACAAAAGAAGCATAAAGGACTAGAATAACTAAGGAAACACAACGTAAATGCACGAGAATAAACCAATTAAGTCGCATAAATATGCTCCTATCAAATTCCCCCACACTTAGCTTTTGCTAGTCCTCGAGCAAAACAAACAAACTAAACAAAACGAAACAAAACAAACAAAAGACAATCTAAACCTTCCAACGTTGCCTCAGGGATTTCCAATGCACATGACATGTTAAAATTCATTATCTCCACAGATTTTAGTCATCTTCCCACTTAAGTACATTCTTAATCATAGTCACCACATACTAGTTCACAATTACGCATTTAAAACCATGTTTTCAATGTAGTAACATGCCTCAGAGAAATTGCTCAATTCCTTACAAGATATGCACTCAATTTTCACTTAGATTTTCTAACTACACACCCTAATCTAGTTATATGTGAGAAGATTGATGTAAACATGAAAACGAACACTCACATATATGTATCACAAAGAAGGCAATTTCTGGAGTTAATAAGCATGTTTAGATATGATCTCATGAATGGAACGCTACTACTTAGATGCGAGAACAAGTGACACCATATGCTCATACCAAGTTCAAACTCCACAAATTGAAACACATAACACTCAAGATTGAAGTCACGGGTTGTAATGGGGCTTGGGGTGTTTGGCTAACAAAGAAGGGATATGGAAAACAAAGGTTCTTAAAGAAATAGTGAGCAAAGCATTTGAATCAACTTAGAATTCACTTTTGAATGCAAACTCAACTTTTGAACAAAAGGGGAGAATGTAGACAATTTAGGGCCAGATTTGGTGTTTTGGACCCTTTCTTCAACATTCAACACTTAATCACTCATTCTTTCATCTTTTCAAGCTCTTTTTCCTTTCTTCCTTTCTTTTTGATGCGAGATTTATACGCACACAAATTAAACCCTCTTTTTGTCAATTGTAGTAAGTATGTAAGTAGGGATCGTTCTGGACCGGTGATAGGAGCATATTTAGGCGACTTACTTAGCTTGTTTTCGTGCATTTATATTGTTAATTCATAGTTGTTTTAGTCGTTTAAGCCATTTTTGTGTGTTTTTAGGTTCATATGGCTAAGGAAGCAAAAAGATGCATTTTGGAGCAAATTAGAGATTGGAATGGATATCATATGCTTAAAGCCAAGTAGATGGACGAAATTGAAGACCAAACCATTCACTTATCACCCAAGTGTGTAATAGGATCAATTGGAAGGCAAATGAAGTAAAAACACTTCTTTTGGTAGCTGAGCATTATTCCAAACGTGGAGAGGATTCTGGGGAGTTAATTTGGAGTCCAAATGAGGAATCTAGGACTAATTTGGCTGCTGGAATTTCAGGAAAAGATGTGGAAGGGAAGTGGTGCAATTCGGCCATATTGGGTGGTTCTACACAAGGCAAGAATGTGTAAACCTGATTTGCAAGTTGTGAAAACAAGGAAAAAAACGCTCAAAACACATGCCATATGTGGAAATACCATTTACATCAGATTTGAGCCATTTAACTTACCTTAAACACTTACCTTGTTTGTCATCCTCTCAGCCATATTTTAAAGTAATGAAAACCTGATTTGGAGGTGGAAAATAAGGAAACAAAGTTCAAAACAAATGCCATTCTCAGTAAATCAGATTCTAGCCTTTTATACACACTTCATTCCAGCCACTCCACATGCATTTCCAACCCACATGCCCCTTTAATCATTCAACCATGCAGCCACACATTCACCCACATGCATTTCCACCCACATGCTCTCCCATTTCAGATTGCATCACACTTCATTCCACCCAAGCCACATGCACTCCCATCCATTTCATCATTGCAGCCACATATCCATCCCACTTCATCATTTCAGTCACCAAAACACCCACATGCATTCCTAATCACCCTTCCACACAACTTGCCTTCATTCATTCAGAAAATACATCCCTTGCCGTGGCTTTCCATCATTCCACACCATCATTTCAGCACATGCACTCCCATTCTTTAATCCAATTCAGCCACTTAATCATTCAAAATCCCATTCACACATCAAAACCTTCCTCTTTGCCGTGCACATGCAATTCCCACTTGATGCGAAATATATTAAGCACACAAATTAAACCCTCTTCTGACAATTGTAGCAAAGTATGTAAGTAGGGATCGTTCAAAACCGGGGATTAGGAGGGATTGCTAAACTCTTGAAAACTGACCTAAGAACTCCAAAACAAAGTTAAAAACACTAATTTGGACTCAAAGAATGAAAAACCAAAGTTAAAACACTAAAACAAACAAAAACTCAAAACAGCAACTAGAAGACTCAAAACTGCCTAAAAACCACTTTCTGGGCAGTTTTGAGCACCTACACTAATTTGGACGAAATTGGTTGAAAACTTGACTCAAAACACTTAAAAAACATGAACCAAAACAATTTCTAACTAAATTGAGACTTCAAAGTAAAGGGGGATTTGATTTGGACGAAATTAAAGTTGAGAAAACAGATTGCAAAGTAAAACTGATTTTGAAACGTTTTTTGGGGTTTTTAATGGATGATGAACTAGTTAGGGGTTCTTTCTCCACACATGACAAGTATGCAAATGACTCGATTTCCAGTTATTCCTTCATAGAATTATGAATGACAATGCCCCAAATTAACCGTGACATCACTAGTTAATTCTCAAGTTTTCCTTGTGTTATTGAATTGGATGACATCATACGACAACCCAAAGCATTCTTCAAAAGTTCCTTACATGACATCATAATAAAGATACAATCAAAGATCATTACGTTCAATGAAAACTATAAGCATTGACAAAGCACTTGTGACGATGACAACATGACACTTATGCTAGGAATTGAACTTAACGCGATTGTGACTAGCAACCTTCACTACTTGTGAATATAAGTGTGTGACAATTATGTGAAACAAACTTATATTCTAGCATCATATTCATGCAAGCCAATTAAGTGTCGACCCCTAATTAACAAACACAAATACGTTATTACTCGCACAGTTAAGCCAATTGCATTCACGATTCAAGAACTCATAACTGGAATTTATCAAATCAACTTGCACACATAGTTATGGCTTCGAAATCACCCCTAACCAATAGGGGTTTAGCCACTCATGTTCATAGCAAAATGAAAGGAAAATAAATTAAACATTGAAATCATAAAACGAATTACACCTAGAATGCACCAACGACGAAGCTTGAGCATCCAAGAGTCTTTCCTTCTTTCTCCTTGCTACGGCACAAAGGTGGATGGGATGGTTGGGATGTGTTTTAGGATCAGGGATTATGGAATTGGATGGAGGATAGGCACGGCAAGGTGTAGTGTTTGGCTGGAATTGTGTTTTTAGGATTTTAGGATGTGTAGAGTGGTGTGGCTAGATGAATGGACGAAAATTGGGTGAATGAGTGATCCCCCAAGTGCCTTGCTGCAAAGCCTTATTTATAGGGCTAGGAAAGGTTTTGAACTTAGTTGAAACCAAAAGGTTTTTTGTACTAGAAATTCTATACATGAAACACTTAAAGGATATATGTGTGTAGCTTGGACAAGGTAGGAGACAAGATAGGACGGCTAGTGACAAGCTAGGACGGCTAGGAGACAAGGTAGGACGGCTAGGAGACAAGGTAGGACGACTAGTAGACAAGGTAGGACGGCTAGTGACAAGCTAGGACGGCTAGGAGACAAGCTAGGACGGCTAGTGACAAGCTAGGACGGCTAGGAGACAAGGTAGGACGGCTAGGAGACAAGGTAGGACGGCTAGTAGACAAGGTAGGACGGCTAGTGACAAGCTAGGACGGCTAGGAGACAAGCTAGGAATTAGGCACCATGTGTGAATAGATAAAGCCTTCTAGAAATAAGGTTTTTTTTTTAGGCCCCCTTGCAGCTCCCTAACTAAATTCAAGCCTTCAAATTCGTCCATCCTCATGCCTCCATGCTTGCACTATCCAATCTTGGCCCAAAAATGCTCTAGAATGCTCCAAATTGCTTCTTTTTGCATACTTTGACACTAAAACCTGAAATTGCACGAAAATGACTTTAAACACTAAACTAACTAAGGAAAAACAACATAAATGCATGAGAACAAGCCAATTAAGTCGCATAAAAATGCTCCTATCACCACTCCAGATTTTCACATGCTTTCACATGCATTTTCAGCCATGCACATTCACCTTGCATTTGTAGAAAATCCACTTCCTTTGCACATGCATTCATCATCATTACTCTAGTCATAATTCACATGTATTTCAGATTGCATTCCCATTCTTTAATTCAACCAACACAACCATGCACTCCACATGCATTTCCACCCTTACAAGACCCTAATCATTCATCCACACAATCTGCCATCATTCACACAAACACCATCATTGTCGTGCATCCCATTCCATCTCCCATTTCAGATTGCATTCCATTCATTCCACCCTTTAATCACATGCATAAATCAGCCACATGCATCTCCCATCACCATTTCAGATTTCCACCCACCTCCTAGCTGTCATGTTCCCTCTTATTTACTTATAAATAAGCATGCATTTCAGCCACAATTCATTCACACTCATTGATACACATTCATTCACGCCAGAAATTCATTCCCTCTCTCTAACACAGCCATACTTCACCATTCTTCATATTTTCTGCCCAAAAACACTCCTTGCCTTCCCCTACATCCATCCCTACCCTAAAGACATCATTCTACATCATCCATAACCCCCAAAACTCACCAAAACCCTTTGTGCCGCAACAACAAAGAGGAGGAGAAGAGGCCTAAACGTTCATACAATTCAAGTTTGAGTTGTTGGAATTTTTAGGTGTACTTCCTTTCCTTGAATTCAATGGTTACTTTGTTTTTACTCTCTAAGTTTGTTGTAATCATGAGTGGCTAAACCCCTAATTAGTTAGGGGAAAGTTTGAAGCCATGAACATGTTTGAAATATGAATTGATTTCTTCCAATTGTGATTTGTTAAGTTGTGATTGCAATTCAATTATCATGTTTATTAAAAACTTGTTTTTGTATGTTGATTAGGGATGCATACTTAATTTTCATGCATAAACTCGATGCTAGTTTATAAACGAGTTTCACCTAATCGTCACAAGTTTATAAACATGAGTAGTGAAGGTTGCTAGTCACAACCGCGTTAATTGAATTCTTGGCAAGAGTATCATGCATTCATAGTTACAATTGCCTCGTCAACACTTATAATTTTCATAGAGCATAATGATCTCTCATTGTATCTCTTCTATGCATTCATGTTGAGAACCATTGGAGAATGATTTGAATTGTCGCATACATCATCCAATTCAATAACATAAGGAAAATTTGAGAGTTAATTAGTGCATCACGGTTAACTTGGGGTGTTGAGCATCATAGTTAATGAAAAGCAATTGGAGAATCGATTCATATATAAATGTGTCATGTGTGGAGAATGGACCTCTAACTAATCCATCCATCATCTTGTTTCTCAAATCCGTTTATACAATCTGCCTAGTTTATTAACTTGTTTTGTTAATTCAATTTTCGTCAAATCAAAAACCCCCTTTACTTTCTTGTTCCTTGGTGCTTAGAATCTGTTTAGTTTATGTTTCAAAAGTGTTTTGAATCAAGCCACAATCTTAAATTCGTCCAACATTGGGTTTAAGGTCAGAAACTGCCTAGTTAGTGTTTTTAGGCAGTTTTGAGTCTTTTGAACTTGTTTTGAGTCCTTTGAGTCTTTGTGAACGTTTTTAACTTTGTTTTTATGTTTTTGAGTCAATTTAGAGGTTTTAGCAAGCCCTCCTAATCCCCGGTCTAGAACGATCCCTACTTGCATCCTTACTACAATTTGACAACAAGAGGGTTAATTTGTGTGCTTAACTATTTTCGCATCAAATTTTGGCGCCGTTGCCGGGGATTAGCAAAATTGCTAATCCCTTGTGTTTTTGCCGTATGTTTTTAGTGTAATTTACCTAGTTTTCTTATTTTGTTTTGTTTTCTTGGTTTAGGTACTAGTGCATGACGCGGAGTTCTCAAACTGTGCATGCACATATCTTGGACTTTAACGACGATTTTGAACGTGATTTGAGAAGAAAGAGGAGGCATCCCGAACCTAGTGAACCTAGTGAACCTAGTTCAAGTTCAGAGGTCGAATCTGAGTTTGAAAGTGTGGAAGAAGAAGTTATGGCAGCGGACAATCGGACCATTAAAGAGCTTTCGGCCTCGGGGTTGGCCAATGCCGCACCATTATGCATTCAATACCCCGCGGCTGCCCAAGGCAAGACCGATGAATTCGAGTTGAAGTCAAGCTTGTTGCACCACATTCCGAAATACCATGGGCTTTCCATGGAAGATCCCAACAAGCATCTCAAGGAGTTCGAGGTTGTTTGTTTGAGCATGACACCCATAAATGTCGATGGGAACATTCTAATGATGAAAGCTTTTCCATTCTCTCTTGTGGAAAAAGCTAATGATTGGCTTTATGAATTGGCACCTGGGACCGTTACTTCTTGGGAGAGCATGAAGAGAGCGTTCTTGGAGAAGTTCTTTCCTACTTCAAGAGTCATTCTCTTGAGGAAGAAAATTAGCGGAATCCAACAAAGTCAAGGAGAATCTTTTCCGGCATACTACGAGCGTTTTAAAGCCCTTGTTGCATCATGTCCTCAACATCAAATGAAGGAGGAGCTTCTCCTTCAATATTTCTATGAGGGCCTTCTTTCCATTGAAAGGCAAATGCTCGATGCTTCGGCGGGAGGTGCATTGGTAGACAAAACTCCTATGGCAGCCAAGACCCTAATCGCAAACCGTGCTCTAAATGCACAACAATATGAAGGACTTGGGCAAAGGGACCCCCCAGGGCAACACTTGAATGAGGTAAGTTCTCAATCCGATATTCAATCTCAGATAGCTAATCTTACTTCTATTGTGTCTCAGATGGCCGAAGGAATGAAGATACAAGAACCGATTGTATGTGGTGTATGTTCTATCCAAGGACATCCTTCGGAAAGATGCCCTCAATTGATTGAGAATGGGGGATGGGAGAGTGCAAATGCCATTGGATTTCCAAGCCACAATCAACCAAGGAATGATCCATATTCCAACACATACAATCCGGGTTGGAGAGACCATCCAAACTTCAAGTGGAGGGAGCCTCAACAACCTCAACAACAAGGAGGCTTTAGACAACAACCCCCGGGGTTCTACACCAAGCCATTCGACCCCAATCCAAACCAAGCACAACCTGCCCAAAACAATCAAGGTACGTCGTCGGACAATGAAACACTTCTTAAATTACTTACCAATTTGTCTCAGGGGCAAGAGAATCAAACCAAAGCCATGCAAAACCAAGACAAAAGGGTGGATCACTTGGAGAAACAAATTGGGCAGATTGCGGAGTTTGTAGGACAATTCCGAGACAAAGGCAAGCTCCCTAGCTCAACCATTGTCAATCCAAAGGGAGGATTCGAATCTGCCAAGGCAATCATGTTGAGAAGTGGTAAGGAGGTCGGAACCACCCCAAGCACGTCCAAAACAAGTTAAGAAAAGGACGTGTTGCTGCAAGAAGAGGAGGAACAAGGAATAAAGGCCACGGCAAGGGTGAAAGAATCTTTGCCGCAGCCCCCTATTGTGCCAAAACCGTCCAACATGCCTAAGGTAAGTCCAAATTCGACTTTGTCAAGTTCTATTCCACTAAACGTGCCCTTTCCTAGCAGGTTTAGGCAATCAAAGAAGGAGGAGAGTGAAAAGGACATTTTGGAAACCTTTAGGAAAGTTCAAGTCAACATTCTGCTCCTTGATGCAATCAAGCAAGTCCCTAAGTATGCCAAGTTCTTAAAAGAGCTTTGCACAACAAGGAAGAGGATTTCAAACAAGGAGGTGGTCCAGGTAAGTGAAAATGTCTCTGCTGTGTTACAAAGGAAATTACCCCCTAAATGCAAAGATCCGGGTAGTTTTACAATTCCGTGCGTTATTGGTAATACTAAGTTTGAACAATGCATGTTAGACTTAGGGGCTTCGATTAATGTTATGCCATACTCTATTTATGCATCTATGAACTTAGGTGAGCTTAAAAATGATGGTGTGATAATTCAATTAGCCGATCGTTCTAATGCATATCCAAAGGGTGTTTTGGAAGATGTTTTGGTACAGGTTGATAACTTGATTTTTCCAGCGGATTTCTACGTGCTTGACATGGAGGATTCACCCCATTCCACCCCATTACCGATTCTATTAGGGAGGCCCTTCATGAAAACAGCCCGCACCAAGATAGATGTGTTTAAAGGAACTTTAACGATGGAATTTGATGGGGAAGTCATTGATTTCAATCTTTCTGAAAGTATTAAATTTCCTAAGGACGATCATTCTTGCTTTTCTATTGATATAATTGATGATTTGGCACAGGAATTTCTCGATTCTTTGGAGAGGGATACACTTGAAACAACAATTGCACAAGGAATTGGGCAAAAATCTGGTTTTGCCGTGCCTAGAAGTGAAGATGAGGCCGAGATGGTTGCTGCACTTGAGTCATTGCCACAACACATTGGTAAGCCTCCAAACCCGAGTCCAATTCCTGTTTCGACTAACAAGTTGTTACCTTCAGTGATTCAGGCACCCATTCTTGAGCTTAAACCATTGCCGGATCATTTGAAGTATGTCTATTTGGGAGACAATGAGACGTTGCCCGTCATAGTTTCCTTATCCCTCACAGCAATGAAGGAGGAGAAATTGATTCGGGTGTTGAAAGAGCACAAGACGGCCATAGGATGGACCTTGGCCGACATAAAGGGTATTAGTCCTACAACTTGCATGCATCGCATACTTTTAGAGGAGGGGGCTAAACCAACTAGAGAGGCTCAACGCCGGCTCAACCCTCCAATGATGGAAGTTGTGAAAAAGGAGATTATCAAGCTTCTAGATTGTGGGGTGATCTATCCTATCTCGGATAGCCGTTGGGTTTCACCGGTTCAAGTTGTGCCAAAGAAATCCGGAGTGACTGTGGTGAAGAATGAAGAAGATGAACTTGTGCCTACACGCATTCAAACCGGTTGGAGGGTGTGCATTGACTATAGGAAGCTAAATGCCGCAACAAGGAAAGATCACTTCCCTTTGCCATTCATTGATCAAATGCTTGAAAGGTTAGCCGGTCATTCTTTTTATTGCTTTCTTGATGGTTATTCGGGTTATAATCAAATTGTCATAACGCCGGATGATCAAGAAAAGACCACCTTTACTTGTCCATTTGGTACTTTTGCATATCGTCGTATGCCATTTGGTTTATGCAATGCACCGGCCACTTTCCAACGATGCATGGTAAGTATCTTCTCTGATTATGTTGAAAAGATAATTGAAGTATTTATGGACGATTTTAGTGTGTTTGGAGACTCATTTAATGCTTGTTTGCATAATCTCACTTTAATCTTGAAAAGATGCATAGAAACTAACCTTGTTTTGAATTGGGAAAAATGTCATTTTATGGTTAAACAAGGTATAGTTTTGGGTCATATCATCTCTGAAAAAGGAATTGAAGTTGATAAGTCTAAAATAGATCTTGTACGTCACTTACCCTCTCCTACTTCGGTTAGAGAGGTCCGTTCTTTTCTTGGCCATGCAGGATTCTATAGGCGATTTATCAAGGATTTTTCTAAGATTGCACAACCACTATGCCGTCTCCTACAAAAAGAAGTGGCGTTTGAATTCACTAAGGAATGCACGGCATCATTCAACCAACTCAAGGAGTTGTTGACCACGGCACCCATTATTGTTCCCCCGGATTGGAGCCTCTCATTCAAGCTTATGTGTGATGCGTCCGATTATGCTTTAGGGGCTGTTTTGGGACAAAGAAAGGACAAGAGGCCGCATGTCATCTACTATGCCTCACGGACGTTGAATGATGCTCAACTTAATTATTCCACAACCGAAAAAGAACTCTTGGCTATTGTATTTGCATTAGATAAGTTTAGATCATATCTTCTTGGTACTAAAGTAATTGTTTTCACTGACCATGCAGCCTTGAAGTATCTTCTCACCAAAAAGGAGGCTAAGCCAAGACTCATTCGTTGGATGCTCCTACTTCAAGAGTTCGATCTTGAAATCCGAGACAAGAAAGGGTGTGAAAACGTGGTGGCTGACCACCTAAGTAGAATGGTGCGTGAGGAAGAGTCCACCCCCATTTTAGAAACGTTTCCGGATGAGCAACTTCTGTCCATTGAGGTAAGAACCCCTTGGTATGCCGATTTGGTCAATTTCTTGGTGTCTAAGCAAGTTCCTAGTACCCTAAACAAGTTCCAACGTGATAAACTTGTTCATGATGCACGTTTTTATGTTTAGGATGATCCATATTTATGGAAATTCTGCCCAGATCAGATTGTGCGTAGATGTGTGCCCGAATCTGAATTTAATTCCATTCTTACATTCTGCCATACTTATGCATGTGGGGGACATTTTGGCACCCAAAGGACAGCCCTAAAGGTGTTACAATCTGGATTTTATTGGCCTAATCTCTTTAAAGATGCTAAAATGTTTTGTGTAACATGCGATAAGTGTCAAAGAACAGGTAACATAGGGCCTAAGGACCAAATGCCGCAACAATCTCTCTCCTTTGTGGAAATTTTTGATGTTTGGGGTGTTGATTTCATGGGCCCCTTCCCTCCATCTTTTGGTTTCACTTATATCTTGCTAGCTGTTGATTATGTTTCCAAATGGGTGGAAGCCAAAGCCACCCGTACTAACGATTCTAAGGTTGTTGCAGATTTTGTGAAATCTAATATTTTTGCTAGGTTTGGGATGCCACGAGTTTTAATTAGTGATGGGGGTTCTCACTTTCGTAACCGCACCATTGAAGCTTTGCTCAAGAAGTACAACGTTACTCATAAGGTTTCCACACCTTATCACCCTCAAACTAATGGGCAAGCGGAGGTTTCAAATAGGGAGATCAAACAAGTCCTAGAGAAAACCGTGGGACCCTCAAGAAGAGATTGGAGTTTGCGCTTGGACGATGCATTGTGGGCCTATCGTACGGCTTACAAAACTCCCCTTGGCATGTCACCTTTTCGGCTTATATATGGTAAGCCATGTCATTTGCCTGTTGAGTTAGAGCACAAGGCACATTGGGCTGTGAAAACCTTCAATTTGGACATAGACGCTGCTGGAGTTCATAGGAAGCTCCAATTAGATGAACTTGAGGAGATTAGGAACGAGGCTTACAAGAATGCTCGCATCTACAAGGACAAGATGAAGGCTTATCATGATAAGATGCTTCGTACCAAAACGTTCTCCAAGGGGCAGAAAGTGTTGCTTTTTGATTCAAGACTTCGGTTATTCCCTGGTAAGTTACGTTCTAAATGGATTGGACCTCTTGTTGTTACTAATGTTTTTCCTCATGGTGCAGTCCAAGTCCAAAGCTTAAAAAGTGGCCACAAGTTCAAGGTGAACGGACATAGATTGAAGCCATACTATGAGAACTTTGTGGAGCATGTTGTGGAAGAGCTTCCCTTGGGTGCCGTGGGCTACAATCTGGAGTGATTGGGTTCTTCGTCCGGCTGTACGACGTTAAAGCAAGCGCTACTTGGGAGGCAACCCATGCATTCAACAAAGGAAGACCTAGAAAGCACTCCAATTCCAGATTTGCGTTCCTAAACTCTTCTCTTTGTTGCTATTTCGTTTCTGCCATGTTAGGTTGTTTAGTTGTTGTTTTGTTTGTTTGTTTGTTAATTGTGTGAGTCTATGCTTGAAACATTGAGGACAATGTTTGATTTAAGTGTGCGGGGGTAACTAAAGTGTTGTGATGCAAATTCGTAGGGTTTTATCCACCATAACTTTTAATGTTGTTTCTTGCTGTTTTTAAGTGTTTTGAAACTGTTTTAGTGTGTTTTGACTTAAAAATTCGAAAATCCCATAAAATTTTGAAAAATTGTTTCAAAAAAAACCCAAAAAAGAGTTGTTTTTGTGTCTTAGGGTACCTTCCAACACAATGATGAGGATTTGGTTTTAATTGCATGACTATTAAAGAATGTTGTAAACATGGCTGGAAGTTGATTTGTGCTTTGGTTTATGCTTGGTTATGGTTATAGCTTATGAATTCACATGTAATCACAAAAAGAGAAAATCAGTTTTTGTAACATGCTTGAAGGAAGAAACTCAAACTAAAGCTACATCCTTGTGAGACTTGAGCCTATAACGTTCTTTGGAGAGTATAAATCTGTGATTTCTTGTTTTCTAAAGTCGTTGCATGATCTCATCATTCTTTGCTTGGTTGCTACTTGGAATGCATTTCATTATAGTTCCAAATACTAGAACTCATGCCCATTTCATTCAAAGCATGATATTGATTGCATAACATACAATAAGATGAAGTTGTTAGTCAAGCCAAAGCCAAAAAGCCTATCCCTTTTCACATGTATTGTAGGATTACCCCTTTTTGAGCCTTTTCAAGCTTATTTTCTTTGTTAGCCACATTATCCTTACCTAGCCTAGATTAGGACTTCCCATACCCTTGTTCTTAAAGAATAGTGAAGCATGATTTAGAATGAACTCCTTTTGATCAATATATTGCAGAAAATGAGTGTGGGGGAAGATAATAGGGCACGGCCAAAGAATGAAATAAAAATAATAATAATAATAATAATAAAAAGAAAATAGAAAAGTGTTGAAAAGAAAGAAAAAGAGTTGAAAAATATGTGAGAGTGCTCTCACAAGTGTTGGTTATTGAAGGAAGGGTCCAAAAGAGTGAATTTGACCCTAATTGTGCATGAATCTTCCCTTATGTTTAAAAGTTGATTTCTGCCATTAAAAGTGAGTTTAAGTGTCAATTTCATTACTTTGCTTCCTATTGCTTTAAGAACCTTTGTTTGTCCTTTGCTTTTCCTTGTTAGCCATTACCCTTAGCCCCGTTACAACCCTCAACTTCTATCTTGATGTTATGTATTCAATATGTGGAGTTTGAATTTGGTATGAGCATATGGAATCATTGGTTCTCCTTCTAAGTAGTAGCATTCCATTCATGAGATCATATTCATGTCATTATCGTAAACCCAGAAAATGCTTTCTTTGATATAACATATGTGAGTGTTAGAATTCATATTTACATCAATCTTCTCACATATACCTAGTGTAGGGTGTGAAGTTAGAAAATCTGTGTGAAAATAGAGTGCATTCTAGTGAGGAATTGAGGAAATTCTCTAAGGCATGTTACTACATTCCAAATGTGTTTTAATTGATTAAATGCGAACTAGTGAATGGTAACTATGATTAAGTGTTTGTTGAAGTGTAAAGAAAGCTAAATGTTGTGGGAATGATGTTCTATATTAAGTCATGTTCGTTTGAAATCCCTGAGATACATGTTGGAAGGTTTAGTTTGTGTTTTGTTTTGTTTTTGGTTTCTTTCGTTTTGTTTTGCTCGAGGACTAGCAAAAGCTAAGTGTGGGGGAATTTGATAGGAGCATATTTAGGCGACTTACTTAGCTTGTTTTCGTGCATTTATATTGTTAATCCATAGTTGTTTTAGTCGTTTAAGCCATTTTCGTGTGTTTTTAGGTTCATATGGCTAAGGAAGCAAAAAGATGCATTTTGGAGCATTTTGGAGCAAATTAGAGATTGGAATGGATATCATATGCTTAAAGCCAAGTAGATGGACGAAATTGAAGACCAAACCATTCACTTATCACCCAAGTGTGTAATAGGATCAATTGGAAGGCAAATGAAGTAAAAACACTTCTTTTGGTAGCTGAGCATTATTCCAAACGTGGAGAGGATTCTGGGGAGTTAATTTGGAGTCCAAATGAGGAATCTAGGACTAATTTGGCTGCTGGAATTTCAGGAAAAGATGTGGAAGGGAAGTGGTGCAATTCGGCCATATTGGGTGGTTCTACACAAGGCAAGAAGGTGTAAACCTGATTTGCAAGTTGTGAAAACAAGGAAAAAAACGCTCAAAACACATGCCATATGTGGAAATACCATTTACATCAGATTTGAGCCATTTAACTTACCTTAAACACTTACCTTGTTTGTCATCCTCTCAGCCATATTTTAAAGTAATGAAAACCTGATTTGGAGGTGGAAAATAAGGAAACAAAGTTCAAAACAAATGCCATTCTCAGTAAATCAGATTCTAGCCTTTTATACACACTTCATTCCAGCCACTCCACATGCATTTCCAACCCACATGCCCCTTTAATCATTCAACCATGCAGCCACACATTCACCCACATGCATTTCCACCCACATGCTCTCCCATTTCAGATTGCATCACACTTCATTCCACCCAAGCCACATGCACTCCCATCCATTTCATCATTGCAGCCACATATCCATCCCACTTCATCATTTCAGTCACCAAAACACCCACATGCATTCCTAATCACCCTTCCACACAACTTGCCTTCATTCATTCAGAAAATACATCCCTTGCCGTGGCTTTCCATCATTCCACACCATCATTTCAGCACATGCACTCCCATTCTTTAATCCAATTCAGCCACTTAATCATTCAAAATCCCATTCACACATCAGAACCTTCCTCTTTGTCGTGCACATGCAATTCCCACTCCAGATTTTCACATGCTTTCACATGCATTTTCAGCCATGCACATTCACCTTGCATTTGCAGAAAATCCACTTCCTTTGCACATGCATTTATATTGTTAATTCATAGTTGTTTTTGGCGTTTAAGCCATTTTCGTGTGTTTTTAGGAGCATGTGGCTAAGGAAGCAAAAAGATGCATTTTGGAGCATTTTGGAGCAAAATTGGAATTGGAAGGGATATCTTATACTTGGAGCAAAAGGAATGGACGAAATTGAAGAGTTGATGTCACAAGGATTCCTACTTGAAGTAGCCACACACCTTCCACATTTCAGCCACATGCACTTGTTCTTCCATCATTGCACCAACAACAACATTGCACATGCACTCCCTTTAATTAATTAACCCACATGCACCCTTTATTCTTTCATCATTCCAGCCACTCCACATCCCTCACCAAGAAATCATTCAACACATGCATCCATAATCATTTCTCCACACCAAAACCGTGCACATGCATTCCCCTTGTGCAAATCCATCATTCCACACCTCCATGGCAGCCACCAACCAACCTAGCTGTCATGTTTCCCCTTTAATCATTCAAACATTCACCCACATGCATTTCTAACCCACATGCACCCTAGATTCTAATCAGCCATTCACATTTAATCATTCATTCCCATCAGATTTCTAGCATATTCACATGCATTCCATCCTTTAAAACATTGCACATGCACTCCACATGCATTCATCCTAGCTGTCATGTTTCCCTTTTCATCATTCCCTCACATTCTTTAAATCAGCCAACACATGCATCCACCTTTCTCCCATCAGATTTCCAACATTGCACATGCATTTCCCTTACAATTTCAGCCATCCTAGCTGTTTTGCACATGCATTCACTTAACCTAGTTGTCATGTTCCCTCTCCCATCCATTCATCTCCCTATAAAAACCATTCACACTTATTCACACTCATTCATTCTCATTCATACACATTTCAATCCCACACTTCTTCCATTTCAGAATGTAGACCATCACAAACTGCCCTTGGTGCCGTGGCCTTGAGGCACCATTCCCTACTAATCCAAATACCATCCCCCTTCCATTTTCACCACTCCCCAAACCATTCACACCATCAAACTATCCTTAGACCTTGTGCTACAACGAAGAGGAAGAGAAGAGTGCCTAAACGTTCATACAATTCAAGTTTGAGTTGTTGGAATGTTTAGGTGTTTCTTTGATTTCTATGTTTAATTTCAATACTCTTTGTTTTGTACGAATGAGGCATGGAAGAGAAGAGGGCCTAAACGTTCATACAATTCAAGTTTCAGTTGTTGGAATGTTTAGGTGTTTCTTTGATTTTCTTTGTTTTGTACCATGAGGAACTAAACTCCCCTTTAGCTAGGGGGTGATTTGAATATATGTTTATGCTTGCATTTTGATTTGATTACTTCTAAGTGCGTTTCATAAGTTGTGGATTCAATTTGTTTAACCGTTTGATTGATAACTTATTTATGTATGTTTATTGAGAATGAGCGCTTAATTATCATGTATGAATATGACGCTAGAATATAAGTGAGTTTCACCTAATCGTTATGAACTTATATTCACAAGTAGTGGAGGTTGCTTATAAACAATCGCGTTAAACGAATTCTTGGCATAAGTTTCATGCGTATTCCATAGTAACGAATGCCTCGTCAATACTTATAATTTTCATGATGCTTAATGATCTTTGATTGTATCTTTATTGTGCTGTTCACGTAAAGGACTTTTGGAGAATGTTGTGGATTGCGTTGCGCTAACCCATCCAATTCATTAACTTAAGGAGAACTTGACGGTTAATTTAAGCGGACCTAATTAACCCGGGGTGTTGAGTTTCATGGTTTATTGAAATGCAATTGGAAATCATTTTATTATGCAAGTGTAACATGTGTGAGATGAACCCCTTGGCTAGCATTCATCCATTTCAATTCCATTCATTCTATTTCAATTTCATATTTACTTTCTGTCTAGTTTATTAACTTGTTTATGTTTTCATGTTTAATTTAACTTGTTGTTCAATTATGTTAAACATGTGGAACTAATTTCTTTTTTTAGTTAGAGGCGAATTTGAAGCCATTTACATATGTTGGTTATGATTTGATTTACTCCAGTTTTGAATTCATGAACTTTAGATGTGGGTTACTTTTCTGTTTTGATTAAGAACTTGTTTATGTATGTGGGTTGAGGGTCGACACTTAATTTGCATGCCTAAAACTTGATGCTAGGATATAAGGGAATTTCACCTAATCGTTATGAACTTATATTCATGAGTAGTAAAAATCGCTAGTCACGATTGTGTTTAGTAAACCCTAGGCTGGATTAACATGCGTATTCCATAGTTATGAATGCCTAGTCGATGCTTATGTTTCCATTGAACTTAATGATCCTTGTTGAATGTCTCTATCATGCGTATTCCATGGTTAGGGACTTTGATTAGGAATAATTTGGTTGTAATGCGTATCCCATTCAATCCAATGAATCTAGAGAAATCTGAAAGTTAGTTTAAGCGAACCTAATTAACTTGGAGCATTGTCATTCATCGTTCGTTGAAGTCATAACTGGGAGTCAAGTTATATGCTTATGTTCATGTGTGGATAAGGAACCCTCTAACTAGTTTCTCATCATTTTATTTCATCCATTTCGTTTTTAGAATCTGTTTTAATTTTAAATTCGTCAAAACCTTTCCCCCATTTCTTTTAAAGTGTTAGATTAGTTAGAAATACATTTAGTTTGTGTTTCTAAATGTTTTGAATTAATTTATTTCCCAAATTCGTCCAAAGTACTCAAGGTGCTCAAAACTACCCAGAAAGTGATTTTAAGGCAGTTTTGAGTGTTTTGGGTGATGTTTGTGAAGGATAATTTGTGAAAAACAAGTTCATTTGAGCAACATCAACAACATGCAATTAACAATTAAAAGGCGGAATCATGTTTATATGCACTCAAAAACAAAACTTAACCCATGAACTTCAAAGCCTAGTAGATAGGTGAACCAAGACTCAACTCAAAATAAAGTGAGTTGAGAAATCAATACCTTTGTAGATTCCTCCTTGCATAAGCAAAGGCTAATCACCCAAAGAGAGGGCCTTCATTCCTTGCATCTTAGATCCATGGATTTGGATGAATGAAAAGGTTTCTCCAAGTTCCCAAAATTGAGAACCTCTAAGTCTCCACACCAAGGTAAGATTGGAGAAGAAATGAGTGACCTTGAGGAAGTAAGATTGCTAGATGTTTTTCCTCAAGGTGGCCGGCCATTTCTAGAGAGAAAGGAGAGTTTGTTCTCATCTTTACTCCTTAGAAAACCCTAAGGATGAAATGGCTATAAAGTTGTCTTTATACCACCTCACAATGGAGTGGCAAACTTGCAATTAAGCCAAGTTCACTACCCTCCTCTAAATGGCCGAATTTAAGGGGATTTATGGGGCTATTTGGGCCTTTGTGAATCATTATTCATTAAGTTGTCATACAACTTAAGTCAATGGACTTGACGTTCGAAGCCCATTGGGCCTTAAGGTCCAAAACTATCCCGAGGTCTTTAACGAACTTATTCGTTTGATTAATTAACATATTAATTAATCCTTGCCATAAATAATTAAACCATTTAATTATTCTTACTCATCTCCGTTGAATCTTCAATCTTTACCTTACACGGTGTACGATCCATTAGGTTCCTTTTAGCGAGGCAGTGGGCGATTCAAACTCTTTCAAATCGATTGTGAATTGAAACTTACTTTCAATTCTCCCGTTAGTGATAATACACTTTTAGGGCTTCCACAAACCATGGTTGACGCCTAGCAGCATGTCATGGTTACCCAAGCTAATCAGAAGAGGTGGAGAACCTATTCAGTTTTAGGATTACAAATGCAATACGGTATTTCTCTAATACAATACTCTTGACCACATTGTTTGGTTTGATAGTTTATTCATGTCTACTATCCAATGTGAGTCTTGTGCTTATATGATTACCTTGAATGTGATCTGGAACGCATTCCAACATCTCATTCATACTCTGGCCAGAGATTCTAAATCATATCATAGAGTATTCTCCCTCAAACAGTTTGAAGGTTAGAGATCCCTTGTTGCGCATTCACTTGCCTCCATGGCTAAGTGGCTTAACCCCAACGATGTCGTGGACACCCTCCTGATGGAGTGACTTTGACATAATCAAAGATTAAGGACCTAACCACAAGACAACTGTGATGCCTCAGGTCAAAAGACTAATTTGCATTATCCCAACCATGAGTTCTCATGTGACATGAATATGAGAACTCTTCGTTGATCGTGTTCAGTGAACTCATTCTCTATTGAGCACCTACGTACTTGTCTTGATGTCACACACACCAATGACTCGAGACTAGTCACTCTCCCTGAGAGAAGACATAGCACGTACTGATCTTAACGGACTGTCAATGCCCAATTGACAATCCTATGATCAGGAACGTTTAGGATGTGTCAACGAAAGAATGGTCTCATGAATCTAACTTCTTTAGATTGCATTCTTCCAATCACATATTCCTTGGACTTATCGTTTAAGCATATAACATTTATATGAGACGGCTCAAACAATAATCTTTGCCCTTTACATTTAAACTACATTAGTTTGAAATGTCCGTAAAGTATCATCATATGATTGGTTTTAGGGCAAATTTCCAACAATCTCCCACTTGCACTAGAGCCAATCAGCTTAGTCATCAGTGATGATACCTCTTCTGTAATTCATTTCATAAATGGCTGAGTAGTAGGCCTAAACAATGGATATCTATATGTTATCCATAGAAGCAACCTTGAGAATAACGACGTCACCATTATACATGATTCTCAATCATGTGGTTCAGTCTCTCATTTGAGTTCGGACCTTGATGAGACCTTGATTCCCTGGCTTGAGCTATTGCCCCATTAGTGTCATACACTTTCTGGTTGGAACCGAATGGAGAGTTCATAAATGAACTTTCCCATCCAAACAACAATGTTGTAAGCTTCTATATGGCAATATATTTTGCATACATGATGGAACACATTAAAGTCATTACTTTTAACGTTTCCATCCAAATATCTCTTTAGTCATAATAAAGAGATATCTCATTATCACTTCATTCATAATGAAGAGATATTCTATGATGGATTAGATTCATAATCTAATACATTTACGCTTCCATTACATTACTCTAATTCTTCCTCATTCTTTGAGGAATCCATCCTTAGTATTTCTTAAATACCTAAGGATTCACTTGACAGTTGCCATGGTTCTGATCCTGGGCTTGCACTGATATCATCTTGTACCGTTCTAGGTACAACTTATATCAATGTTTTCATACAATATGAAATACATAAATCACCTTTCTGCATAAAGGATTCTTATTTACGCATTATTTCTTTGGGAGTCAAAGGGTACATTCCCTTTGAGAAGAACAACTTCCTAGTCTCACTAGAATTGTCATTCTAATTGAAGTTTATCATCATATGAGAAACTTCCTAGCATCTCTTGTCTATTTTAGGGATTGATATAATCCAATTATATCTTGAAATCTATCATGATAGATTTCCATCCCATGTATATAGACTATGTCTCCCATATACATTCTATTATAGAATGATTAAAGTCATAACTTTAACGATGAAGAATTCCTTTCATTTTCAAAATTAATATATATCATGTATATATATATATTCAAATTTAGGAATATGATTAACTCCCACTAATCTTTTGTAAACCTAGTAAACAAAAGATTCATTTACATCTTTATGAGAAATCAAACGATTTGATCCTTTTTCTCATAAGATGCTTATAGCTCCCACTAACTTGCTGAGATTCATGATGGATGGATCTCTATAACTTATATGTCTTGAGACGATTTATAAATCCTTCTCGACTACCTTGGAGCTTGTGGTGTAGGAACTAGGTTGTTATATTTGTTGATCATATCAAACAAATATTGCTTATTAGCACACAACCCCAAATCTTAACATGTTTAAGATTTGTCTTTCTTTCCAACTACATCTTATGGAGTTATGAAAATTTTTGGAAGATCTTCTAATTGACAATCATATTGTTTTAGAAGTATATATATCCTATATATGGGTAATAGATAACATCCAACGAACTAAATTTTATTCAAGTTCGTTCTTCTCCTAATGGAGAAATTCATTATCTTATGATGCCATTTTCCTTGATATCTTTCAAGGAAACTCATCTAAAGTGTTATCTTTCCTTGGATCAAATCCAAGGAGGTAAATACTTTAGACGTCTTACTCATCAACTTACATTTCTTGAATTCTTTGAAACCTTTTGCAAAGTATTCGGACTTGTGTTTATTCAAAATAAACTATAGTCCAACCGAGAGTGATCTTCGGTGAATGTCATACAACATGAGTAGTATTATGTTGTGGACAAGTGCCACTAATATCTTAGTGAATTAACCTCAACAACTTTGTGATTCTTTCTTCTTTCCAAAAGAATAAAGATTCGAACATTTCGCCTCTATACAATTTTAACAAGAAGGTATTGGATCCGGATCTAACGATCCAAAGCATCCATCTATGACCAACTCGTAACTTATGTTTTAGAGGTATCACAACTCAGTTGGGATTAGTCACTACCTTGCAACCTTTTGGGTTTTAAGCATCATCGTATTCTAAACAGTTAATACTACCATATCATCTCTACTATAGAGACAATTAATTTCCTTAAAACTGGAACATAAAGACAATCTTTGGTTTTTCCAATTTCTTTGGTAGTTCATATGAGGAAGTAAGTACAATCCGCTTTTGCAGAGATCTATATTAGATTCACGTTTGGAATGTGAAGTACTTTCTCTTCTCTCATTAATCTTCTACTTTTTATTAGCACACTTTTACAACAATTGTAAAACATAGTTACTAATACAGAATCAAACATTCAAGTAGAAGAACCAACTGTTTTGAACTATTCAAGAACATTTTACAATACCTTCGAAAGGTGCGTTCTTGACACTTGCAAGACATTTCTTGCAAATACCCCTTCCAATGTCCATCCTTTCATAAAGAAAGTTTGTTCCCTTGGAGTTATTTTTGCTTTCTTCATTTGACTTCCCTTTTGACTACAATAGTCATGGTCCCTAAACTCCCACTATCTCTCTTGAAACTTATTTCAAATGTGTTATACACATCAAACGATTTGGAGAGCGTGCGGTTATTGTTCACTATATAGTTTACAATAAACTTAGTGAACCATTAGGATAGGGACACAAAGGTGAAGTCCTTGCCTAGTTTCCGTCTCGTTAAGTGTTTTAACACTTCAACACTCAATGATTCAAAATCATCATAAGTCCATATAAATGGACTATTTTTGTCAACCAACCATTATGTTCTAAACATAATAACAAACTTTCAAGAGTTGTTCAAGGCAACTCTCATTTCTTCATACAACAATTTGTAAGTGAAGAATCATGGCACATAAAGTGTCCATGCCCTTGTGCTTACTTCTCAAGTTCCTTGTTCGTGTAACAAAGAGACAAGCACTAGAGTTTGCATTGTCCTCTTCATGGTAGACTTATCTAACATGTTCTTCTATTGATACATTATCAATAGGAAGATTGTGAGGATGAGACTACTTAGGCACTTTTACAATCCATTCAAGACAATCTATGGGATTGTGGTACCAAGTTCGGAAACTAAAGCGCTCGGTTTTTCTTTGTCAAGTTTTGGATAGCGTTTTGCAAATATATTGGTAAACAAATACATAACGAATATAAATTGATTGATTTTAAGCTATTTGATCCGGGTCTTTAAATCAAAATAGCACCACCCACTATTTTTAGCAAATTCCATATCCCTCATCGGAATTCGAGAGTTTTGTTGAACTCTTAGCGGGGTATGGGAGACTCACCATTACCAAGCCCACGTCACGATGATACGATATCGGTTAGCAAAAATAATGATGAGAGAATAACACTTTACTCATTTACAACTCTTGTAATTACCCATCTAGTTTGGCCTCTAGAGAATGTGGCCTCACGATGATACGATATCGGCACCATTGCACTTAGTTAAGTTATTCCCACCATGCTTAGTTCATGAAGGGGTTCAAGAATAGCCTCACAATGATATGATATCGGCCATCCTCGTTGCCTACACTTACCTCATCATATGTTTATGGACTCCTCCTGAGTGTAAGCATGCACTTTGTACTCCCCCATGATAGGGTGAAGCCGGTGTACAAGTCACAAACGATTGGAGCCCACCACGGTGGAAGGCCACGAAGAGATATTCAAAGCATCTCTCGCTTATCAACTTAATAATGGTTTGTTGAGGGTTTTAGGTCTCATCACATATAAACATACATTTTAATCCAATTAAAACATTTTGGTCCTATTACAACTATTGGTCCATATGATTGATTTAGTAGTATATAATACTCCCACTATGCTTTTAAAATGGTTTTTAAAGCAAGACTATATGGTACTACTAACATAAGATTTGCTTTCATTGATGGACTATATAGTTGCCTTAGGGCCTTAGGATGACTATGAACCTTTGATTCGATTCAACACGAGCCTAGTGTTGAATCTCGGTCTAGGGATGGTGATTGATTTTAGTTACGCGTTTAATCACATTAAGGCGTGTTGTCTTATTGGGCGTTGGACCCAACTACTCCAATTTCATGCATATCGAATAAAACAAGAAAGGAGTACTTCAAAGTAAATAAGAGCTTATGCTCTTTTACAACAATTGATCAAATCAAATTACTTTAAAGTAAAGAAGAGCTTATGCTCTTTTACAACAATTGATCATATCAAATTACAACCAAAATTTAATCTACACATTCCCATGGTTCAAACAAATTTGAAACGGCCTTTCACATAGCTCAATTATAGTAGGCTTAGGTTCATAATCACCCTTTCTTTAATTAATTAACGCTTTAACTAATTAAACTTGAATGCAACATTTTCATTTGGTTTTTGTATCCATAGAATTGATTTAAATGGAGCTAAATGAAATGAAAATCCAATTCTCATTTAAAGAGACAAAACAATTTTTGTTCTCATTTTGTTTTGGGCCAAAATGCTATGACCTCAACTTTTGGGCCATTTTGCAAAACTTAAACTTTTGGGGTCACTTTGTAAAAACACAAAAGTCCACTACTTCATGTAATTACAACTAGAACCCAAAAAATTTCCACAAAAGCTAAAACTTCATTAAAGGAGCAAAACAATTTGTCCTTTTAGTGATTTTGGACCTTTACGTAAAAACGTAAACTTTTGGGTCAAATTACAAATACACAAAAGTATCAAAACTTTATGTAATTGCATAAAAGCCCCACAAGGACCCTAATTGAGTAGGGTGGCCGGTTTTGAAGCAAAGTATTAAAAAAAATTTCAAAGTTTTTGTAAGTGAAGTGGGTGAAATGGAATAAATCATTACACAGCTACCCACTAAAATTTCTTTTACTTTTCTAAATAAATATCTAATATATTTAAACATAAGAAATATTTCAAAACAAAAACTTTATGAAATAAATCAAAACTTTGAATCAAAACACCAAACCTTTTGTTCTTGGCAAGAACATATCAAGAACAATGAAGAACATTCATGAAAACCCATAAGAACTCCATGAACATTCTTCACCCAAAAACATCCCAAAACCACTCAAACTTAAGGGAAATAACATACAACCATACTAGGGTACATAGGGGTTCCAAAAGTCACTTTAAAACACTTTTAACAAGTCAAACAAGAACCCAAAAATCCACCCTTTGGATTTGGCCGAATTTCCCCAAAAACATGGCACCAAATTCTAGCTCCAAAATTCATGCTCATATGAACTACATCTACAACATTTGAGATGGCAAATTTTCTAACAAAATTTACATTCAAAAAAGCAAGAATAAAGCTTGTAACAATTACAACATTCAAATCACAAACTATGAACTACAAAACCCAAAAGGATTCACCAACTACTAGACTTAGGCTCTTGATACCACTTGAAGGATAATTTGTGAAAAACAAGTTCATTTGAGCAACATCAACAACATGCAATTAACAATTAAAAGGCGGAATCATGTTTATATGCACTCAAAAACAAAACTTAACCCATGAACTTCAAAGCCTAGTAGATAGGTGAACCAAGACTCAACTCAAAATAAAGTGAGTTGAGAAATCAATACCTTTGTAGATTCCTCCTTGCATAAGCAAAGGCTAATCACCCAAAGAGAGGGCCTTCATTCCTTGCATCTTAGATCCATGGATTTGGATGAATGAAAAGGTTTCTCCAAGTTCCCAAAATTGAGAACCTCTAAGTCTCCACACCAAGGTAAGATTGGAGAAGAAATGAGTGACCTTGAGGAAGTAAGATTGCTAGATGTTTTTCCTCAAGGTGGCCGGCCATTTCTAGAGAGAAAGGAGAGTTTGTTCTCATCTTTACTCCTTAGAAAACCCTAAGGATGAAATGGCTATAAAGTTGTCTTTATACCACCTCACAATGGAGTGGCAAACTTGCAATTAAGCCAAGTTCACTACCCTCCTCTAAATGGCCGAATTTAAGGGGATTTATGGGGCTATTTGGGCCTTTGTGAATCATTATTCATTAAGTTGTCATACAACTTAAGTCAATGGACTTGACGTTCGAAGCCCATTGGGCCTTAAGGTCCAAAACTATCCCGAGGTCTTTAACGAACTTATTCGTTTGATTAATTAACATATTAATTAATCCTTGCCATAAATAATTAAACCATTTAATTATTCTTACTCATCTCCGTTGAATCTTCAATCTTTACCTTACACGGTGTACGATCCATTAGGTTCCTTTTAGCGAGGCAGTGGGCGATTCAAACTCTTTCAAATCGATTGTGAATTGAAACTTACTTTCAATTCTCCCGTTAGTGATAATACACTTTTAGGGCTTCCACAAACCATGGTTGACGCCTAGCAGCATGTCATGGTTACCCAAGCTAATCAGAAGAGGTGGAGAACCTATTCAGTTTTAGGATTACAAATGCAATACGGTATTTCTCTAATACAATACTCTTGACCACATTGTTTGGTTTGATAGTTTATTCATGTCTACTATCCAATGTGAGTCTTGTGCTTATATGATTACCTTGAATGTGATCTGGAACGCATTCCAACATCTCATTCATACTCTGGCCAGAGATTCTAAATCATATCATAGAGTATTCTCCCTCAAACAGTTTGAAGGTTAGAGATCCCTTGTTGCGCATTCACTTGCCTCCATGGCTAAGTGGCTTAACCCCAACGATGTCGTGGACACCCTCCTGATGGAGTGACTTTGACATAATCAAAGATTAAGGACCTAACCACAAGACAATTATGATGCCTCAGGTCAAAAGACTAATTTGCATTATCCCAACCATGAGTTCTCATGTGACATGAATATGAGAACTCTTCGTTGATCGTGTTCAGTGAACTCATTCTCTATTGAGCACCTACGTACTTGTCTTGATGTCACACACACCAATGACTCGAGACTAGTCACTCTCCCTGAGAGAAGACATAACACGTACTGATCTTAACGGACTGTCAATGCCCAATTGACAATCCTATGATCAGGAACGTTTAGGATGTGTCAACGAAAGAATGGTCTCATGAATCTAACTTCTTTAGATTGCATTCTTCCAATCACATATTCCTTGGACTTATCGTTTAAGCATATAACATTTATATGAGACGGCTCAAACAATAATCTTTGCCCTTTACATTTAAACTACATTAGTTTGAAATGTCCGTAAAGTATCATCATATGATTGGTTTTAGGGCACATTTCCAACAGTTTGTGTCTTTTGGTTTGTTTTAGTGTTTCAAGCATTTAGTTTCGCATTCTTTGAGTCTAGTTTAGTATTTTAAACTTTATTTTACGTTTTTGAGTTAGTTTCCAAGTGATTAACAATCCCTCATAATCCCCGGTCCAGAACGATCCCTACTTGCACCTATACTACAATTGATAAAAAGAGGGTTTAATTTGTGTGCGTATAAATCTCGCATCACAAGACTCTTAAAAACACAAACTAAATTGATTTCTAACTAATTTGACATTAAAGTAAAGGGGGATTTAGGTTTATACGAAATTAAATTAAATGAACAAATTGCAATTAAAACAGAATGTAAATATGAAATTGATGAAATGGAATGAATGGATGATAGAATAGCTAAGGGGTTCATCTCCATACATGTTACACTTGCATAATAAAATGATTTCCAATTGCATTTCAATAAACCATGACTTCTCAACGCTCCAAGTTAATTAGGTCCGCTTAAATTAACTTTCAGATTTCCCTAGATTCATTGGATTGAATGGAATACGCATTACAACCAAATTATTCCTAATCAAAGTCCCTAACTATGGAATACGCATGATAGAGACATTCAACAAAGATCATTAAGTTCAACGGAAATCATAAACATCGACGAGGCATTCGTTACTATGGAATACGCATGAAACTTATGCCAAGAATTCGTTTAACGCGATTGTTTATAAGTAACCTCCACTACTTGTGAATATAAGTTCGTAACTATTAGGTGAAACTCACTTATATTCTAGCGTCATATTCATGCATGAAAATTAAGTGTGCACTCTCAATAAACATACATAAATAAGTTATCAATCAAACGGTTAACCGAATTGAATCCAGAACTTATGAAACGCAATTAGAAGTAATCAAATCAAAATGCAAGCATAAACATATATTTCGAATCCCCCCCTAGCCAAGGGGGTTTTAGTTCCTCATGGTACAAAACAAAGAGAATCAAAGAAACACCTAAACATTCCAACAACTCAAACTTGAATTGTATGAACGTTTAGGCCCTCTTCTCTTCCATTCCTCATTCGTACAAAACAAAGAGTATTGAAATTAAACATTGAAATCAAAGAAACACCTAAACATTCCAACAACTCAAACTTGAATTGTATGAACGTTTAGGCCCTCTTATCTTCCTCTTCGTTGTAGCACAAGGTCTAAGGATAGTTTGATGGTGTGAATGGTTTGGGGAGTGGTGGAATGGCTGAATTTCTGGTGGTGTTTGGATTAATAGGGAACTCACGGCCAAAGGGTAGTTTTGATGTGTGAATGGGTGAATTTCTGAAATGGAAGAAATGAATCTGAATTGTGGCTGCAATGGATGGTTATTTATAGGTGAAGAAGAGGGAACATGACAGCTAGGAACTTGGTGGAAAGCTGCAATGGTGATGGGAGATGCATGTGGATTAAAGGGGGAATGCATGTGCAAGGTTTTGGTGTGAATGATTGAATGTGCATGTGGCTGATTTATGAAGAGTGAATGCATGTGGCTGCAAGGTGTGAATGATTATGGGTGCATGTGGCTGCAATGGATTAGGAATCCTTCAATTTCGTCCATTCCTTTTGCTCCAAACATAAGCTATCCATTCCAAGTCCAATTTTGCTCCAAAATGCATCTTTTTGCTTCCTTAGCCAAATGAACCTAAAAACACACGAAAATGGCTTAAACTACTAAAACAACTATGAATTAACAATATAAATGCATGAAAACAAGCTAAGTAAGTCGCCTAAATATGCTCCTATCAAATTCCCCCACACTTAGCTTTTGCTCGTCCTCGAGCAAAACAGAAAAACAAAACAAACAAAACGACACTAAACAAGTAAAACACAACCTAAACCTTCCAACAATCGTCTCAGGGATTTCCAATGCACATGACATGTTAAAAATCATCATTCCCACAGATTTTGGTTATCTTTACACTTAAGTACATTCTTAATCATAGTCACCACATACTAGTTCACAATTAAGCATTTAAAACCATGATTTGAATGTAGTAACATGTGATGCGAGATTTATACGCACACAAATTAAACCCTCTTTTCGTCAAATTGTAGTATATGTATAAGTAGGGATCGTTCTGGACCGGGGATTAGGAGGGATTGTTAATCACTTGGATTTGACTCAAAAACGTAAAAACGTAATATAAAACACTAAACTAGACTCAAAGAATGTAAAACTAAACTTTAAAACACTAAAACAAACCAAAAGACTCAAACAGTACCCAAAGCACTCGAAACTGCCTTAAAAACACTTTCTGGGCAGTTTTGAGCACCTTGAGTACTTTGGACGAATTTGGGAAACAAAATGAAACAAAACACTTATAAACACAAACTAAATGTATTTCTAACTAATCTAACACTTTAAAATAAATGGGGGTTCATCTCCATACATGTTATACTTGCATAATAAAACGATTTCCAATTGCATTTCAATAAACCATTAATTCTCAACACCCCAAGTTAACCGTGATGCACTAATTAACCTCCAAATCTTCCTAACGTTATTGAATTGGATGATTGCATACGACAACCCAAAACATTCCCCACAAGTCCCCTACATGATTGCATAATAGAGATACAAGCAAGAATCATTACGCTCTATGAAAATTATAAGTGTTGACGAGGCATTCGTTACTATGATTGCATGAAACTTATGCCAAGAATTCGTTTAACGCGATTGTTTATAAGCAACCTCCACTACTTGTGAATATAAGTTCGTAACTATTAGGTGAAACTCACTTATATTCTAGCGTCATATTCATGCATGAAAATTAAGTGTGCACTCTCAATAAACATACATAAATAAGTTATCAATCAAACGGTTAAACGAATTGAATCCACAACTTATGAAACGCAATTAGAAGTAATCAAATCAAAATGCAAGCATAAACATATTTTTCGAATTACCCCCTAGCCAAGGGGGTTTTAGTTCCTCATGGTACAAAACAAAGAGAATCAAAGAAACACCTAAACATTCCAACAACTCAAACTTGAATTGTATGAACGTTTAGGCCCTCTTCTCTTCCATTCCTCATTCGTACAAAACAAAGAGTATTGAAATTAAACATTGAAATCAAAGAAACACCTAAACATTCCAACAACTCAAACTTGAATTGTATGAACGTTTAGGCCCTCTTATCTTCCTCTTCGTTGTAGCACAAGGTCTAAGGATAGTTTGATGGTGTGAATGGTTTGGGGAGTGGTGGAGGAATGGAAGAGGAGTGGTGGAAATGGAAGGATGGTGTTTGGATTGTAAGGGAGACTCACGGCACAAAGGGGGAAGTGTTTGTGGTATGTACAATGGATGAATTTCTGAAATGGAAGTGTGTATGAGAATGAATGCAATGGATGCTTATTTATAGGTGAAATGGGGGGAACATGACAGCTAGGAGGGAATGTGGCTGCATGTGCAAGGGGACAATCTGAAAATGCATGTGAAAGCATGTGTTGGCTGAATTGGTGGTGCATGTGCTGATTTGTGGTGCATTTGGATGGGAAAGTCACGGCACAAGGTTGGAGAAATGATTATGGATGCATGTGTTGAATTATTTCTTGGTGAGGGATGTAGAGTGGCTGGAATGATGAAAGAATAAAGGGTGCATGTGGGATAATTAATTAAAGGGAGTGCATGTGCAATGTTTTAAAGGATGGAATGCATGTGAATATGCTGGAAATTTGATGTGCACGGCAATGATTGGAATGTGCAAGGGAATGTGCTGAAAATGCATGTGAAAGCATGTGAATTAAAGCTAGGGTGAATGTTTTGTGAATGCATGTGGATTAAAGGTTGCAATGAACATGAAATGCACGGCAATGATGGTGTTTTCTGTGAATGATGGCAGATTGTGTTTGCATGTGAATTAGGTTGTGAAATGATGAAGGAAATGCATGTGCACGGCAAGGGGAGTGCATGTGGCTTAGGTTGTGTATTGTGATGCATGTGGCTGAAGTGGAATGACAACTAGGTTATGATGATGAGTGCATGTGAGTTGAAATGTTGGAGGAACAAGTGCATGTGAATGCATGGTGATTGCATGTGCACGGTTTTGGTTGGAATGCAAGGTTTTGTGTTAGGTGATGGGTGCATGTTAAGTGATAAGTGATAAGTGGTGATGATAAGTGTATGATATGTGATTATGATAAGTGATAAGTGGTGATGATAAGTAATGATATGTGGGAGTGTGGCTGAAATGAAGGAGTGGAATGTTGGAATGTTATGCACGGCTAAGGATATAGGAAAGGTTTAAATGTCCTAAAACTAAAGGGAACAAGGTTCCAACACTTTGGTCTTCAATTAGGTCTTCAATTTCGTCCAACACTTTGGCTCCAAGCATAAGCTATCCATCATTAGCCCAAAAGTGCTCCAAAAGTCTCCAAAATGCATCTTTTTGCTCCTTTAGCCCTTTGGACCTACAAACACACGAAAATAGCTTATAGTACTAAAATAACTAAAGAAACATAACGTAAATGCACGAGAACAAGCCATTTAAGTCGCATGAATATGCTCCTATCAACATGCCTTAGAGAATTTGCTCAATTCCTTACAAGATATGCACTCAATTTTTACTCAGATTTTCTAACTACACACCCTAATCTAGTTACATGTGAGAAGATTGATGTAAACATGAAAACGAACACTCACATATATGTATTTCAAAGGAAACAATTTCTGGAGTTAATAAGCATGTTTAGGTATGATCTCATGAATGGAATGCTCCTACTTAGATGCGAGAACCAGTGACACCATAAGCTCATACCAAGTTCAAACTCCACAAATTGAAACACATAACACTCAAGATAGAAGTCACGGGTTGTAATAGGGCTTGGGGTGTGTGGCTAACAAAGAAGGGATATGGAAAACAAAGGTTCTTAAAGAAATAGCGAGCAAAGCATTTGAATCATCTTAGAATTCACTTTTGAATGAAAACTCAACTTTTGAACAAAAAGGGATAACAAGCTTTTTTTTTTTCTTTCTTTCTTTTCTTTTCTGTTTTTCTTTCTCATATGTTTTTCACAATTTTTTTTTTCTTTTCTTTTGACTCTCAAAACATACAAACTTAAGAACAAACTTTCCCTCCCCCACACTCATTTTCTTGCAAAATGTAACTCAAAAGGAATTCAATTAAGTCATGCTCACTATCTTTTAAGAACAAGGGTGTGGATTGCCCTAAACTAGGCTAGGTGAGGATAATGTGGGTAAACAAAGAATATGGGCTAAACAAGGCTCAACGGGGTTAAAACTTACAACATATACGAAATATGGGACGTAAGGCTATTTGGCTATGGTGGCAACTACACAACTTCATCTTGATATATGTTATGCAATTCAATGTCATGCTTTGAATGAAACGGATATAAGTTCTAGCATTTAGTTCTATCATGATACAATTGCATTCTAAGTAGCAACCAAGCAAGGAATAATGAGATCATGCAACAACTTTAGAAAACAAAGAATCACAGATTATAACTCTCCAAAGAAAGTAATGGCTCGAGTCTCACAGGGATGTAGCGTTATTATGAGTTTCTTCCTTCAAGCATGTTACAAAAACGAATTTTTCTTTTATGATTGCATGTGAAGTCATACATTATAACCATAACCAAGCATATACCAAGAGTAAATCAAACTTTCATCCATGTTTATAACTCTCTTTAATAGCCATGCAATTACAAACCAAATCCTTATCATTGTGTTGGAAGGTACCCTAAGACACAAACACACAAAAACGACTCAAAACACTCTTTTTAGGCTTTTCAAAACATGTTTTTCAAATTTTTATGTGATTTTCGGAATTATAAAAACAAAACATACTAAAATACTCTAAAACAACTTAAAAACACCTTAAAACAGCAAGGAACAACATTTAAAGTTATGGGTGATAAAATCCCACGAATTTGCATCAAATATACTTAGTTACCCCCCCACACTTAAATCAAACATTGTCCTCAATGTTTTAAGCATAGATTCACACAAAGCATAAGTAAATACACAAAAAACACTTAAACATACTAAACATGGCAGAATGTAACTAACAAAGAGAAGAGTTTAGAGACGCAAATCTGGAATTGGAGTGCTTTCTCGGTCTTCCTTTGTTGAATGCATGGGTTGATCTTGGTGATTCCACAGGCTTAATCTGGAACTGGTTTTCTCCCATCGTTGATTTTCCACAGGCTACTCTTGAACTGGGCAGCAGGATTCTTTTGGTCTCCTCCACTCGTTGATTTTCCTTTGTGCTACTCTTGAACTGGGCAGCAAGATTCTTTTGGTCTCCCCCGAAGGTCTGAGCTTCCTCCTTTTATCTGTTTCTTTGTTCAATCTTTCCAATTCGTATTGAAGAGGGTTAGAGGATAGCTCAGCATATGCAGTTGTTTCTTGTCTCCACATGCTTCAATGTATCATTTTCACTTGCCTTACTTGCTCCGTTGAAGATGACTACTCGAGAGGAACGCTAGGTAAGCAACCAGGAATAGATTCCAGGCAGTTGGCTCCAGATCGAAAGACTGATTCCAGGCAGTTTGCCATGCGAGTAAGAACAAGGACAAAGAAAAAAGACAGGGAAAGAGCATGATATGAGATACTTTTGCTTTTGACCTTGATGATATGAGATACCTTTGCTTTTGAAGAAGCGGTGAATGAATCAGCACATGCTTCAATCTGCCGTTTCCTCCTGGGTCATCTGTACTCCAGGCATCTGGTATCATCTTTGGGGAAGAAGAAAAAAAATGAGTAATTCGAAAGGCTTTGTTGGGAGTGCGCCCTCAGAGGTGAGGAAGAGTTGGGCAATTTCTTCAGGTCTGCCTTGCCATAAAAGATGAAGGTCGACACATATAGAGATAATAACAAGTGGTGGTACTGTTCTTTTACCCTTGTCGACAAACGTTTTGATCCCGCAAATCCGGCTTTTTGAAATAGTGGCGCCTCTTCGATTTCTGAACGACGGCTCTTCGATTTCTGAACGACACGTAGTAGTGCGGATGCGGCTCGTTTTGACAAAGCTGCACGCGTTTTCTGAAAAGCAGAGAAAGCGTCGCCGAACTTTGCGCTTGTCGGCTAAAGATGTGTAGTTGCGATGATGGCCTCCACGTGTATTCGAGTTTGTCAGATATCTTTTGACAAAGTTGAACGCGTTTTCTGAAAAGCCGAGGGAGCGTCGCCTTAATTTACGCAGGAAATTCCGTCTTTTTGAATCGGTGGTCGCGACGCCTTGGCTTTTTATAGAGGTATCGATCACCACAAGATACACACTCTGAAGATTGCCCATTCTTGAAAATCGTCTCCGGCCCTTTGAAATTTTACTCAATCCAACCCTTCTCTCTGAACACCTTTGAAAAAAATGACTAACCCATCGAACCTTTGCTTAGATTTGAGTCTCAGCAGCGATCCAGTTGCGCCCCGTCAAGGTAATGTATGGCGCCCTTCTTTCTTATCTTCTAACGGTCCTCTTACAGGTGTAGACTCCATGATGACGGATGCAACAACAGCTACGATAGTAGCAAGGAGCCTCCTCACTCCTAAAGATAGTAGGCTGCTTTCAGGACGGTCCGATGAGTTGGCCGTTCAAGAGTCCCTCGCTCTCAGTGTTCAATGTGCAGGCTCTGTGTCCAACATGGGCCAACGCCTACTTGCTCGCTCCCGTCAGGTTGAATCGTTGATGGCTGATAGGAGCATATTCATGCGACTTAAATGGCTTGTTCTCGTGCATTTACGTTATGTTTCTTTAGTTATTTTAGTCCTTTATGCTTCTTTTGTGTGTTTTCAGGTTTTAAAGGCAAAGTATGCAAAAGAATGCCTTTTGGAGCCTTTTGGAGCAAATTAGAGATTGGAATGGATTTCATATGCCTAAAGCCAAGTAGATGGACGAAATTGAAGACCAAACCATTCACTTATCACTTATCATAACCATTCACTTATCACTTATCATAACCATAACCATACCTTCCCCCTTTAATCCACATGCACTCCCATCCATTTCATCATTGCAACCATTGCAGAAAAACACCATCATTGCCGTGCATTTCATGTTCATTCCAACCTTTAATCCACGTGCATTTTCAACCTAATCACTCACCCACACAATCTGCCATCATTCACATGCATTTCATCCTTTAATTCACCCACATGCAATCATAATCATTCACACCTTGCATTCACATGCATTTCCTTCATTATTTCACCCACATGCTCTCCCATTTCAGATTGCATTCCCACTCACCACAAATCAGCCACATGCATTTTGCCTTTCATCATTGCATCACAAATCAGCCACATGCACTTTTCCTTTCATCATTGCACCACAAATCAGCCACATGCACATTCACCCCTTTCTCCACCTATAAATAAGCATCCATTGCAGCCACAAAACTCATTCCCATATTCAGAAATTCTCATATACACTCTTCCATATTCAGAGATTCTTCCATACACATTTCAGTCACAAACACCAACCATTCCCTTGTGCCGTGCCTTCCCTACTAATCCAAACACCGCCCCCTTCCATTTTCACCACTCCCCAAACCATTCACACCATCAAACTATCCTTAGACCTTGTGCCACAACGAAGAGGAAGATAAGAGGGCCTAAACGTTCATACAATTCAAGTTTGAGTTGTTGGAATGTTTAGGTGTTTCTTTGATTTCAATGTTTAATTTCAATACTCTTGGTTTTGTACGAATGAGGAATGGAAGAGAAGAGTGCCTAAACGTTCATACAATTCAATTTTGTACGTATGAGGAACTAAACCCCCCCTTGGCTAGGGGGGATTCGAAATATATGTTTATGCTTACATTTTGATTTGATTACTTCTAATTGCGTTTCATAAGTTGTGGATTCAAATTGTTTAACTGTTTGATTGATAACTTATTTATGTATGTTTATTGAGAGTGCACGCTTAATTTTCATGCATGAATATGACGCTAGAATATAAGTGAGTTTCACCTAATAGTTACGAACTTATATTCACAAGTAGTGGAGGTTGCTTATAAACAATCGCGTTAAACGAATTCTTGGCATAAGTTTCATGCGTATTCCATAGTAACGAATGCCTCGTCGATGTTTATGATTTCTGTTGAACTTAATGATCTTTGTTGAATGTCTCTATCATGCGTATTCCATAGTTAGGGACTTTGATTAGGAATAATTTGGTTGTAATGTGTATTCCATTCAATCCAATGAATCTAGGGAAATCTAAAAGTTAATTTAAGCGGACCTAATTAATTTGGAGCATTGAGAATTCATGGTTTATTGAAATGCAATTGGAAATCGTTTTATTATGCAAGTGTAACATGTATGGAGATGAACCCCTTAGCTATTCTATCATCCATTCATTCCATTTCATATTTACATTCTGTTTTAATTCACAATCTGTACATTGAATTTAACTTCGTATAAACCTAAATCCCCCTTTACTTTAATGTCAAATTAGTTAGAAATCAATTTAGTTTGTGTTTTTAAGAGTATTGAGTCAAGTTACAACTTAATTTCGTCCAAATTTGTGTTTATACTCAAAACTGCCCAGAAAGTGGTTTTTAGGCAGATTTGAGTGTGTTTGTGCTGTTTTGAGTCTTTTAGTTTGTTTGAGTGTTTTAAAGTTTAGTTTTGCATTCTTTGAGTCTAGTATAGTGTTTTATATTGTGTTTTTACGTTTTTGAGTCAAATCCAAGTGATTAACAATCCCTCCTAATCCCCGGTCCAGAACGATCCCTACTTATACTTTTACTACAAATGACAAAAAGAGGGTTAATTTGTGTGCGTATAATTCTCGCATCAAATTTTGGCGCCGTTGCCGGGGATTAGCAAATTTGCTAATCTCTTGGATTGTTCGTTTCTGTTATGTATTTTAGTTTTAGTTTTTGATTTGTGTTTTGTTTGTTGAATTCAAGTACTAGAGAAGAACAACATGGCACTTGATAATGCTTCTCTTTTGTCACAGCTCATGGAAAGGTCCCAAATGCAAAGCGTTGATATATTTGATCTTCAATCAAGGAATAACGTGTTTTCCAATACTTACAGTTCAGATTGGAGTGATCATTCAAACTCTATGTGGTGGGAACCTCAACATGTTCAAGAAGAAGGATATTGGCAGCCATATGAGGAGTTCTATTCAAGACCTATACACCCACCACAACCTTATATTCAATATGCCCAACCAAATTTAAGTTCGTCAATAGATTATAATCAAAAGCTTAATGAATTAATTTGTTTGGTGCAGGGCTCACAAAATCAAGACAATGAGGCTCAACAAGAAGGATATTGGCAGCCACCATATGAGGAGTTCTATTCAACGCCTATGCAGCCACCACAACCTGCCCAAAGCAATGAAATCCAACCTCAAAACAAAGAGAGGCAAAATCAAGACAAAAGGTTGGACCATTTGGAAAAGCAAATTGGGCAGATCGCGGAGTTCGTAGGACAATTTTGCGACCAAGGCAAACTCCCTAGTTCAACAATTGTAAATCAGAAGGGAGAATTTGAAACCACCAATGCTATCATGTTGAGAAGTGACAAGGAGGTTGGAACGGACCCTCAACCATCAAAATCAAATCACAAGGAAGAGGAATACACCCAACCCACGGCAAGGGTGGAAACACCTTTGCCGGAGGCACCTATTGCTCCTACGCCATCTAATTCAAGTAAGGTTGTTCCAAATTTAATTAGTTCTAACCCCATTCCACCTAATATCCCTATTCCTTGCAGGTTCATGAATTCCAAGGAAGAAGAAAGTGAAAAAGACATCTTGGAAGCCCTTCCAAAGGTACAAAGTAGGGAATTTCATGAATTCATTAAAGAGGACGTTCTTGAGATAAACAACCCCAAAGAAGTTGAATTTTATGACACAAGACAAGGACCAATCCTCACATCAAATCTGACTAAGTGCAAAGTCCCTGAAACGTTCAAAGAAGGGGTGTTTATTCTTGAGTTCTTATTGGATCACATAAGTAAGCCACCTCCTCCAATTTCAATTTTCTTTTATACTAACATGTTGTTAATGATTCAGGCATCCAATCTTGAATTTAAACCATTACCGGATCATTTCAAGTATCACCTTCCATTCAAAGATCAATTCCATGCCATTTGATTTAAAAAAAGAAAAAGAAAAATAAAAGAATGTAACTTTCACAAAGGTTGTTTGCTTGAGGCCCCACTACTTGGCAAAACTCTCGGAGCGGGAGGCATCGGAGCGGGAGGCATCAAAGAAGAGGCCACAATACTTGGTGGAACGCTGGATGACCCAGGAAAAAGGAGCCTCTGAAGATAAGCAGCAAACCTTTGACGGTCACTTTGAATCCGACCTTCAGATTCTTGCAGCTCATCAAGCTTCCTCTTCATGCCCGTCGAATAATTGTTGGCAAGCACGTGCAAACTTCTATTCTCGTGCTTAAGCTGTTTGATCTCTTGCTTGAGGCTTTCCACCTCTGCCATCAACGATTCAACCTGACGGGAGCGAGCAAGTAGGCGTTGGCCCATGTTGGACACAGAGCCTGCACACTGAACACTAAGAGCGAGGGACTCTTGAACGGCCAACTCATCGGACCGTCCTGAAAGCAGCCTACTATCTTTAGGAGTGAGGAGGTTCCTAGCTACTATCGTAGCTGTTGTTGCATCCGTCATCATGGAGTCTTCACCTGTAAGAGGACCGTTAGAAGATAAGAAAGAAGGACGCCATACATTACCTTGACGGGGCGCAACCGGATCGCTGCTGAAATACATAGTAATTAACTCACTAAGTGTAAGGAAACAACACAACTAAGTAGCATAAATATGCTCCTATCAAATTCCCCCACACTTAGCTTTTGCTAGTCCTCAAGCAAAACGAAATAAATCAAAAACAAAACAAAACACATTCTAAACCTTCCAACATGTATCTCAGGGATTCCCAACGAACATGACACATTAGAGAACATCATCCCCACGGTTTTTAGCTTTCTTTATACTTCAATAAACACTTAATCATAGTTACTACCTATTAGTTCACATATAATCAATTAAAACAATGTTTCGAATGTAGTAACATGCCTTAGAGAATTCCCTCAATTCCTCACTAGAATGCACTCTATTTTCACACAGATTTTCTAACTTCACACCCTACACTAGTTATATGTGAGAAGATTGATGTAAATATGAAGACTAATACTCACATATGTTATATCAAAGAAAGCATTTTCTGGATTTACGACAATGACATGAATATGATCTCATGAATGGAATGCTACTACTTAGAACGAGAACCAGTGATTCCATATGCTCATACCAAATTCAAACTCCACATATTGAACACATAACATCAAGATAGAAGTTGAGGGTTGTAACGAGGCTAAGGTATTGGCTAACAAAGAAAGGTAAGGATAAACAAACGTTCTTAAAGCAATAGTAAGCAAAGTAATGAAATTGACACTTAAACTCACTTCTAATGGCAAAAAAACTAACTTTTAAACACAAGGGAAGATTCATGCAACATTTAGGGTCAAATTCACTCTTTTGGACCCTTCCTTCAACAACCAACACTTGTGAGTTCATTCTCACTTATTTTTCAACTCCTTTTCTTTCTTTTGAACACTTTTCTATTTTCTTTTGATTTTTCTACGAATTTCTCTTCTTTCCTTCTCTTTTTCTCTTTTTTTTTTTTTTTTTTTTTTTTTTTTTTTTTTTTTTTCTTTTTCGTGCCCTATCATCTTCCCCCACACTTGTTTTCTGCCATGAATTGACTAAAGGAGTTCACTCTAAGTCGTGCTTCACTATCCTTTAAAAACCAAGGTATGGAAAGTCCTATTCTAGGCTAGGTGAGGATAATGTGGCTAACAACGAAAATAGGTTTTGAAAAGGCTCAAGAGGGTTAATCCTACAATACATATGAAAAGGGATAGGCTTTTTGGCTCTGGCTTGACTAACAACTTCATCTTATTGTATGTTATGCAATCAATATCATGCTTTGAATGAAATGTGCATGAGTTCTAGTATTTGGAACTATAATGAAATGCATTCTAAATAGCAACCAAGCAAAGAATGATGAGATCATGCAACGACTTTAGAAAACAAGAAATCATAGATTATACTCTCCAAAGAACGTTATAGGCTCAAGTCTCTCAAGGATGTAGCGTTAGTTTGAGTTTCTTCCTTCAAGCATGTTACAAAAACTGATTTTATCTTTGTAATTACATGTGAATTCATAAATTATAACCATAACCAAGCATAAACCAAAGCATAAATCAACTTCCAGCCATGTTTACAACATTCTTTAATAGTCATGCACTTAAAAACCAAATCCTCATCATTGTGTTGGAAGGTGACCTAAGACACAAACAAACACACAAAAACAACTTAAAAACAACTCTTTTTGGGTTTTTCAAAACTATTTTGTAATTGTTTTGTAAATTTTCGGATTTTCTGACCAAAAGACATAAAAACACTTCAAAACACTCTAAAAACACTTAAAAACAGTGTGAAACAACATTAGAAATGATGGGTGATAAAATCCCACGAATTTGCATGAAAAACACTTTGTTTACCCCCCCACACTTAAATCAAACATTGTCCTCAATGTTTCACACAAAGACTCACATCCAAACAAACAATATAAACGAACTAACATGACAAAATAAAAATAATAAAGAGATAGAGATTGAGGAACGCAAATCTGATTTTGTAGCTTGAATTGGTGAATTGCCCACATCCTCTCTCGTTGAATGCATGGGTTGCCTCCCAAGAAGCGCTTGCTTTAACGTCGTGCAGCCGGACGAACCTTCTTCTTATCCTCATTTGGAGCCCACGGCATGGAGTGTGATATCCTCCACAACTTGCCCTTCAACATTTGCATAATAGGGCTTCAAACGATGCCCGTTCACCTTGAATTCTTGGCCATTCCTCAAGCTTTGGATTTGAACTGCGCCATGTGAAAAAACATTAGTAACAACAAAAGGTCCAATCCATTTAGAACGTAACTTACCAGGGAATAAACGAAGGCGGGAATTAAAAAGTAAAACTTTTTGCCCTATGGAGAATGTTTTGCTTCGGATCATCTTGTCATGAAAAGCTTTGGTCTTTTCCTTGTAAATGCACGCATTCTCATATGCTTCACGCCTAAGTTCCTCAAGTTCATTCAATTGCAACTTCCTATGTATTCCAGCCGCATCTATGTCCATATTGAATGTCTTGATCGCCCAATGAGCCTTGTGCTCTAATTCCACGGGGAGATGACATGGCTTGCCATACACTAGCCGAAAAGGGGACATGCCTATTGGTGTCTTGTATGCCGTCCTATAGGCCCATAAAGCATCCTCCAAACGCACACTCCAATCTTTTCTTGTTGGTCCAACGGTCTTCTCCAAGATTTGCTTGATTTCTCTATTGGACACCTCGGCTTGGCCATTGGTTTAGGGATGGTAAGGTGTTGAAACCTTATGTGTGACTTGATACTTCTTGAGTAGTGCTTCAATGGTACGATTACAAAAGTGAGAGCCTCCATCACTAATAAGCACTCGAGGCATCCCAAATCTAGCAAAAATGTTAGTCTTTATAAAATCTGCAACAACTCTAGAATCATTAGTACGGGTGGCTTTGGCTTCCACCCATTTTGAGACATAATCCACCGCAAGCAAAATATAAGTAAAGCCAAACGAAGATGGGAAAGGACCCATGAAATCAATGCCCCAAACATCAAAAATTTCAACGTTAAAGATAGGTGTTTGCGGCATTTGGTCCCTTGCACCAATATTTCCCATTCGTTGGCAACGATCACAAGTTAAACAAAATGTTCTAGCATCTTTAAAGATTGTTGGCCAATAAAAACCACATTCTAATACTTTAAGGGCAGTGCGTTGTGTGCCAAAGTGTCCACCACAAGCATAAGTATGACAAAATGTTAGAATCGAATTAAACTCACAATCATGCACACAACGACGCACAATCTGATCTGCACAAAACTTCCACAAATATGGGTCATCCCATACATAAAACCGTGCATCTTTCTTTAACTTATCACGTTGGTGCCTTGCTAGGGTACTTGGAACACGTTTTGACACCAAAAAATTGACCAAATCGGCATACCAAGGTTCACATACCTTAATGGACAGCAATTGTTCATCGGGGAAAGTCTCTTGGATGGGTAAGGAGTCCTCATTGCACACCAAACGACTTAAATGGTCAGCAACTACGTTCTCACTCCCTTTCTTGTCTCGAATTTCAATATCAAACTCTTGGAGAAGAAGCATCCATCTAATGAGCCGTGGTTTAGCCTCCTTTTTAGTGAATAAGTACCTAAGAGCTGCATGGTCAGAAAATACAATCACTTTAGTGCCAAGTAAATATGAACGAAACTTATCTAAAGCAAATACAACGGCAAGAAGTTCTTTTTCAGTGGTAGAATAGTTTAATTGAGCATCGTTCAAGGTCCTAGAAGCATAGTAGATGGCGTGGGAATGCTTGTTCTTCCTTTGACCCAAAACAGCCCCTATTGCATAATCGGATGCATCACACATGAGCTCAAAAGGCAACGTCCAATCAGGTGGAAGGATGATAGGTGCCGTGGTAAGCTTGTCCTTGAGAAGCTTGAATGCCTTCTCACACTCCTCGTTGAATTCGAACGCCACTTCTTTTTGTAGGAGACGGCATAGGGGTTGTGCAATCTTGGAGAAATCCTTGATAAATCGCCTATAGAATCCTGCATGGCCAAGAAAAGAACGAACCTCTCTAACCGTAGTAGGAGAGGGTAAGTAGCGTACAAGATCTATTTTAGACTTATCAACTTCAATTCCTTTTTCAGAGATGATATGGCCCAAAACTATGCCTTGTTTAACCATAAAATGACATTTTTCCCAATTCAAAACAAGGTTAGTTTCCATACATCTTTGCAAGATTAAAGTAAGATTATGCAAGCAATCATCAAATGAGTCCCCAAAGACACTAAAATCGTCCATAAATACTTCAATTATCTTTTCAACATAATCGGAGAAGATGCTTACCATGCATCGTAGGAAAGTGGCGGGTGCATTGCATAAACCAAATGGCATACGACGATATGCAAAAGTACCAAATGGACAAGTAAAGGTGGTCTTTTCTTGATCATCCGGTGCTATGACAATTTGATTATATCCCGAGTAACCATCAAGAAAGCAATAAAAAGAATGACCCGCTAACCTTTCAAGCATTTGATCAATGAATGGTAAAGGGAAGTGATCTTTCCTTGTTGCGGCATTTAGCTTCCTATAGTCAATGCGCACCCTCCAACCGGTTTGAATACGTGTAGGCACAAGTTCATCTTCTTCATTCTTCACCACCGTGACTCCGGACTTCTTGGGAACCACTTGGACCGGTGAAACCCAACAACTATCCGAGATGGGATAGATGACGCCATAATCAAGCAATTTGATGATTTCCTTCTTCACTACTTCCATCATTGGTGGGTTGAGTCGACGTTGGGCTTCCCTTGATGGTTTGGCGCCTTCTTCCATGAGAATTCGATGCATGCATGTGGTAGGACTTATACCCTTGATATCGGCCAAAGTCCACCCAATGGCCGTCTTGTGCTCTTTGAGAACCCTCACCAATTTCTCCTCCTCTTGTGCCGTGAGTGATGAAGCTATAATGACGGGCAATGTGTCTTGCTCGCCCAAAAACACATACTTCAAGTGATTTGGCAACGGTTTGAGCTCAAGTGTAGGTGGTTGTTCTATAGAAGGAAGCAACTTATTAGTCGTAATTGGAATTGAAATTGGACTAGGGTGCTTACCTTGGAGCCGTGGCAATGACTCTAGGGCTGCCACGGTCTCAATTACATCTTCATCAAAGGCCACGGCATGGGTGTTCAATTGTGTGCCGTGGGTTGCTATGGTGGCAGCCATGTGATCCTTCAATTCTATGCCATTTGTAATGACCGTTTCAAGTGCATCGCCATGTAATTGATCAAGGTGTGCCTGCGCCAAAGAATCAAGAATATCAATAGAGAAACATGAGTGATCATCATTAGGAAATCTCATAGTTTCAGAAATATTAAAATCAATCACTTCCCCATCGAATTCCATTGTTAAAGTGCCTTTAAACACGTCTATCTTAGTTCGTGCTGTCTTCATGAATGGCCTCCCAAGAAGAATCGGCAAGGATGGAGCATGGGTAGTTTCCTCCATTTCAAGGACATAGAAATCCGCCGGGAAGATCAAATTATTCACCTGCACTAAAACATCTTCCAATACTCCCTTTGGATAGGCATTAGATCTATCGGCTAATTGAATAATCACACCATCATTTTTCAATTCACCAAGGTTCATTGAAGCATAAATAGAGTATGGCATGACGTTAATTGAAGCTCCTAAGTCTAACATAGCATGTTCGAACTTAGTTTGACCAATAATACAAGGGATTGTAAAGCTACCTGGATCTTTGCACTTTGGTGGTAATTTTCTTTGTAAAACAGCGGAAACATTCTCACTTACCCTTACTACCTCTTTATGTGATGGCCTCTTCCTTGTAGTGCACAATTCTTTCAAGAACTTAGCGTATTTGGGCACTTGCTTTATGGCATCTAGGAGCGGGATATTGACTTGAACTTTCCTAAATGTCTCAAGAATGTCCTTCTCATGCTCCTCCTTCTTTGTTTGCAAAAATCTGTGAGGAAAAGGAACATTGGGTGGAACGGGGTTAGAATCAATCAAATTTGAACTTAACTTACCTTTGGTGGCCGAATGGGATGTATTGGATGAAGTAGTGTCCTTAGATGCTTGCGGCAATAGATGTTGTGTCCTTGCCGTGGGCATGTTTGGAGCCTTCTCTTCATGTTGCAACGTCTCATCTTCATTAGGACTTGTTTTGGGTGGTGTGGATGTAGTGCCAACTTCTTTTCCACTCCTCAAAGTAATTGCTTTGGCAGATTCGAACCCTCCCTTTGGATTGACAATGGTTGAACTTGGAAGCTTGCCTTGGTCTCGGAATTGTCCCACAAACTCCGCAATCTGCCCTATTTGCTTTTCTAAGTGGTCCACCCTTTTGTCTTGGTTTTGCATTGCCTTGTTTTGATTTTCTTGCCCCTGAGACAAACTAGTAAGTAACTTAAGAATTGTAGCATTATCTAAAGACGTACCTTGATGGTTTTGGGCGGATTGGGGTTGGTTTTGCTCTTGGCCGTGGGGTTTGGTGTAAAACCCCGGGGGTTGCTGCCTAAAGCCTCCTTGTTGGTAAGGTTGTTGAGGCTCCCTCCACTTGAAATTTGGATGGTCTCTCCAACCCGGATTGTATGTATTGGAATATGGATCATTCCTTGGCTGATTTTGGCTTGGAAATCCAATGGCGTTTGCACTCTCCCATCCCCCATTCTCAATCAATTGAGGGCACTTTTCCGAAGGATGACCTTGAATAGAACATACGCCACATACAATTGGACTTTGGATCTTCATTCCTTCGGCCATCTGAGACACAAGAGAAGTAATATTAGCTAATTGAGTTTGAATGTCGGATTGAGAACTTACCTCATTCACTTGTTGCCGTGGGGGGTCCCTTTGCCCAATTCCTTCGTATTGTTGTGCATTGAGAGCCCGGTTTGCAATAAGGTTCTTGGCTGCCATAGGGGTTTTATCCACCAACGCTCCTCCCGCCGAAGCATCAAGCATTTGTCTTTCAATGGGAAGAAGACCTTCATAGAAGTATTGAAGTAGAAGCTCCTCTTTCATTTGATGTTGAGGACATGATGCAACAAGGGTTTTAAAACGCTCGTAGTATGTTGGAAAAGACTCCCCTTGACTTTGTTGAATTCCACTAATCTTCTTTCTCAAGAGAATGACTCTTGAAGTAGGAAAGAACTTTTCAAGAAACGCCCTCTTCATGCTCTCCCAAGAGGTGACCGTTCCGGGTGCTAGCTCGTATAACCAATCTTTGGCCTTCTCCAAAAGTGAGAACGGGAAAGCCTTCATCTTCAAAATGCTACCATCAACGTTAACTGGAGTCATGCTTGAACACACTACCTCGAACTCCTTCAAATGCTTGTTGGGATCTTCCATGGATAATCCATGGAATTTTGGAATGTGGTGCAACAAGCTTGACTTCAATTCAAATTCGTCGGTCTTGTCTTGAGCCGCCCTTGGGTATTGGATGCACAAGGGTGCGGCATTGGCCATTCCCGAAGCCGAAAGCTCCTTGATTGTACGGTTGTTGATGCGAGATTTATGCGCACACAAATTAAACCCTCTTTTTGACGATTTGTAGTATAAGTGCAAGTAGGGATCGTTCTAGACCGGGGATTAGGAGGGCTTGCTAAAACCTTCTAAATTGACTTAAAAACATAAAAACACAATATAAAACACTATTTAATGCTCGAAGAAAGCAAAACTAAAAATAAGAAAGATTAAGACTAAGACTTCAACGAAATAGGGGGGAATTGGATTTGGACGAATTTAAACTAAAATGGATAGATTGTAAAGAAAACAAATTGTAAATATGAAATTGACGGAAATGAATGGATGGTATGGCTAGCTAAGGGGTTCATCTCCATACATGTTACACTTGCATAATAAAATGATTTCCAATTGCATTTCAACAAACCATGAATTCTCAACACCCCGGGTTAATTAGGTCCGCTTAAATTAACCGTCAAGTTTTCCTTAAGTTAATGAATTGGATGATTGCATACGACAACCCAAAGCATTCCTCACAAGTTCCCTACATGAATTGCATAATAGAGAAACAAGCAAGAATCATTAAGCATCATGAAAACTATAAGTGTTGACGAGGCATTCGTTACTATGATTGCATGAAACTTATGCCAAGAATTTGTTTAACGCGATTGTTTATAAGCAACCTCCACTACTTGTGAATATAAGTTCATAACTATTATGTGAAACTCACTTATATTCTAGCGTCAAATTCATGCATGAAAATTAAGCGTTCATTCTTAATAAACATACATAAATAGGTTATCAATCAAACAGTTAAACAAATTGAATTCACAATTTATGAAACGTAATTAAAAGTAATCAAATCATATTACAAACATAAACATAATTTCGAATCACCCCCTAGCTAAAGGGGGGTTTAGTTCCTCATACAAAACAAAGAGAATTGAAATTAAACATTGGAATCAAAGAAACGCCTAAACATTCCAACAACTCAAATTTGAATTGTATAAACGTTTAGGCCCTCTTCTCTTCCTCTTTATTGTAGCATAAGGTCTAGGGATAATTGGTTTGGGGGATGGAAGTGTGGAATGGAAAAGATGGTTTTGGATTCTAAGGGGACTCACGGCAAAGAGAAGGAATGGAAGTGTTTGTGGTGTGTTGTGTATGAAAATGAGATGTTTTTGAATGAATGAATGCAAGGGTATTTATAGGAGTAGTGGAGGGAACATATGGCTATGTCATTTGTAGGTGAAGTAGGTGGATGTTGTAGGTGAAGTAGGTGGATGTTGTAGGTGAAGTGGATGTTGTAGGTGAAGTAGGTGGATGTTGTAGGTGAAGTAGGTGGATGTTGTAGGTGAAGTAGGTGGATGTTGTAGGTGAAGTGGGTGGATGTTATGTTAAGTGATAAGTGATAAGTGATATGATATGTGGTTATGATATGATAAGTGGTAAGTGATTAAGTGATATGATATGTGGTGATGATAAGTGATAAGTGCATGTGGGTTAACTAATGAAGGAAATGCATGTGCAATGACAATGTGTTAGAATGGATGTGTGTTATGCATGGCATGATTGGGATTAGGAAAGGTTTAAATGTCCTAAAACTAAAGAGAACAAGGTTCCAACACTTTGGCTCCAATTAGGTCTTCAATTTCGTCCAACACTTTGGCTTCAAGCATAAGCTATCCGTCCTTAGCCCAAAAGTGCTCCAAAAGTCTCCAAAATGCATCTTTTTGCTCCTTTAGCCCTTTGGACCTACAAACACACGAAAATAGCTTAAAGTACTAAAATAACTAAAGAAACATAACGTAAATGTACGAGAACAAGCCATTTAAGTCGCATAAATATGCTCCTATCAAATACCCCCACACTTAGCTTTTGCTAGTCCTCGAGCAAAACAGAAAAACAAAACAAAAAGAACAAAACACAACCTACACCTTCCAACAATCGTATCAGGGACTTCCAATGCACATGACAAGTTAAAAATCATTATTCTCACAGATTTGAGCCATCTTTACACTTAAGTACATTCTTAATCATAGTCACCACATACTAGTTCACAATTAAGCAATTAAAACACATTTCAAATGTAGTAACATGCCTTTAGAGAATTCCCTCAATTTCTTACTAGATGTACTCTCGTTTTTCACACAGATTTTCTGACTACACACCCTACACTAGGTATATGTGAGAAGATTGATGTAAACATGTAGACGAACACTCACATATGTTATAATAAGGAAAACATTTTCTGGAGTTAATAAGCATGTTTAGATATGATCTCATGAATGGAATGCTACTACTTAGACGCGAGAACCAGTGACACCATAAGCTCATACCAAGTTCAAACTCCACAATTGAAATACATAACACTCAATATAGAAGTCAAAGGGTAGTAACGGGGCTAGGGTATTGGCTAACAATGAAAGGTGAAGGATAAACAAACATTCTTAAAGCAATAGTGAGCAAAGTATTGAATTAGGCACTTAGAATTCCCTTAAGAACGCAGAAGTCAACTTTGAACACCCAAGGGAAAATCACACAAAACTTAGGGCCATATTCAACTTTTTGGACCCTTTCTTCAACCATCAACGCTCGTGAGTTCATTCTTACTTATTTTCACTCCTTTTTTTTTTTTTTTTTTTTTTTTTTTTTTTTTTTTTTTTGTTCTTTTTCTTTTGAATCGCAAAACATACATATAAACGTAAGAACAAACTTTTACTCCCCCACACTCATTTTCTTGCATAATGTAACTCAAAAGGAATTCATTTAAGTCATGCTCACTAAACTTTAAGAACAAGGGTATAGGAAAGTCCTACTCTAAGCTAGGTAAGGGGTGATGTGGGTGGATAAGGAATAAAGGCAAAACGAGGCTCAACGGGGTTAAAACTTACAACATATACGAAGTATGGGAAGTAAGGCTATTTGGCTATGGTGGTGGTCACTACACAACTTCTTCTTGAATATGTGTTATGCAAATCAATAACATGCTTTGAATGAAATGGGCATGAGTTCTAGCATTTGGAACTATATGATGAAACGCCTTCTAAGTAGTAACCAAGCAAGAAATAATGAGATC